>NC_134404.1:13368399-13700899 GCF_038048845.1 Mixophyes fleayi | reverse complement strand
TATCTATCTATCTATCTATCTATCTATCTGTCTATCTCATATCTATCTATCTATCTATCTATCTATCTATCTATCTATCTATCTATCTCATATCTATCTATCTATCTATCTATCTATATACAGCTAAACTAGGTCACAATCGTCTGCGGAGAAAACGCGCTTAGTTCTATGACATTACACAATTATAGAAAGGTTTTATCTCTTTGTGGTTCTAACAGAAGCCGACAGGATCTGATTCTTACTTTTCAGTTGGAAATCAAAGAAAATAATTACGTCTTCATGTGCACAATCACACAAAGTAATTCTGACTACAATAATGTATTTTGTAAAAAAAAATATATATACTGTATGTATTAAGTATATTACATTCCATTTATCTGAAAATTTAAATTTCAAGCAAATTTCATACTTAGCTACGGTCCTGGAATGTCCGGGTGACTCTCGAATTTCGGATAGATGACGTGATGGTAAGACGGGAATGGTGAGCGGACAAACAAGATGGAGGGTAGGTGGGTTATCCACATAATAACAAATAATCTTTCCTAGCGCCCCAGAAACGCCCCTGATTGGATTTATGATCACTTGTCGCTACAGACAATATCAAAACATCCAAGCACCCGACGCGTTCTGACAGCTTTCACATACACAAGGGTGAGTGTTACAGGACGTGTTTTCAGTTTGGAACAACTGTTTGGTGAGGTCACGGAGATCCAGCACTGGCTGTAACATAGTACATGCTATTCTTCATGGGACATATTTGTTCCACATATTTGGAAACAGAATACAGGATGCTGAGGCGACTTGAAGCTTGGTCAGTTTAAATGGGTTATGTCATGTTTGGTGCCAGATGCAGAACGACGGTTTGTCCTGCTCCCATGATCCTTCTGGTGGAGGACACGAGTAGCCTGGTTCCTGGAGAACGAAAGGAGCATTTTTCAATGGGAATTCTTTTTATTCTGATAGGATAATTTAGAAATAGAAAAAATGGAGACAATTACTGCCTCTCCACTGGCGTATATGCACTTGACTATCTACCAGGGGCATTTCAAGGTGCACAACCTCCTGGTCACCAGCGTAGCCCCCCCTTTCCCATGTACAGAGGGGTGAATCCAGTGCCGTAACTAGACATTTTAGTGCCCTGGGCGAGACAGGGCACTGGCGCCCCCCATCTAAGTGGGAGTGGCATTTGACAAGTGGGTGTGGCCAACCTAATGTGTGGGTGTGGCTAGCACTTTACTGAAACAATTCTTATATATATATATATATATATATATATACACACACAGTGGTGGGATTCCAATAATACATTAACCCCTTATCTTCCTTTCATCACAGGAGTATACACAAACCGGATGTATGGTACTACAAGACCTGCATCTCCAGACTGGCAGGGAATGCTGGGATTTTATAGTTCTCCAACAGCTGGAGAGACACAGGAACAAGTTCTGCAAATCGTCTCTAACCTGTTACTGATTTTAACTTAGGACTCCAGTGTTCACTTGTTTCATTAACAGTCAACGTTGCCGTTTCCTGCAGGTCAGTGTATGAGAGATAAATAGATTGATATCCAGCCAGCACACTAGCCCCTTCCCCCCGACTCGCGGCACCCGACCCCCCCCCCCGGGGGTGCCGTGAGTTGGGGGAGAGGCCACAATTTATTTATTTATTATTTTTTTTTAACATTTTTCTTTTACTAAGTGCCACAGAGGGGAAGGTAGCGGGCGGCTGCTGCGCCCCCTCAGGCTTGCGCCCGGGGCGACGGCACCGCCCGCACCACCCTAGTTACGGCTCTGGGTGAATCTACTTTTTGCAGGTTTCCGGACACCCCTGAAAAATTGATGCTGGACACAGAAAAAAACATCACATCAAAGTCCAACATAGTAATATAGATCATCCATTAGGCATCCTAGGTTCCTGCCTATGACTGGTGAGAAAGGTCAGTGGGAATCTCTTTATTACAGTGATTGTAGTGCGTCTCTCCAGCCTTTTTAACCACTATAATCTCGTCCTGCCACACTTTTGTGCATTTGTGCTTCTATCCCACACTCCGCATCCACTCAGCTCCTCCCATCAGAAGTTTTGTTAAAATGTTTCCACCCTCGCAGACACTTGGACAGCAAATCTCTGCGGTCCCTCCAGGTAAAACCTGCTGCAATTGAGTATAAGTAGGACCACAGTGTCACAAAACAAAGCCCCTGATATTGCACAAAGAAATATACAAAGTCATTTTTATTTCTTATTTTTTAACTCTGTGTTAAAAAAGAAATTCTTTCGATTAACTTTGAAAAGTTTTGTTTGTGTGGCAATGGCCGCTTGTCCTTCCGTATATTATCATTGATATGTGTTTTACCTTGGTTCATGCTGTCAAAATAGGCAAACTGAGTTATGTGCTAAACAACGAATCGTAATAAGAATCTCTACATTTTTGATCTTTCATAGATAGACCTATAGAGCTCTTAAGGTGACCAAATGTGGACCCATAATAGACCCCGCAAGGTGGGCAAATGTGAGTCCGTAATAGACCCCATAAAGTGGGCAAATGTGGACCCCTAATAGACCCGTAATGTGGCCAAATGTGGGCTCATAATAGATCCCGTAAGGTGGGCAAGTGTGCACCCGTAATAGACACCAAAAGGTAGGCAAATGTGAGGCCGTAATAGACCCCATAAGATGGGCAAATATGGGCCTGTATTAGACCCTATAAGGTGGGCAAATGTGGGTCCGTAATAGATCTCGTAAGGTGGGCAAATGTGGGTCCGTAATAGACCCCTTGAGGTGGGCAAATGTGGGTCCGTAATAGATCCCATAAGGTGGGCAAATGTGGACCCTTTATAGACCCCTTGGGGTAGGAAAGCGTGGTTTGATCTTGCTACTAGTTGAACAGGATTAATGTTGGGTGACATTCAGACATTAGTCTCTTAGGTCCAGTTTCATTATTAATACCATATAAGAGGACCCCTCACCCTGGCTACTAGAACCGTTATCTGGCATTGCTCTTGTTACTGGGTCAATCACGGTGATGTTGGGCAAAAGGCCAGACTGTAGAGTGTTGTACCTTCTGTACACACATCCCAGAGCAACCCCCCCCCCCCCCCGGCTGGGAGACAGGAGCGTTAATTATAACACCCGTGAACAAAGCTCACTCAGTAGATCGTCAATATGAGCAATGACAAGAGCCGCTGCCCTGGAGACACAAACAGATGGGCTCCAATAAAATGAATATTTAATGACTGATAAGTGTATGATAATGAGCTCGGCTGAGTAGGGTTTATCTAATGACAGTGTTGGCGGATGCACAGTGAAAACAGACAGTAAACACTGACAGGCGATGGGAAGTAACAAAGCGATTCCTACAAGTCCTGTCATGTTGGTCACACTGGCTGTCTTTGCAGGCAGCGCACTAGCACTGCGGTTTAGAGTAGAGTTAGGATCCACCCCCTCAGTGACATCATTCCTTCCTAGCGAATTCATAGGCTGCAGATTTGTGACATTTGGTGGAGCGCACATATGGCCGCCTCCATCGTACATCGGGGGTGATTTTGATTCTCACATGACAGGAACACCTCCTAGTACTTTTCATGAGGTTGTAAAGTGGTTGGTGTTAGAGACAACGTAGGATGGGATCAGGAAGGAGGTTCATGAAAGTAATTAGAAATATTATAGCGCTGATTCTGACCTTGCTATGCAGAGAGTACTGTAAAGGGTGAGGATATTCGAAGTTACTGAGTTCTTCTGTAATCATATAAAGGTATCAGGTCAGGGCCATCTTAACAACATATATGTGTGTGTGTGTGTGTGTGTGTGTGTGTGTGTGTGTGTGTGTGTGTGTGTGTGTGTGTGTGTGTGTGTGTGTGTGTGTGTGAAAAAAAAGTGATTTTATATATATATATATATATATATATATATATATTAATATACATATATATCACTTTTTTTCAAATCCTCCTTAACTTACCTTTCAATCGCCCTGTTCTTAGAGACCAATCCTCTTCTCTTCTTCATCGCTATTCTCCGCTCCTCCGTGCAGTGCTCGCAGTGAATGTCGGCCGTGATGACATCATCACGCCCGACATTCACTGCGAGCACAGTACGAAAGAGGGGACCAGGGAGGGAGCCGGATCTCTCTACCTGATCTGAACGGTCAGGTGACCACAAAAGGTAATTTTTTTTATTCTTTTTTTATAGGAGTCCTGACTCGGGCCCCCTTGTCCGCTGGGCCCCCGGGCACCTGCCCATCGTGCCCAGTCGGAAAGACGGCCCTGTATCAGGCCCCAGGACGGTTAGTTTGGGTACAACTATCTGAGGTAACTTCCCATCCACGATCATTTCCAGTAGATCACAGTTATGACGTCAGAATTCACCAATTATAAGAAGTTGACCTGTATTATTAATATACTTTATTTATATTGTGCCAAGTTACTAAAGCATCACTTGTGTATTAGAACATTCGTCGCTATGATGCAATCTCTGTGTTCTGTAGCGTGGGGCAGGCTCAGTGTAACGCAATTCGCCGGCAAATTGCGCCATGGAGGCCCCCATGCTGCCCGCTTCACTAGGAAGTGCCCTTCATCGCGGGTGGGGGGGGGGTCAATGTTACGTGATTCACCATGAATTGTGCCATAGAAGCCCCCTTCCTGCCCACTTCACTAGGAAGTCAAGAATGGCCAAGTGTGTGTTAGACAGATATTATTATTATTATTATTATCCACAGGAGTTTACACACAAATCAGTACCCACTTGTGTATTATACAGTAATTACTTACAGTAGTTTATCTACAGATTAGCATCACTTGTATCATAAACATATTATTGCTCCATAAAAAAAACATACATTTCCGTGTCAGTTTGTTGCTTGATAATATTATTTGACATGTTGAATAATGTTTGTGAAACATTTCACATAACATAATCTATTATTACTATTATTACACTTTCCTTGCATTGACAAACAGGGGCATACAAGGGATTTATAATGGCCGGCCATATGCTTATGCACAAGGACAATGGGTATCACGTTAAATAGACAAATATATTACATTGTAATAAGAAACACACAAGAGGATTTTTCAGTGACGTAACAGAGCGAAGCTCCGCCATAAAACCTGTACAGGGCAATATAAACGCTGCTTAATCTGTGACTGGAATGAAGATATCCTGCTCCACATTTACACTGTCCCAGGGGTTATACAGTATTTTCAAACAAAATGATCTCATCGCCATCTACTGGTTGAGATTGTTACTGCTTTAGTGCTCAATTTGTGCAGTTACAGCCGCGGTGCTCCAACTCATAGAAATATAGAGTATGACGGCAGATAAGAACCGCTTGGTCCATCTAGTCTGCACATTTTTTAACCTATGGTAACCTCAAACCCTATTTGATCCTTAGTTCTTTGTAAGGATATCCTTATATCTATCCTAAGAATGTTTAAACTGCTCTACTGTATTATCCTCTACCACCTCTGATGGGAGCTATTCAACTTACCCACTACCTTTTCTGTTCTGTGATGTATTTTTTCCTCACATTTCCTCTGACCCTACTTCCCCCCAGTGTCAGTACATGTCCTCGTGTTCTAATACTTCTCTTCCCCCCAGTGTCAGTACATGTCCTCTTGTTCTAATACTTCTCTTCCCCCCAGTGTCAGTACATGTCCTCTTGTTCTAATACTTCTCTTCCCTCCAGTGTCAGTACATGTCCTCTTGTTCTAATACTTCTCTTCCTCCCAGTGTCAGTACATGTCCTCTTGTTCTAATACTTCTCTTCCCCCCAGTGTCAGTACATGTCCTTGTGTTCTAATACTTCTCTTACCTCCAGTGTCAGTACATGTCCTCTTGTTCTAATACTTCTCTTCCTCCCAGTGTCAGTACATGTCCTCTTGTTCTAATACTTCTCTTCCTCCCAGTGTCAGTACATGTCCTCTTGTTCTAATACTTCTCTTCCCTCCAGTGTCAGTACATGTCCATGTGTTCTAATACTTCTCTTCCCTCCAGTGTCAGTACATGTCCTCGTGTTCTAATACTTCTCTTCCCCCAGTGTCAGTACATGTCCTCGTGTTCTAATACTTCTCTTCCCCCCAGTGTCAGTACATGTCCTCGTGTTCTAATACTTCTCTTCCCCCCAGTGTCAGTACATGTCCTCGTGTTCTAATACTTCTCTTCCCCCCCCAGTGTCAGTGCATGTCCTTGTGTTCTAATACTTCTCTTCCCTCCAGTGTCAGTGCATGTCCTCTTGTTCTAATACTTCTCTTCCCTCCAGTGTCAGTACATGTCCTCGTGTTCTAACACTTCTCTTCCCCCCAGTGTCAGTGCATGTCCTCGTGTTCTAATACTTCTCTTCCCCCAGTGTCAGTGCATGTCCTCATGTTCTAATACTTCTCTTCCCCCAGTGTCAGTACATGTCCTCGTGTTCTAATACTTCTCTTCCTTTGTAGAATGTTTCCCTCCTGCACCTTGTTATAACCCTTGATATATGTGAAAGTTTCTATCATGTCCCCCTTTCCCTTCTCTGCACCAAACTATACATATTAAGATCTTTTAGTCTTTCCGGGTAAGTTTTGTGCTGTAGGCTATGCACCATTTTAGTTGCCCTTCTTTGTACAGTCTGTAATGTATTTATATCCTTCTGGAGATATGGCCTCCAGAACTGAACACAGTATTCTAGATGAGGCCGTACCTATGACCTATACAGTGGTATTATTACTTCTTTCTTTCTGCTACTGAGTCCTCTCCCTATGCAACCCAGCATCTGACCTGCCTTCCTCATTGCTTTGTTACATTACTTACCTGACTTTAAGTCACCTGAAATAGTGACTCCTAGATCCCTTTCTTCCTCTGTAGATTCCATCATAGTGCTATTAATACTATATTTAGCCTTTGGGTTTTTGAGACCCAAGTACGTGATTTTGCATTTTTTATATGAAACTGTAATTGCCACTCTCTGGGCCATTCCTCTAGTCTACCTAGATCATCAATCGTTTGTTTTACCCCTCCTGGTGTGTCTACCCTGTTGTATATCTTTGTGCCATCTGCAGAAAGGCATACTTTCCCTTCAATACCATTTTCAATGTCACCAATAAAGATATTAAAAACCTTTCTCTCCTGTGAATGCACTCCATTTACTACAGCTCTTTCTATCCTGGCAACCAAGATCTTATCCACTCAGTCCTTAAGAGCTACCAACAGTTCATGTTTTCAGGATGTCTTTAGCCATGGACAGGTGAGTTAATCTATTTTTCTGGGTCAGCAATGACCTGCCGGTAGCTCTTGAGGGCTGGACGTAGGGCTTATATCGAAGCATTTGGGCTCTGAACTTACATATATGTAAGACAAGTGTATTCACGTGCATATGTCCCGCAGCATTTGTACCAGGTTTACGTCAGGCGCAGACAGCGTGTACACTAATGACGAGTTATATAACCTTTCACCGGCAAATCCGACGCAAAAGTAGGGATAGGTAACGTGCACTAATTACCAGGATTCTGAGCTGACTTTACATGAAGTGAAAGCATCCAAATGTTTAATTATACTAAGAAACGAACAGAACTAAACGTTATTTAGGAAGAGGTGTAAAGAACACACTGTGCACATCAATCCGCTGCCACAAAATCTTTAATCCTAACACATGTGTCTCCCGAGTCTGCACAATACAGAACATGTTAGTAGCAGCAGGAGACGTAAACATGATGTACGCTCGGAGATATCATCTGATCCCCATCAAAGTGTTTTGCTCTACTTCTCACGCTTCCCAAGGGGTTTGCGGCCCCGGCTTTCACTTCATCTCTCCGCTCAGCGCCATTATTTACAGTTCATCCCTGGGAACTGCTGGAATCAAAGAGGGAAAAGTTCCCTGACAGGTTCTGCAGCCGTGTGGATGGCTGGGTCAGGGAGGACGAGAGCTTGTGGAGCTGGCATAGGATGAAAGTCTGTACACTAATCACAGAGAGAGACTCACTCATGACTTGCCAAGTCCGGGACTCAGGAGGCGGAGGATGAACAAGAGGGTGATGGTCCGACAAGAGCTGTCTGTCAAAATTACGCCATCGTTTCCATTCATTCATACAGGAGTGGGGAAGAAAGAGCTTCACTCTCAGTACGGGTGATATAAATACACCCAATTACAATGTATACTGTAGATATGACATCACTACTCACTCATTATTAGAGATGCTCACTGAACTCTGTGAACTGGTTTTGGTTTTGGATCTAGATTTACTTCATGTTTTTGTTTTGGTTTTGGCGAAACCGCCCTCGTGTGTTTTGCTTTTGGATTTTTTAGAAAAAATCCAAAACTATGCTAAAATCACATAATATTACTCTTTTTTGTTCCTACATTATTATTAACCTCAATAACACTAATTTCAAGTCATTTGCAGTCAATTTTGGCCCCCTCACAGGTCACAATATTATTTTCATACACTTTCAGCCAAATACTGCAGCGACCTGGCTGGATGGTAAGCGACAGAGCAATGACACAAACACACGGCAGTTCCTAGCACATCTAAGACACATTGGCACACAGCAGGGGCAGAAAAGATAAATGGGGGTCCGGCCTCCCTCTCACCCTCCGTGATGTTGGATCTTTAAAAGGAATTCAAAATGCGCGAGATCCAACGACGTAACAATGACGTTTTGCCTCGTTTTGAATTCTGAGGGTGCGCGTCAGCCGATTCGGCTCGGTACTCGGATCCAATAAGTTCGGGTGTGTTCGGTTCTCGAGGAACCAAGCCTGAGCATCTCTAATAAGAACTCACTGACAAACAATGGCATCACAGCTCACTGTATATACAGATATTCATTACAGGAGTTTATACATATATATAAACATCACTTATGTATAATAACACTGTGTACAAGAGGAATGTTAATAGCGAAATCTACTGTATATTACATAGAGGATAATGTACCTCCTAATGTAAATTATGTGGCCATGAGAAGTCACAGAGGAGTTTGGTGACTATATCCGGGCATGAGAACGTAGCATGAGCATTTTTATACAGGTCACGGAAATCTAAGGTAATAGCTGTAATCATTTACTGGAGTGATGACATCACAACTCACCGTTTATAAGGATATTATGGACGGGTTTATATAGCCTCACTTGGATAACGTAGATAGTGGAGAGATAATTGCTCTGAAATCCTTATGATATTAGTGCTACTTACACTCTGATTTCAGCATAGAATAACTAGTTACCAATGATCTCCTATCAGCCAAAGCCAAGGGTAACTTCTCCCTACTCATCCTCCTCGATCTCTCCGCGGCCTTTGACACTGTAGACCACCCCCTCCTGCTGCAAACTCTTCTCTCTCTTGGCCTTTCCGGTTCGGTCCATGCCTGGTTCACCTCATACCTTGCTAACCGCTCTTTCTCTGTATCCACGTCTGGTTCTTCCTCTACCCCCTCCCCTCTCCCTATTGGAGTCCCTCAAGGCTCTGTTCTGGGCCCTCTACTATTTTCGCTCTACACCTCCTCCCTTGGCGCTCTCATCTCCTCTTTCGGTCTTCAGTATCACCTCTATGCTGATGACATTCAACTCTACATATCTTCCCCTGATCTTTCCACCTCCCTCCTCTCTCGTGTATCTGACTGCCTCTCAGCCATCACCTCCTGGATGTCCTCGCGCTTTCTCAAAATTAACATCTCTAAAACTGAACTCATTGTCTTTCCCCCACCTCGACTCCCTTCCCACCATGACCTCTCTATCGTTGTTAACAACTCCACCATCTCCTCTGTCGGCCAACTCCGCTGCCGTGGGGTCACTCTTGACTCCTCTCTCTCTTTTGCCCCCCACATTCAATGCCTCGCCCAAGCCTGTCGCTTCCAACTCCGCAACATTGCCCGCATCCGTCCCTTCCTCTCTCAGGAAGCCACCAAAACTATCATACACGCACTCATCATCTCCCGCCTTGATTACTGCAACATCCTCCTTACTGGCCTCCCCCACTCCCACCTCGCACCCCTCCGCTCTATACTCAATGCGGCTGCAAGACTCATCTTCCTTTCACGCCGCTCCTCCTCTGCCTCCCCTCTCTGCCTTGCCTTACACTGGCTCCCTTTCCCCTACAGAATCCTTTTCAAACTCCTTACCACCACGTACAAGGCTCTCTCTCAGTCTACGGCCCCTTACATCTTTAACCTCATCTCCATTCACACTCCTGCCCGCTCCCTACGCTCAGCTAATGACCGCCGCCTCTCCTCCACTCTTATCACAACTTCCCACTCCAGAATCCAAGACTTCTCCCGTGCCGCCCCCCTCCACTGGAACGACCTCCCTCGCTCCATCCGTCTCTCTCCTAATCTGTGCTCCTTCAAACGAGCACTCAAAACTCACCTGTTCCTTAAAGCCTACCAACCTTCTACCTAACCCGCATCTCCTCCAAACGTTCTACTCTCTCTCCTCCCGGTCCCTCTCCCCACACTTCAAATTCCTCCAATTGTGTCTGTTCGTTCACCCACCCTTAGGATGTAAGCTCGAATGAGCAGGGCCTTCTTCCCTCTTGTCTCCACACCTGTTCTTCTACTTCGCCTCTACTGCATTGACCTAACTGGAGTTTCTGAAGCATTGGTATTTTTGTTTATTGTTCTGTATTGTTATACCCTGTATAGTCTACTGTTTGCTTTGTGTACGGCGCTGCGGAAATCTTGTGGCGCCTAACAAATAAATGATAATAATAATAATAATAATAGTGTATAATCTAGAATGTCAATTATTTTTTCAAAATATATGGTTATATACAGATGTAGAAAAGATTACATGGTTATTTAACGCATCACATGCCATTGAAATGATTGCATGTGATATGCTGAATGTCAGTTTAGAGTTTGCAACATTTGTATTTTGGATGAAACATAGCAGTGAAAGTTGGTGACTGGAGTGAACGGTGATTGGGTCACACCCCCTGTGAGCTTACCCTTAGGTTCAGATATCACACAGGCAAGGAGGTGAATAAAAGATACAACAGTACAGTAATACAACAGAATATAAAACCGCACACTTTAAACAATGGGTCAGCGGATCACCAGAATTAATATGAGTCCCAACAAAGTTCCCCACCCATTGTAGCCACTCAAAAGGTCCACAGGCAAAAGAGTCTGTCAGCAAGAGGTCCAGAAAGTCCTGGTATCTGGCTGTTCCCAGACACTTGGCCGTCTGTCCATCATCGTACAGGTACAGGACAACAATGATCACCGGGTATGCTGGTATAGGACAGAAGCTCAACTCCAGTCAGCCCCATAACTTCCAGGAGTCAATCTCAGAATGAATTCCCCCTCTCGCCCTGGAGGGGCTCCTAATATCCATGGTCAAATTCACAGTGTTTTCCCCAACCCCCATGTGTCCGCTGGAGCGATATTTGGACTGGTCCTAATTAGGGTTGTTCAGTAAACCCTGTGTTTTGGTTTTGGCTTTGATTTTGGCAAAACCACCCTCACGTGTATTGGTTTTGGATCTCTTTTTTTTTTAATTGTAAATTATATTATATACTAAAATCACATAATTTGGCTTTTTTTGTTCCTACATTATTATTAACCTCAATAACATAAATTTTCAGTCAAGTCAATTTTTGTCAAGTGAGAAGAACACTGCTACCCCCTTCTGTTTCTGTATGAGCAATGTCACTGGAGACTGGAGAGTGACAAGAACACTGCTACCCCCTTCTGTTTCTGTATGAGCAATGTCACTGGAGACTGGAGAGTGACAAGAACACTGCTATCCCTGTTTCTGTGTGAGCAATGTCACTGGAGACTGGAGAGTGACAAGAACACTGCTATCCCTGTTTCTGTGTGAGCAATGTCACTGGAGACTGGAGAGTGACAAGAACACTGCTATCCCTGTTTCTGTGTGAGCAATGGTGCTGTCACGGTTGGCTTACTGGAAATAGATCCCTAGGCTCTGCTGAGCATAGCTAGGCCCACCCACAGCTGCGGAGTCTAACAGGTAGGTGGTTTTTACCAGGAGGTATGGTCTTAGCGGAAACAAACCTGTAGGTCATGGTCCCGCGAGTGAGTGAACAGCAGAACAATGTGGAGGAGCCAGGTGAAGCAGGTAGAAACAATGGAACCCACAGGTAAGTGGTATAGATACAGGAACAACAATAATATATGTTGATGGACAGCAGTCGAGGAGTCACTAGAAGAATAGGTGCTCTGCAGAGTAACAATGAGAGAACAGGAGCTGTCACAATGGTGTACTCAGGAGTAGATAGTAGAGGCACTGGAACAGTGGTAGTTCAACACTGGGCATGAGCTGAGAGCAAACTGAAGAAGCGCAGGCAACTCAGGACAACAGCTGATGAGTCATAGATGTAGCAGTGGCTCAGAGGCAGCAGTGAGAGAACCAAGGCTGTCACGATGAAGTACTCTGGAGATGGTAGTAGAGATACTGGAGCAGCGGTAGTTCAATACGGTCACAGACTGAGGGCAGACTGGAGTAGAGGAGGTAACTAGGAGTAACAGTTCATGAGTCACAGGTGTAGTAGCGGCTTTTAAAGGGTTAGTGAACTGAGAGCAGGCTGGAATACACGCAAACCACAAGGAGAACAGGAACCAGAACCACAGGCTGCAGGAAGTGAGCTTGAAGAACAGGCATCAGACAGGTGAATCCAGGAGGTTTAAATAATGCTCCAATTATGCTTAGCCAATAAAAAGAGGGAGGCCCTGAAGTGCAATGGACTTGCACCTGCGCAGGTCTGATGATGGCTGAATGAATGATGCTGAAACATGGCAGTTTCCAAATCAATGAGATGCAGGTAACGAGACAGGTACCCGTTTGTGGGACTGAAGCATTACAGGTGCTGAGTAATGTCACTGGAGACTGGAGAGTGACAAGATCACTGCTACCCCTGTTTCTGTGTGAGCAATGGCACTGATCAATGTCACTGGAGACTGGAGAGTGACAAGAACACTGCTACCCCTGTTTCTGTGTGAGCAATGGCACTGATCAATGTCACTGGAGACTGGAGAGTGACAAGAACACTGCTACCCCTGTTTCTGTGTGAGCAATGGCACTGATCAGTGTCACTGGAGAATGGAGAGTGACAAGAACACTGCTACCCCTGTTTCTGTGTGAGCAATGGCACTGATCAATGTCACTGGAGACTGGAGAGTGACAAGAATACTGCTACCCCTGTTTCTGTGTGAGCAATGGCACTGGATCTCCTGGGGAGGGAGGTACTTATGGAATCCAAAACCAGCAAGATCTGACGACGCAACAATGATGTTTTGCCTCTATTCAGATCCGAGGATGCGGGAAAGTACCGAGCCGGCTCGGTTCGGTTCTCGGATTGGTGATGCTCCGGGGGGATTGAATTGCTGCGTGCATCTGTGGTGCATGGGAATTTACCTCCCAATTTCCAAACAGTTGGGACAAAGCTCCTGACCGGTGAGACAGTCCCCACAAATCAGGACCTAAATCAGGACAGTTGGGAGGTGTGTATCCCCCTATGGCAGAAACGCCCAAGGATATGGTCACACTGTGCCACTTATACCCCTTTCACATTGCCAACCCGGCGATATACTGGGTATATGACCCCAGGATATTGCCAGGTGACAGAGCCTCCCACCCTGGCAAATTCTCGGGTTGACCGGGTTTACACTGATCCCGCGTCTGCAAAAAAAAACAACATATTGAATGAAGAATGAAAGATAGCATAAGGGAGAACTTTTCTATACAAAGAGCGGTAGATCCTGGATTTGTAGCGGTAGGGGTAGCCGCACTGTATTATAGGTTCTACCAGGTGGTTGGTGGACATGCCCCTAGGTGGACGCCCATGAGTAGACCTAGACACGCCTCTTAAACAGAGCATGACCCTTCTGTTGCGCCGTACTTAGCCGTTACTTCTGCAGTCTCCCCAAAATGATTTTTCAAAAGTAGTCAAGTATGAACTGCTAATACTTAGATAGAAAATATGTATAAAATAATAATAATAAAAAAAAACAACGAAAAAGCAAAAACAAATAAAATACACACACGATTGAGAGTCTGAATTAACTGCCCGGGACAAATCTAGACATTGGTACTTCAGCTGAACACCCCTGATTAGAGGACAAGTTCCCCCATCTATCTGGACACACTGCAGGGCGATTTCATGTTAGTTCGGCACAAGAAGAGTTACAGAAATCTATTCAGCAGCTCTCAAGTGCAAGGTCCCAGGTTTCCCAGTTTATTCTCTGAGCGCCAGTGAATTTGTTTAGCTGTAACTCTGCTGGCGCCAGGATCTAATGTTCAATATTTAACAAACAAACACACAGACTGGAGAAGGTGTCAGCATTTCCCTGTAATAAAAGCAGACGTGTGTGCAGCAAAGAGAGTTTCATAACCAGGTCTATTTACTGGATTATACATTGCAGAAAACATTTCTAACACTAAGGATCTGCAATATATAATTTGATATATAATTCATACAGCAAACAAAATTCTCTTGGCACGAGTAGAGGTCTTTAGGTTTCTGTGTAAATGAAATGAGAGCCCAGAGCCATCGGATTCTGTCTTGCTGGACTGATTGTATCACTCTGCTGCGTCCAGATCAGCAGAACTCTGCAATGTGAAGATTGCCGCCAACTCCGGCCACTGCCACAACTTGACCACCGGGGGCAGCGTCTACCGTCTGCACAGCCTTGGGCAGTGATACATCTCCGAGAATCTGTGGAGGAAAACACTAGTGGGTACATAACCAAGACCGACAGATCAGGCAGAGCAGAAAAGGTGCATTTGATCTGTGGAACAAACCACTTAAAATGCTCAAGCTTAGAGTAGGGTGTAGAGTCCCACTAACGAGATATTTAGGTGACCTAGATAGACTCATATTTTGTTCTCTTCAGCTATGGCATAACCCACATCAACCAATCAGATAACAGCTTCATCACTCTAGAACAACTTAGAGTAATGACATCTACAACCTGATGGGTTACAATAGAAGAGTGCTATTGATGTCATTTATAGTTTTTTGTGGTACAAAAATAAATGAACACATCGTAGAGATTTCACCAAAAAGATTCCCCTCTATATAGTATCTAATTATTAAACCGTTTCACCAAAGACAAATATTCATCATCATCTATTTATTTATATAGCACCACTAATTCCGCAGCGCTGTACAGAGAACTCACTCACATCAGTCCCTGCCTCATTGGAGCTTACAATCGAAATCCCCTAACATACACACACACACAGAGGGAGACTAGGGTCAATTTGATAGCAGCAAACTAACCTACCAGTATGTTTTTGGAGTGTGGGAGGAAACCGGAGCACCCAGAGGAAACCCATGCAAACACGGGGAGAACATACAAACTCCACACAGATAAGGCCATGGTCGGGATATGAACGCATGACCCCAGTGATGTTAGGCAGAAGTGCTAACCACTGAGCCACCGTGAAATGACTCTCTCTACACTCGGAAGCAACTGGGTAGAACAATACCAGATAAATATAAAAGTACAGCTACTTATTACACAGATATTAGAAATATAATCCCCAAAAGGACAGCTGTCGCCAACTGCTCCGCACAGCTCACTCTGATTGCATATGAGGTGATTGGCATAAAGGGGTATACGGACCCTCTGGCCGGTAGTCGATCATGTGGTTGCCTCACTCTGATAGGAAGTATAATCTAATGGACACCTCTGACTGCTATATGACATGGGCACCTTCTATGACTGGTATATAATCAGCATGGCACCTCATCTGACAGCTGGCATATACAGAATAATATGGTGTCCTCCGGCTGGTGTATAATTACATAGCTCCCACGGTCTAAGGACAGAATAGATTGTGCTCCAGATTCATCCAGGCCATTCTCTCACTTACTGAAACATGTAAACCACGCCCCCTTTTTGAACGCAGAAAGTCGGGACAGTCCCACTAAATTTGAGACAGGTAGGTACAATATGTAGCTGCAGGTATGTTATTGTGTGGGGACCTTTGTTTAGGATAGCACAACAGGAATGGATGAGAAACAGTTGACATCAAGGAAAATATTTACTAAAACCTCTCAAAAGAAAAGTGGAGCTGTTGCCCATGGCAACCATTCACATTCTAGCTATTATGTTCTAGAATGCAGTAAATAAATGATAGGTAGAATATGACTGGTTGCTATGGGCACCTAAACTTTTCCTTATTAGAATCTTTAGTAAATCTTCCCCAGAGCTGTATTAAATGTACAGATATCAGGTGGGGAAGCGTAAATACAATGAGAATAGAACAACATAACATGAAAAACTGAATTATCCAGAAACAACAGGTTTTATACATAATAGTGACTCTGCGGGACCTCAGCCAGAGGTGAAATTGGATCCAGCGATGGGATTATCCAGGACACGTCTATTGTGTTGAAAGATAAACACACATGTACTATACACAATCTCAGGGACAGCGTGTCTGAGTCCTGAGGTACATTAGGTGCCTCTAGCATCACACAGTATATACTATACATTCCTACACATGACAGGCTCTCTCCTGGGAGAGGGGAAGCGCTGAGACATACAGAGAAAGCCTTTCATTAGTTCTAGATTAATTGTACACAGGACAACAAGAAAACATAAAATAACTATAATAATAAGACTTCCAGGGGGCAGCGCATCCGGTATGTCCATGTTTTAAACAAGCTCCAGTGCCTTGCGATTTACCCCTTGTCTTTTGCCCTAACGGTACCCTCCTGTGCTCAAACCTCATCTGCTTGACTTCTGCTGCAACTGAGGGTGACAGTGGTGTCACTCTGTTGCTGACCAACGGAGTGACACCACTGTTCCCCGAACGTTCGTCCTGTGTATCTATGACCGCTATGCCTCTGTAGGCAGCGCGATATTGCCGGACGCCTTGCACAAATTCGGGGCCGGTGTCTGCTGCACTGTTGCCTCAAGGAACGTTCGTGGTGGAGCCATTGGATCCCTCTACCCAATATCTCCACCGATTTATTTGCCTGTTTCACACTCTTCAGGCTATTTGTTTGAGACCTGCTTCAGGGCTCTGTTATTGCGGGTAGCCTACTCTAACCCCCGTGCCTGGGACGCTTCTTGGTGGTGTGACCCTTGGACTACGCCTAATAGACCTGGACAAACGTAAGGTATTGGGCGGGAATCCACCATATTTGTCCACATCTACACTTGGATACAATTTACAGCCTCACTGGTTTCCTGCATGATGTTGTCTGTTTTGTGGTGGGAATTACTCACTTCTGCTGTATCTGAGGACCTTTTCCCTGGAGAAATGGGGCACCTCATCCACAATGCTGTGTTTCCAAGCGGAGATTTTTGCTTACAAGACAACTACTGGATATTCTAAGTGTTTTAGAGAAAATGTGGCTTTTCCACCTTTGCACTCCTGGGGGTAAATGTATCAAGCTGAGAGTTTTCCGGCGGCTTTGAAAAACCAATCAGATTCTAGCTATCATTTATTTAGTGCATTCTACAAAATGACAGCTAGAATCTGATTGGTTGCTATAGGCAACATCTCCACTTTTCAAACCCGCCGGCAAACTCTCAGCTTGATACATTTACCCCCTGGACTGAGACATGGCCTGATAGCACATAGGGTGAGACACTACTGCTGCTCCCATGTCCAATGACCACCCGTGGGCTACCCAGCTCGGATAAGTATATTGGGAGTTTTTACTTTATGGCCATTCTCTATTTACTGACCAATTACTCAGCTGGTAAACTGGAATTGCTTTGAAAGGACTTCCTATATTTAGTACAGCTAATAAGTGATGTGCTCTTGCCTGTGGCACTGTTTGGATTACATTTCAGTATCTACGCCACTGTTTGTGGCGATAAAGGGGCTGAGGTTGCATTTTTTTAGAGGTGCACAGCAATTTCTGTAGTTGTTTTTTATTTGTATTTATTTTTAAAAAAAGGAGAACTCCTTAAGTGTAAGGACAGTTGGACTTTTGATGGGACGATTACACTTTTGCACATTGCTCCTCTGGAGAGCGAAGAACACGCTGTGTAGGGCAGATCCTCTAAGCGCACTAATGCAAACCAAGGTGTTTTGCTTTGCCTGTCCAGTGCGGTTTGTGAATGTGGCCCATTGTGTCTATAGAATTATAGGACAGGAAAAGACAGTTTATTGCAAGCGTCTAATACATGAACAATATCCACGGGTTATACCATTATATATTGTTCTGCTTCCATCGGCTGTAGCAGTAGCTCAATGTGATATATACTGGTCCACAGAGGGCAGGAAACAATCACACGCCCAATTAAAATACGACTATTTTTGGTTGTGCGCAAGTCACTGACTCTCAGTTCCAGGAATGTAGAGGCAGTGATTTCATCTGCTAGTAATATATTTATTTCTCTTGTATTTGTAATATTTTGAGGGTCGTCTAATGCTAAAAAACTTATTTTGTAATGAATCAGCGTAGAAATGTGATTTACCTCCTGCGTGTTAACGTTGATGGCGAGAGCGCTGCAGGTCCCGCTCCCGCCAGCTAGCAGCACTCCGTCAGCGCAGAACCTGCCCGCGTACAGGAACTCCCCCTGCAGGACGGATGCGGGAAACGGAACGTCTTGTATTAGGCTGCAGGTCCGGAGCTCCCACAGCTGCAGAGCGTTTCGTGCCGCCCAGGACGCGGTCAGGATGTGGCTGTTCTGCTCACACACACACAGATATAAGAGGCTGATTAGAGAGACATGGTTACCAGAATAATAGTGGATATCAGTTTGTATAAGCGATACGAGACTGCAGCAAAACCTGTAAACCTGCAGACGAAAAACATATTGGGCCTGAGTCACTAAGGAGAGCAAAGCATAGAAAAGGAGTAACTTTGAATCTGGACAAAACCATGTTCCATTGGTGGGGGAGGTACATTTAAAATGTAGGCACAGATTTATAGTTGGGGTAGGACATGTCCTAGTTCAACTTTAAATTTCAATGTAAAATTAAAGCTATCAAGTATGTGTGTGCTACATGAAAAAACAGCCAGTGTTTATCTTATGTGCAAAATAATAAACTAATTTGCACCCCTTGCATTGTAACATGGTTTGTCCCAGAGAACATTTACTCCTTTTTCTTGCCTTACTTTCCTTAGTGACTCAGACCCTTTAACTCTAAGATTGTGAATTGTGTAATATCCCATCCAGTAATACACATCCAACCGCAAAATATGCAGGAACATAGGGGCTGAATCAATCACAAAATGGGTATAAATTCCGCTTAAAAAAAGAGCACAGAAAATAGCATATTTCTACTGATATACAGAGCCGCACACATCTGCCATTTGTTGATTGTGGGTCCTGATAGAACTGAGCATGGTGGAGACAGTAATAATGTCCTTCAAGGGCTGACTGCTGTCTTAGATCCACTCCTTTCATTAAGTTCAACTTTTTACATTATGTCTCTTAAAATGCTGCTCATTCTGGCTTCATTTATGTCTATAATAAATCAATAGAGTGAGGGGACACTGTAACTGGCTCTATTACATATATATTTCTTATATATCTTAATAATGAATATTGTATTACATGATTTGATAACATTGACATTTTCTACATAAAATGCAATTTCCCGTCTAAATGTGTCTCACTCAAAGTATCATCCCTGCCGAACGCCAGACCCCCAGACCACTCGGTAAAACCAAACCAGTCTAAGAAGTGAGGAAGACCCCCACCCCCAGCCCCGTTAAACCACGAATTCTCCCCTAAAGGCAGACTCTCCAACTCTGAATTCAAACATGTTGTTAAATTCTCTCTAATGAGTAACTTGTCACAGTCAGCTCTCCTAGATTGCACTAGTATAAAAGTCTTTCAATTACACTGTAAAATAAAATAACGGACCACGAAATCTCATATACAGATATAAAATTAACATATAACACCACCTTGTGCGCTAGGCAGAGAAAGTGACCTTCCTGTAACGTGTGAGCCAGTAGGACACATGGAAACATATGAGACACCCAGTGTGAGGGGAATAGTGTCAGGATTATGAACAGAGGTTGGGACAGATTACAATATATATCAGCCTATTGTAGTGTTTACACTACTCGCCTTGACATGACCTAACTTCTCTGACATTCAGGTGCTTAGCATCACTGATCAGCACTGTGAGGGCTGGGTCCAGGTGGCTTTATAAGGCTGCCAGCAGCACACGCTGATTGTCTGTTATAGAGTTAGTTAGCTTAGTCGCTGTGCTTTGTATCTGTTTTGTTGCCTTCTGGATTTTTTACCCTGCTTATTTATAGACCATTCTTGTCTGCCGCCTGCACTGACCTGAGCTTAATTATCCTTGTCTGGCGCCCTCCCTGACCATGGTTTGTAATGCCTACTACGTACTATTCTGTTTGTTGTAAGCTACTATATTGTATCTGACGATTCTGCCTTTTTTATTCAGTTACCTGGTGTCATCTCGTATTCAATCACATACTTTGTATGCACCATTTGTAAATATAAACCTATACTATTGCACTGAGGGACAACACTTAAGCATATATACAATTGAGTACAATTGAGCATATATGGGAAATAGGGTGCTGATATAGGTGAAGAACGGACCTTCAGTTGTATTGGCTTATTAAATAACTGATGGCCTATATTACAAGAAGCTGCATAGAGTCAGGAGTGAGATTGAGACAGATCACAGGGCAGGATGCTGCAGGGAGCCGAGCAGTATAACTGTGAGTGCCCGCTCCGACACCCAATGGAAACTGCACTGATTAGCTTATCGAGTGTGGCCGGAGACATAGTTAGAGGGCAACAGCATTAAAAGCAGAGGCAAGAGACAAGCAGACCCATGTAAGAATGTCAGCTCCTGTGTCCTGTGTTCCTTGTATATTTCTGCACTGAACAAACTTTACTGTTGTCAAACCTGCAAATGCCGGGGCTAATTCCCCCATGAGGACCTGAGGTGAGAAAAATATGGCTACACCAAGGTGACAGACCAATGTGTACTTTAAGGGAACCTGCTGAGGAAAATGTATCTACACCAATCACCAGTCGAGCAGGGGGCTTAACCACCAACCAGATGACCAGGGGGCTACACCAATCACCAGGCGATCAGGGGGCTTTACCACCAACCAGATGAGCAGAAAGCTATACCACCAACCAGATGACCAGGGGGCTACACCAATCACCAGGCGAGCAGGGGGATTTACCACCAACCAGATGAGCAGTGGGCTACACCGATCACCAGGCGAGCAGGGGGCTATACCACCAACCAGATGACCAGGGGACTACACCAATCACCAGGCGAGCAGGGGGCTTTACCACCAACCAGATGAACAGTGGGCTACACCAATCACCAGGCGAGCAGGGGGCTTTACCACCAACCAGATGAGCAGAGGTCTACACCAATCATCAACCAGATGAGCAGTAGGCTACACCAATCACCAGGCGAGCAGCGGGCTTTACCACCAACCAGATGAGCAGGGGGCTACACCATCCAGTAGATGAGCAGGTGGCTACATCATTCAGCAGATGACCAGTGGGCTACACCAATCACTAGGCGAGCAGGGGGCTACACCATCCAGTAGATGAACAGGTGGCTACATCATTCAGCAGATGACCAGTGGGCTACACCAATCACCAAACGTGCATGGGGCTACATACCTGTCATGCACAATGAAGATAACAAAGAGAGTTACATTACCATACAAAGTTCAAACTACATGTTATGTCACTCTTAATCCTATGAAAATAAGCGCTAAACAGCACACAGGATGGAGAGCTGGCCTGCAGGATCATGACTACTACTGGCACTTACCCTAATATCAATTCCAGGGCCGCAAATATGAGGACCGTTAATAATACGTCGAGCTTCCTTCGCCATCCTCTTGTCCCAGACCTTATGTTAAAAATAATTCCAGAGTAAATCACAACCCACAGAAATAAAATACACTACAATCCATGCTTTGCATGATGTAACAATCCAAACTACTGTTTTATATGGAAAATTTAGGAGCCACTTATATTTAAAGCAATAGTTATGTACCTGATCCGAGACGACTTTCTCTGAACCATTTATAAAAAGAATTGTTTCGGCTATTTATATAAAATTTGTAGAGTTTTACAGTGGTTTTCTGTCTATATCCGTCTGAATATATATTTGGCTATTTATATTTAATTCCAAGAATGATATAGGGTAAGAAGACGTTATTATCTGTTAAACACCCAATTAACCTCTAAACTGACACTAACATCCTTCTAATAGAAAGTGGTTTGGTGCTTGTCACGAACGCCCAGCCTGTCTCAGATACAGCAATCTGAACATTTGTCACTTAGAAATGAATACACCTTTTCTGCCACCACAAAGGATTTATTATGGTGTCCTTACGTTCACCAAAACCACTTATTAATGTTTCACACTTAAATCACATACACATGTAGCATGAGCCTCCCTGGGCTTCGTAAGGTCACAAAGAATTTACAGATAACACACTAGATTAAATTTATTTAATCTGAAAAATGTTTCCAAGACTTAATTACAAAAATTAATAACAAGACATACAATATATTACACAAATGAGTTTCAGAAAATAAAATAGGAAATAAAATCAGAGTTACTACTTACTGGTTAAGACCTGGGGGTAAATGTATCAAGCTAAGAGTTTTCCAGTGGGTTTGAAAAGTGGAGATGATGCCTATAGCAACCAATCAGATTCTAACTGTCATTTTGTAGAATGTACTAAATAAATGATAGCTAGAATCTGATTGATTTTTGAAACCCGTGGCTTAATACATTTACCCCCTGGTGTGTGAGGGAACACAATTGAGGAAAATAGGACAATTCAGTCTTGATAGACCCCTCATGACAATGCACAATCTTATGTCTAAAGCAGAAGGTTTTAAACCCTTTTTCCACATAGCCCTCACCCCCCACTTTTGGAGTTTAGCTGTCAAAGGACAGATTGATCTCCCAAATGTCACAGGGCGATGTTTGCTCATTTAAAGGTTGGTAAAATTAAGCATATATTGATTGTCGTGGAGCCGTTCAAAGGCCCGGAACCTTGGAGTGGAATCTGCTTGAAAGACAAATGCAGAAATGCACAAATAATGAAGCAGTGAAGTTGTGCATTTGTTGTGGTTTATAAAGAATAAAGAGAAGAACAGAAAATAAGTATAAGGGGCACTCAATGGCTCATACTTGCCATTTAATTAATACAAACATGAAATATGCATCAAGCTTTATTTGTATGCTCTAGGGTCTTGATAAAGCATCTAGCGAAACGTGCGTCGGCGGACGCCACGTTCACTTACTCACTAGAATTATACTTCACTTTAACTTAATATTTTATTATTGGCTACCATGCTAAGCTTTAAAGAGGAACAATGTGAACCTAAGCTATACTGAATGAAAGTGTTAGGACCCTGTGTCCAGACTTAGTATCTGCTGGAGCTCATTACCCTTTCACTTTGCTAACGAGAGGATCCAGAGTCATTCATGTTAGGCTGCACTGAACAAATGCTGCTACTTTTCGAGCAAGGACAGCTCTGTGTGTACAGGGGCAGGAAATTATTAGAAGCTTTCTCACAGTGATTAAGTTAGAAGAAACATATAAAAAACGAGATTTAAAGAGAATAAGATTATAAATACATTCTCTATGTGAGAATTATATCTTTAGGCATTTTTTCACCACTTAAGCCTAAGATAATTAACTATCTCACTGCTCAACATTAAAAGGGATGAACGATGTGTGCATGCAAGGCAGTCTGCTGTGATTCACTTTAAATTAAACTGAGCAGATGCAGCTACTATATAAGAAAATAAGACCTTAATATGTAAAATTGGGGTAAGAGGCAATATATAAGCCTCTCTACTAGCCTGGTTAAGTAGAATATCAAATTACAATACTCATTTAAGGGGTTGGTGAGACACAACCAAAATCAGACAAGCATTACTGATACCAGCACTATTACAAGTCTAAACCAATTAACTCTCCCTTTGACCCATATAAATAATGACCATTTAATGAATACACACACACAATGATGGTAAAATAATTTATTGCATCAGTAAAATAGGAATGTTGACATCTTTTTATATTTCCAACTTTTGCAATTATATATTCTTTCACTCAGTAATCATATAACTAATAGAAGTATATAATTCTTTGAGTAGCAGAGTGACTTGGCAGTTATTGCTGCCATCTTAACAGTTGCATTTTCAATTTTCTAAAATCAATTATTCTTTTCATTTTTTAATATTTCGCTAGCATAACCCTAGGAGAACGGTATCGTTTAAGTATTCTCCTTTTTTAGAGCATACCAATAAAGCTTGATGCATATTTTATGGTTGTATTAATTAAATGGCAAGTATGAGTGCCCCTTATATACATTTTCTGCTCTTCTCTTTATTCTTTATGGACTAATTACTTGTGTGGGTGCACCATCCTCATAATATAATCATATTTATATAATCGTTAATACATTTAAAGGAGGCTTAATGGCTCCCCAGTGCGGTGTGATAATACTCTTAAAATTATCACATTTGTTGTGGTTTGTAAATAAACCCATCGTGACGTGGTAATCACCAGTTTCACTCAACATCTGATCAATACAATAAGACATTGATCAGGATTAGTTGTAGATTTGAGCCCAAGCACACAGTTAATTTGTGACAAACAAACCAACAAACTGGGCGTGAAATCACTGCATGTAGCGGCAGCGGTATTCTCCCGAACTACATACCTTATATACAGCACACGTCACCACGTGACATCCCCATGATACAAAGTCGTACAACGGCCGACAGGTCCTGTTCTCTAGTCCCGCTCTTATGAATGGGATAACAGGAGCAGACTAGGGTTCGGATATACATAGGATAGGATTGGGGAAAACCTAACATATGTGATGGCAAATCCCATATTAAACACACAAACACACCTTAACGGAGTCGTCCCAGCCGCCGGTCAGGAAAACGTGGTACTCAGATGGGTGGAACTTCAGAGCAAATATTCTGCGACTGTGACCGCTGGTCAATGTCAGGTCATCATCAATGACGTAGTCTGGAGCCACCAAGACATTCAAAACCTATCACAAGATATACAATAGTTTACAGTAAAAGTGTCACGTACATGAGCATTACCCCACAGCGAACAGAGAGCTTACTGAGAGAAGGAAAAGGGTCTTTGATCCCTATTATAAAGTCATTGGTTGGCTTGCAGTCTCCTAGGTAACAGAAATACATAGTTCAGACTGGTGGACTCACGGGACAATTGTTGGTGATATCACAACCAGCATAACAGGAAGGCTATGCTTTATTGTGTGATGTTGTGTCACATTATACAATATCTAAAATATATGAAATCAATTTACGAACAATCAAAGTTACCTTCATGTTCCCTACATAAAAAGTGTATATTTTTTTGTTTAGCTTCTCATTAAATAGGATATAACTAATAAATGTCATCTGTATGAATTCTAATTAAATATAATGGAACGTTGTGATATTGGTAAAAGTGTCTTCATTTAAAACTATACAACACCAACTATTCTGTCTGCCAGTCTATTTGTGGATCATCCTTCAAAGCTACAATACCTATCAATGGGAGTGCCAACATTTAGCTATGCACCATTAAAGGGAAATTGTACACTATTTATGAATCAGGTTGTTTTCACTTAACGTTACTATAAATATTCAATAAAGTACAGGGGTAATAATATTTCCTCCCAGAGACCCTTATTTTTCTATATTTTTCCATTTGTTAATATGAACAGCGAGGTGACAAAGTATTCGCCATATACTCCATAGCACCATCTGGTGGTCAAATTATCACAAATCATTTCTCTGACCACAGTGAACATCACTGATCACTGGTGCACAGATAACTGGATAAGGGTGCTGTAACCAGCAGCCACCAGTCAGGTTGTAACTATCATTCCATACTACAGTTTAGAAAGCTAAATCAAATGTTTGGCAGCTAAGGATTATTGCAGCTTTTTTCCACAGTTACTCGTGCACCTGGTCCTTAAAAGTCACCTATTGTTTGTTAAGAATGTTCTTAGTGTAAAGTTCCTTTTTATTAAACTGTGGTAGATGTGATTACTGTCTTGTACTCGTCAGGACATGGTGATTGTATCATAACTGGCAGATCACGGGCACGTCACCTCATTCGTCTGACTGTCGTACAGGCGGATGTTTCTGTCTCTCCCCGCTGTGGCGAATACGCTGCCGTCCATGCTGAAATCCAAAGCGTGAATTTCATTTTCTTGCTCTGAAAAGCATTTAGACATCATATATATCATGTAAAATATGTTACAGAAATACTGCAAACTGTACATGCAAAACAGTCATGCAATCATTCTAAGTCTATATTATCTATCTCATGTCTGTCTATCTATCTATCTATCTATCTCTATCTCTATCTCTATCTCCTATCTATCTATCTATCTCTATCTCTTTTATCTATCTCCTATCTATCTACCTATCTCTCACATATCTATCATCATCAACTATTTATATAGCGCCACTAATTCTGCAGCGCTGTACAGAGAACTCACAGTGGTTTGGTACACAAGGGTAAGTGCTACATCATATTGAATATTTGTCCAGCTAAAATACAAAAGTTACAAAGTATTTAGCGGGCTGTATCATCATCATCATTTATTTATATAGCGCCACTGATTCTGCAGCGCTGAACAGAGAACTCACTCACATCAGTCCCTGCCCCATTGGAGCTTACAGTCTAAATTCCCTAACATACACACACAGAGAGACAGACAGACTAGGGTTAATTTTGATAGCAGCCAATTAACCTTCCAGTATGTTTTTGGAGTGTGGGAGGAAACCGGAGCACCCGGAGGAAACCCACACAAACACGGGGAGAACATACAAACTCCACACAGATAAGGCCATGGTCGGGAATTGAACTCATGACCCCAGTGCTGTGAGGCAGAAGTGCTAACCACTGAGTCACCGTGCTGCTCAGTCACACCACTATGTTGGGCAGAGGGTTGTTGTCTTGTATTAGCTGTGTAGAGGGTGGTAATGGGGTAACCTAGGGAGATTAAGAGGGTGTATCAGTCCCTGCCCCATTGGAGCTTACAGTCTAAATTCCTTAACACACACAGACCGAGTGAGACTAAGGTCAATTTTAATGGCAGCCAATTAAGCTACCAGTATGTTTTTGGAGTGTGAGAGGAAACCGGAGCACCCGAGGAAACCCACGTAAACACGGGGAGAACATACAAACTCCACACAGATAAGGCCATGGTCGGAGATCGAACTCATGACACAAGTGCCGAGAGGCAGAAGTACTAACCACTGAGCCACCGTGCTGCCCAATATCTATCACTCTATCTATATATCTATTTCATATAATCTATCAATCTATCTACTATCATCTATCTATATCATATCTATCTTGTATCTATCTATTTTATATATATATATCTATCTGTCTATCTATCTTATATCTATCAATCTATTTAATCTCTATCTATATATCTGTCTATGTCTATATAATCTTCTAGAGGGTTGTTACCGGTCCTCACCAGGTTTCCCCTCAGCGATACACAGAATATAACTGAATAAAGTAGAAGTACACCCTGATCACCTTGTAACGATAAAACGTGTAGCTGAGACTGGATGTCATAGATGGAGACCAGTCCGTCGGCCCCGGCCGCCACCAGCAAGTTGCTGTTCTTGGGGTGGTAACTGAGGCTGGTCACGGCTTGTCTTGTGCGATGTCCAGAAAACAGGTTCATGTCGCCGCCGCCTTTTTCTACATTCACAGTCTGCAAGAAATCAAACACTGAAATAAGGTGAACAAGTCTGTCATTTACTTAATATTTTACTGTCACATAAACCTACAAATATAAAATTGTCCCTCACCATAAGAATAATCTGAAGGGCTCGTCCCCACGTGAGGAACATGGTTTTCCTGTGGTCAGTATTTCATGACTGTCTGCTGACGCCTTGGAGGTGAACTTTATCCACCGCTTGGAATTCAACGCAACGTAAATATTCCTCACGTGTGGACAATCCCGAAGTCTGATGTAATGTACATATTGTGACGACAATGAACGCTGCACTGAAAAGAGAAATCACCCACCCAGCGTTCCCAGACCCTGGGGCTTCCCTACGCAGCCGTTTTACCGGAGCTCCATCATTCATCTGACATCTCCAACCAAACAATTTAGACCATGGGACGCTGTGAAGAGGGGTGTGACTGAGCGGACCAATAAGAAGCTGCGATCATAGACACTTGGCAGCTCCTAATTGGTCTTCCTGCTCCCCCACCTCCGCAGCCATTAGAAAGTGGTGATTGGAAAATATTTGTGGAATCTTATCCTACAGAAACGGTGGAGGACCTAGAAAACTGTTTCAGCGTGTAATACCTGGGTCCTCGCTAAGGGAGTGAGCAGTGAAAGGTGCGCACGTGGGAACGCTGCTTTATCCCTCTCATATGCTTCTATAATTTCATTCTCTCTAAAAGGCAGAATAACGTGAACCTGTCACTTACACACAGCGGAAGGAGGCACTTTACAGGCTGAACCCAATATTCAGGAGACTGCAGTGAGAGAATAGGTCAGACGCACATAAGCCATTTGGTAAATCGGTGATCCTAATGAGCTGCCTCAACTATGTGATAGTAACTGGTGTTATCTCCATTGTAACTCTGATGGAAAGTGAGGAAAATCCCAAAGATTTACATCACTGGAGCCGGTAAGCCGCTGGTAGGCAACAGGAGACCCTAGGGCTACATGGGGCCCTAGAAGCCATCATCTGCGGCCCCCCACCTCCGTCCTGCTTTATTATCAGATGTGTTTGTTACAGCTGGTAACACTTGTATATAAAATGCTGATGATTTGTTATTACAAAGAGATGTCTCTTTGATTAAATGCATTATTACTTCGATAAATGGTATCAAGTTGCCCATCACTAATACAGGCACACAACCCTTGGTTCCCTAAGCTCCGCCCCATGTGCAGGGGGGGTGGGCGTGAACATGTGATTAGCATTGCCATGGCCCCACCCCCCAGGGGGCAGGGCCATGATGACAAGATCTGCTGCAAATTACTTTACCAAGCCCCCCCCGTTCCACCCACTTTATTATAATTATCGTAGATTTGTAAGGTGCCACACTGCTCCGCAGCGCCGTACAGTATAGAAACAAGGACATACATAAAACAGGGACATACATAAAACAGGGACATACAAGACAAAAAACATAAATGCAGACATGAAAACAAAGGGTATGAAGGATCCTGCTCACTAGAGAGCTTATATTTTAAGAGGAAGAGGGCACAGCTGAAACAAGAGGAGCGAGTGTGGCGTAGAGTGAAGATTGGGACAGTTGTGAGGGTGCATCAGTGTGAATAGTATCATCAGGGATAAGGTATGCTTTAAAAAAGAGATGGGTTTTTAGAGAACGTGGGAAAGTCTGGTTGGTTGTGGTAGGGAATTCCATAAGTGGGGTGCAGAACGTGAGAAGTCTTGAAGGCTTGAGTGAAAGGTGATTACAGGAGACGAGACAAGCTGCAGGTCAGAGGTAGATCTAAGATGGAAGTGGGTGGTATCTTGGAGGGTGCCTGTTCCTGCGGAAGAGTAGTTATTTAACAGTTGGCTGTGCTCAGTGGTGACATTGTTCCTTTGTGCAAGGCATGCTCTGTGGAGTCCCACCTTCAATACCGCAATAATTAATCCCACTGGACTTCCTGATGAAGCATAAACATGCTCATTGGGACCATGTATCCCTAAACATATGTTGAAATGTTTTTCCAGTTTAATAATATTCTATATGCCACTATAAAGAATTGGAGTATAAAGCTAGTCATAAAATAAATATGAATATGAAAAGGGTTAATAAAGAATTCCTGTTGGCTGCAGGATTTAATGTAGCATAGGAAGTAAATAAAATCACTTCCCCCTTTACCTGGATGGCCCCATTTCCGAAGCCGACCGCCAGCTGCTTGCCGCTGGGGGAGAAGCGGACGCTGTAGATACCGTGCATATCTTTGGTCAGCGGGATGCGGTGTCTGACGAACAGCTCCCCATATCCCCCGCTCCACTCTTCATCCGACCCCTCGTTCTCTCCTGAACTCTGAAACTCCTTGGACTTGAGAATGGCTTCTTCCAGGCGGCGGCGAGACATGACGGTCCGCGCTTATCGCCCTGCGAGGTAAAGAGACACAGGACAATATCATACTATGCATGCCCCGTGGCAACGGCAGAAACTAACTCTACACAGCCTTCAGTATATTAACTGCCAATCTGGGAAACTGTCAGTAAGAAAAAATATATGTCAGTAAAACTGCCACCATCTACTTATTACCATACGGAATATCTAAGCACCAATCATAAGACACACGATTATTTCCTAGTTAGTTGGTTGCCTGTGTGTTCACAAAACATGAGCAGAATCTCCAGGCAGACATCTCTTACCTTTTACAGGTGAATCAGGAATTGTAGCACTATGTCATAGTTTAGTAATCTCTCTCTCTCTCTGAATAAGCAACGTGGAGAGAAGAGAAGTGGGAAAGGCAGAGTCACTGCTGAGATTTGGTTATTGTGCATTTCCCAGGCAACGGCTGATGCTCAAACACTAGAGACAGGGAGAGCAGAAACAATGGAAGCTTTGTAAGACATTGTCACCTCGCAGAAGGGGCGGGCACGGTGCCTTTCAGATAACAGAGACACCTTCTAGGGATAATCATTACACAGGGCAGCCGATCCATAACCTGACACTGACTGCACAGAGCTGCAATCAGAACACCCACTGGTGTCTCTGTACAGACACAACATCCAGGAATCAGTCTCCATTCTGCAGTACCTGCTATGGAGGAGCTGTTGACTGACAGCAGCAGGGTCCAGGGGGGTGGGAGGGGGCTGTGGTGTAAATTCCCTGTCCAGCAACAAGTTTTTACAAGCCTGCAGACCAGCGCAGAATTGCATCATGGGTAATTAGAGGTTGCTATAGTTAACAAAAGACAAATCCAGTCGCTCGGCATTAACCCATACACTGCCAGGGAATGCCGAGGGTTTGATGACTCAGTGTTACCAATTCCTCTGTCAGGGCAAACAGCCTGGACACCAAGTAATCGGCATTAACCCATACACTGCCAGGGAGTGGAAATACTTGGATCACTAATGATTCACATATGAAATGCATTTTTTTTTTTTGCATTTTGACTTTTAGGTTAGTGGGAGAGCCACCTGTTTATAGTAATTTGTACGTGGATCTCTTAACATATACAGCACAGAGGACAGCAAATAGGCTTGCCACTCAGTATTAACCCCTACACTGCTGAAAAGTGATTAATCACTCAGTGCTAACCGAAGAGGAAACAGCCAGGTATTCCCATGCTCTGTACTGACTCATATGCTACATTCAGCTGGGTCACACTCTGTATTAACCTATTCAGAGCATTATTATTACATACCATGGCCTTATTTGTGAGGAGTGTGTGTGTTCAGAGTGAGTTCTCTGTACAGCGCTGCAGAATTGGTGGCGCTATATAACTAAATAACTGAAGACGATACTATACAATATTCTTCATAGTAATAAAACTTGTCCATGGAGTGCAAGCAGTCTGGTCATTCAGTATTAACACCTATAATACCAGGAGGCGAAAAAATCCTGGTCTTTATATTAACCCATACGCTGCCAAGGAGAGCAAGAAAAAGAATAGCATGGTCACTTAGTTTATGGTTTTATCAGGCGTTAATGATTCTGAAGGTTGCAATTTCGAAATTGACGTAAAGCAAAATTCTTGTCAGAACACGTGTGTACAGGTCAGTTCACTTACATTATTTATTTAAGCTATCAGTGTCAAAATCACGTTTAATACACCCGAAATGCTTACAACTATCTCCCTGTGGAAGGGACCCTACAGTGGTGTCAAACAAGAACTTTTCATGCAGCAGAAAAATAGCTCAAGGGAGAAGCTCTTCAATAATCCAGCTTGCACAGTGCTATATAGTCTCTAATCAGGTTTTCTGCAGCTGTTTAATCACTGGTGTAACAAGTACAGAACAAATGATAGACTTCTATCAAGCACTTTCTTGCATGAGCTGTTTTGCTGTTGGCCATAAACGCTGCTGGCCATAAACGCTGCCTGCAGATTATTTAACACCTGTGTCAGAAGACAAAAAAAATCTGTAGAAAAATGACAGCAAAATAAACTCTTGGTGACATCAGGGTTAAGCTGAGTTTAATGCTGCATCTTCTGACCAGGAAACTGTGTTGTTCTGAAGCCAGAATAGGCTGAGATACTCAACAATCAGAGGAAGGCTGGCAAATTTTATCCCGGGTCCAACCTCAGCTCAGGCACTTATTAGGAAATAAAACATAGGTAGCCCAGTGACCCAGCCTAAGGTAGCCCACTATGGGACGGGGGGGGGGGCATATGCCCCCCATACTCCTGCTCAGCATACCATGGCAATGATTGGGAAGCCCAATAGAATCATCGGCCACCTAAGTGTTGGAACAGACCATAATGGTGATTGTACATTGCCGGCAGGTTAACGGTCTACGGACCCCTGCCCTTGAGTGCAATCTCGTCTACTGGCCCAAGGTAGTTCTGGACACCAGACCAGGGGAGGGTTGGCAAATTTTAGCCCCAGGGGTCAAGACTTGACCCAGCAGCCTATTTTACAGGGAAAAATGAGGGGGCCCCTGTGACCCGGCCCAAGTTAGAACACCCCCCCCCCCCCCCCCCCGCCACCCAGCCCAGCCTGCCCCTGCGCCATTGAGGTTCTGCTAGTTGAAGGCAGTGGGTTGTTCTACTGCAACTATATTACTTGGTGGTATTCTTGTTTAATTACCTAGAGGTAACCCTATGGGCATTTTTATTTAAAAAAAACATTAGCTCAGCCCAGTCTATTGAAATTGTAAAATAAGTGGGAAAAGCAGAAGGATAACCATCACCAGACTGAATTGAGTCAAAGTGACCACTGTATATATGAGTGGATGCTGGTGTTATATAAATATAACTAATTAAAATATAACAATAAGAGCTGCTACCTCCTCCTCGGGTCACCCAGCACTGATGACGTCACACCACGGGCACCCGGCAAAAACTCTGCCAGCCACGCCCGTTTTCCTGCTGACGGTGGGAGATCGGATCGAGCAAAGACACGCCCCCCCCCAGCTCAAGGATTGGTGGACCAGCAGAGCAAGACACGCCCCTTGCAGTGCCGACGATTAGTTCCCACTACAGACGGCAGACGCTAACCTCGCTGGCCAATCAGAGCGAGTGGCGGGAAACGCCGGTGTCTCTGTGGTGACGGTTTAGTCAGAGTTGGTCGGGACTGAGCGATGGCCGCTGCCTCAGTGACAGGATCAGTATACTGATTATATACTGAGGTAAACTATATATAACCGATAACCCTTCATCTGCAGCTGATATCTGGGTACTAGCTGGTGGCACCGGCATTATTAGGTCAGTTATTCACAACGGATAACATGAAATATAGTTACTATCTAGTCCACCTGTGTGATACATGTACCTGAGTTTCATAATCCTCTTGTCTCTCAACGAATTGCAGCGCAAGATGTGTATTACATATGTATCTGGTATGTAAGTATAGGAATAATGTTCATGCATGTCAAAGGGGGGGAGGGGATTGGACAACCCCTCCCATACATTTTACAAAGCTGGCTCCTAGTAAGTGGCTGACTTGGTTACCCCAGTTATAAATCTGAAGCAAGTTTGGTTGATCAGGGACTCTTGTGCTGTGTCACTACAATTCCTAGTACAGTCATGGCTAAAAGTTTTGAGAATGACACAAATATTATTTTTCACACAGTCTGCTGCCTCAGTTTTTATGACGGCAATTTGCATATACTCCAGAATGTCATGAAGAGTGATCAGATGAATTGCAATTAATTTCAAAATCCCTCTTTGCCATGACAATGAACTTTATCTCAAAAACAATATTTCAGCCCTGCCACAAAAGGACCAGCGGACATCAGGTCAGTGATTCTCTCATTCACACAAGAGAGAGTGTTGAGGAGGACAAGGCTGGAGATCACTCTGTCATGCTGATTGAGTTAGAATAGCAGACTGGAAGCTTTAAGTGGAGGGTGGTGCTTGAAATCATTGTTCTTCCTCTGTTAGCCATGGATATCTGCATGGAAACGTGCAGTTATCATTGCTTTGCACAAAAAGGGCTTTACAGGCAAGGATATTGCTGCTAGTAAGATTGTACCTACGTCAACCATTTATCGGATGATCATCAAAAACTTCAAGGAGAGAGGTTCAATAGTTGTGAAGAAGGCTTCAGAGAACACCACCAGTGTAGTGTTTGCTCAGGAATGACAGCAGGCAGGTGTGAGAGCATCTGCATGCAGTGAGGCGAAGACTTTTAAAGGATGACCTGGTGTCAAGAAGCCAATTCTCTCAAGGAAAAACATTGAGGACAGACTGATATTCTGTAATAGGTACAGGGATTGGACTGCTGAGGACTGGCATAAAGTCATTTACTCTGATTTCAGATTTTTTGGGGCATCTGGAAAGGTGAGCGCTACCATCAGTCCTGTGTCATGCCAACAGCAATGCATCCTGAGACCACCTGGGACATATTACCTCCTGCTTGGCTCCCCTACTCCCATTGGCCATCCTGTTTATATAAAGCAGGGAGGGCTTAGCCTCCCTGCCAGTTATAGCGCCCAGTACCCTGTCTGCTTGCCTGCTCCTGTTTATTGTATAAACCTTTGGATTGATTACTGTGTTTGGCCTTCTGCCTGGAACCTGGACCTTCATTGTTTGCTCGTTGCCCTGACCTTTGCCTTGTTACCCGGACCTCCTTGGATCGCTGCCAGCACTGACCATTTGCCAGTACCTGACCACGTTTCCTACTTCAGACCTTAAAACATTTGGCTTGCCCCTTACTCCGCTTGTGCCATCTCCCGCTATCTAGGGTGGCAGTACGTTCATAAGCTTGTACTAAGTGTAAGTCCTGGGGGCATCTGAGTACCTGTGAGCATATTCAGCACTACAGGAAAGGCAGCTGCTATAGGTGAAGACCTCTACAACTGGTTCTACAAACTCATGATAATGCTGTCAGCAGTAACAATTACACATTATTTTAGTGTTCATGAACAGTAAAACAAAGGACAGTTGTGCACCTGAGAGTTGGTCTTATGGGTCCTATGTAGAGTCAGCTGGGTCAGCTGTATACTATGCAAGTTGCATCATCTTAAGAGTCTGCATAGTACACAAATTGCGACCATTTCAGTAAGTTACGTTTAAAGTGTATCACACGTTTTTTTTATATATATATATATATTAGTTAGTATATGCTTTAGCCAGACAAATGGTAAGTAAATAAATCCCCTCCCCTCAAAAAAAATCAGATTTGAAAGCTTGGCTGATATCGGCAAAATCAGGATGGAAAACGCGGGGTCCCCCTTCTGAAATGTATTGTGCACTGCAGATCCTGACATGCCATGGACACCCTAAAGGGCATGGGTATGTTGGCGCTTTTAGAGCTACAAGTACCGGCATTTCTTGGCATCTAGGGCCCACAGGGATCTGTAATGCATGTGAAGTACCCAGCACTCCCCGGGGCATTTACAGACAGCAGAGGGGTACAGACTAGCAGCAGCACTTTCCTCACTCATTGAGGTGTACATAGTACAGACAGCCTCCATAATTACCAGAGACTTTATAGCTGTAGAGTGATAGTTGCTCCCAGTAATGTACATGACTGGTAAGCTGTGCTCGATTCCATGAATGAAGTCCCGGGAAAAAGCGCAGCTTTATTCCATGAATGAAGTACCAGAGCAAAGTACAGCTCACTTCTTCAGTCATCTATTGTAGCTGATATGATGTTGCCATCTTGTGGAGTCAGGATGAGTTACATGTATTTCAACATTTAAAATAAATTTGGAGTCTTTTACTTTCCCTAAACACAGTGGGGCAGATACTTAGTTGGATACAAATGTGTCCCAAAAAAATTGAAAGCTCTAATAAGACACAGGTAAAATAGTATTTTTAAGCTATGTGCTGAAGTTGGATGTATTTTAAAATGTATCCAGCTTTGCACCAGTAGCACATGCGCCAGTTTTATGTAGCAAAAACATATTTCTAAAATACCCCAACAAAATCATACCCCAACAAAATCATATAATGATCAATGAAGTATTTTCTGCTTCAGCGGTCAATCTACAATCAGCCAATCGGAAGCGACTAGCTAGTTCTGGCCACCGTCATCAGCAGTGTGCATTTGCAGCAGTTCTCAGGCACCAACCAGTGATATGGTTTCTAACAGGTGTATATGTGTCTCCGTGAGTCACAGTTATGTCAACACGCACTGCATGCCCCTTCTCTCCCCATTCCACCTCCAAGTGCGAGATGCAGCCATATCTGCCTATGGACATACGTATACATCTTTTTTTTGCATGCGGACATGTGCAGTACAAATTTGTGTATTTCACTTCTCAAACGGGTGTACGCCCAACTCGTCATCAACCCCAGTGACAGTAGATTCTGAAATGACAAACCAAAAGACCCATATGACCTGAACTTTGCTAAAGGACATACAACCTTTCCCATACCTCTTTTTAGTGTACCAGATAATGAAAACCGGTGTAGGAACCTCGTATTGCAACAAAAAACTGTGACAGAGATGGCACTATTGGTATAACCCAGGGTTTCCCAAACCCAGTCCTCAGGGTTCCCCAACAGTGCAGGTTTTCCGGATCACATCTGACATAATTAGAACCACCTGTGGATCTGTTACAATGTGTCAGTCAGTGATGAATATACCTGTGCTCCAGCAAGGAGATATGGAAAACCTGCACTGTTGGAGAGCCCTGAGGACTGGGTGTGGGAAACCCTGATATAACCTATAAATCACATGCTTTAGAAACGATAAATATGACTTCCAAACACCACTAGAAAATAAAAGGTATAAAGTTGATTCTAAAAATCCATTTCAAATTCAGTTCATAAGTGACGTAAAAAATGATGTCACAGATATCCAATAATCCGCTTTCAGAATCCTTCAATATTCACTCATCCAAATTGTGCGTATATATAAAAACAAAAACACGAGAAAACACATCATAGTGTAGCACTGTTAAATTGCATGTGTGCACAATGCTTCATCATCTTAATCCAACAATAAATCAATCACCCATGAATCATGAAATGGTGATAACACTTGAATCCCTCGAAATCCCGTTGTGAATGCACTTACAAGATATCAGCTTTGAATATCACATTGGATGCGTCTTGGCAGTAGGGAATGCAGAGCTCTTATAAACTTCATTCAGCCGTTCCATGTATAAAACAAAGGATAACGCTATTGTGCATTAACTTTGTTTTACTAGTTATTACAATCCAAGTTACACAGTTAGGGATTCATACCCCAAACAGTACACATTAAAATCCAATGGCATATATGATGGTGGACTCTTACCCCAATCCAGATGGCACACGCGTGGAAAGATAAATCACCCCAGAATAGTATTCATGTTAGCTGGCATTCTTTATCCACGTATGTTGGGGAAATGTCAAATATCCTATGTGTCTTAATCCCCAGCCACCTGCTAGTGCTTGGGAAAGTCTTGCCTTTAAAAGCTGTGTGCAGGAAAGCCTTTAGCCCAGGTAAAAAAAAAAAGCATAGCATTTGATCATGTTCAGACTGGCCAGAATGGGAAGACTTTGGCATGAGTTGGTCAGTTTAACATATATTGCAATAGGTGGAACTAACATTTCCTGCTTTTAATATAGAAAACAGTGGTCGAAGTGGAAATTTAGAAGTTCTGGTATGGAACTTCCACTTTGAAATAAACGTCTGCACCGCAAAGGTTTAGGGATTTTGATAGAATGAAATTAATTTTAGATGCGTTTTAACACTATAGTATAATATAAAACATATTAAATGATACAAGGCTATCCTCCCTGTGTCCTCCACCTCTTCTGTGTACAATAACTTTCCTCTGTGTCCTTCCACCTCTAACCCGTGTCTCTTTTCTGTACTTTCATTTTCCCTCATGTCTCCATAATAGTATAATAAGACTATCCAAAATATATCCCTTATATCTTCCATGTTACCCTTTATCTTTACCATATCTGTTTCCTTTCTCTGTTCCTATGTGGCCATATCTTCATTGCAGGTATACCCCTCTATCCCTCCCTACCTGCTCTCCCTTGTGTCTGACATCCTGCTTTTCTCACTCCTCTCTTACATCTTAATCCTCTCTATCTCTCCCTGTTCCTGCTCCTTTTATTCTTTTCACTAGTATATTCACACTTTTGCCCCTTGATCATCACATTGAGCCCTCCTTCATCACATTGTTTATTTCAATCACAATGTTCCCCTCCATATCACAATGTGCCCATCCATCACCCTGTGCACTCCTCCATCACCCTGTGCCCATTACATTGTGCCCTCCTTCATCACCCTGTTTTCCCTGCTGTCCCCCTCTGTTTCTACTTAACTATCTATGAGCTTCTGTCTTCTCTTCTTTCATTTGTCTTCTCTTCTTTCTTCTGGCTCCTGCTTGTCCATGGAAGCTGCTACTGCATGCAGCTCCCATGGACAAGCGGGAAAGTCATGCGGAATGGAGCGCCTCTCCAGCTCGGAGTTCCTCCGCTTTCCTTTTTCCGGTAACCGCCGGCCTTGGATGCTCCTGAAGTGGGGCGAAGAAGTGCCGGTATATCATAATTCGAGCACTATTTAGCACCAAAAATCATGTACAGTATTGTATGATCTAATTTAGTGTTATGTAGATGCATCCTGCCAGGCTGGAGGAGAGGAGTATGAATGATAAAAAAAAAGGCTGCGCTCTCTTCCAGGGCTTCAAGAGCTGTAATAATACAGGTTTCCCTCCCTGATAATTTATAGACAAAAATATATATTATGCTCTCTATTGACTCATATATGGACCATGTACTCATTGCTAAGGTAGCTAAATATTGGCTGACAGGCTTTATAGGCCATGATACAATGGTAAATGTCACTATTATTGATGGTCAGACAACTGTATGTATAGATTAATGATCTTTCCTTAAGAAGAAATGTCTTAGAAAATTGATGTACAATTCTAACATGAGTCATATGGTTTATGTCAATATAATAGTAGTAGATAGGGGGTGACCACAATCCAACTGTTTGAGATCTAAATATATAACAATACAATGTATAAGAAGATAAAATACACATTTAATGATAACTAATAAGTAAAAATCATGCATAAAACAAAATTAAGCCTAAAAACAGATTCCGCAAAAACCCTCCTACATATACAGTACATAGAATTCTGCATACAGGTCAATTAAATCCCTAATATTGGCAATATAACAAATAAAAGACACTCCGATAATAAATATTGTTGCTCTGATGCTTGTGAGTGCACCAAATATTCCTCATTTGCAAATGTAAAAACACCCACATTAATAGAACAATAAGAACCTAATAATCTAATATGAACTACAGGTCATCACTAGATGCTACATAAAACCCTAAAACCAGTCCACTGCAGTGAAAATAAATGAAGAATTATAATCCAATTAAATGGGATTAAACCCAGAGGAGAGGAGTAGAATAAGAAATCGGCAACTTACTTTGCATACGCATGCAGCTCCTCTAAACGCACCTCCAGCAGAGCAGTGTTGTAGGGACCCACTATCCGGAGGAGGGAGCACTATGACACTTGAGAGGTTGACAGCAGGTCACACTGCTGCCCCCCCTAATGACATGGATGACACCTGTGACCCGTAGCACCCCCTCACCACCTGCAACCAGCAGCGCTATCCCCCCTCCCCCTCAGGATAGAAAAATTACAAAAAAGTTAGTGCTAAACTGAAAACTTTTCTCAAATTGCTGAGAACAGTTCCAGTTTAGAAGCACCGTTATGACATACCGTCTAATACAGGCACACTTCGAGCACTGATGGAAATGTAGTTAGTACAACATCATGTATTTGGAGAGCGCAGCGTATCCCTGTTTTTTGTCTATACAATGTGGGAAACCCCCCCCCCCCTTCTTGCACCCCAGCCTGTACATGGAGAGTGCAGAGGATCTATGTCTTATTTTGTTTATATTATAGGATATATTGAGATTTATACATTATAGTATCGTTGTTATCATAAGGATAATGTGACACATATAATCAACGTTAAGTTGCTAACAGCATCATATTGATTTTACTATACCTAGAATTCTTTTACAACAATCACTAGTTTGTGTAACCAATAATAGATTAATTTATCTTAAAATCCTACATATATTCTACAATTCCAGAGGCTCCCTATGCCAACATATTTTATGTCAATTTAAACATATCCTTCAAAAATGTCAGTGACATATTAGCTCATGTTAAAGTAGGATAACATGTTGCAGAAGTTTAGAGGAGCTGGTATGGGTTTTGTTGGACAAAACGTGTTGGAAGATTGAGCAGTCTGTAGTATTCCACTGGAGGATATTTCCATCTATAGGAGGAGAGATCAGGAGAGGATGCAACCAATATGTAATATGTAGCACTTAACATCATATAACAAACTCCCATTGTCCTATAGATCGCAAGCTCATGAGCAGGGACTTCGTACCTCGCTGTCTGTCTGTATTACCCAGTATTGTTTTATTACAGATTTTGTAAAGCACTACAGAATTTGTTGGCACCATAAATAAAATGAAGATAAATTATTATGATGATAATTAGCCGAGAATCTTTTTTTCCATTTGCTGATAACACCACCTTACCTGCACCCTATGGTAGCACAATGTACATATTTGTTGCCTGCTTTTATGTAGTGCGGCGGTTCCCAAACTGTGCGCTGTGGCTCCCAGGGGTGCCGCGGCGCTGTCACTGGGGTGCCGCGAGCCAGACATAAAAAAAAACCAAAGAACACATAAACTTACCAATCCGCCAGGCGCCGGGACCCAGCAGCCTCCTCTCTGGCTGCTGGGTCCCGGCGGGTTTGAAAAAAGTGGAGAAGTTCCCTATAGCAAATCAGATTTTAGCTGTCATTTTGTAGAATGTACTAAATAAATAACAACAGACTGGTTATGCTCACAGGTACTCGGATACACTCAGTGTAGTACGAGTTTATGTCCACACCGAGACGCACAGGAACAGGAGGTAATACACAGAGTAGGGACCTGCTGGAGATCTGCGGAGTGGCCGAGCACAGGTGGAGATGACAGGTGCTAGCTGAATAAGGGCCACAGGCAAGTATTCAAAATCCGGGTACAGGCAGAGGATCAGGGTCACAGGCAAATATTCAGAATCCAGGGACAGGCAGAGGTCATACATGAGAGAACAATCTGAGGTTAAACACCAACACAGAGAAGCAGGCAGCAATACTGGGAACGGAACGCTATAACCGGCAGTGATGGCCAGGCCTCACTGTCTTAAATACTTTGATGGTCAAATCAGAAAGGAGGAGGACAGGGCTGACAATCAGCCTCGGGAGGCTGCTAATTAATTACTAGCTTAGAACTAGCATAGGTCATATCATAAACCAGGAACATGTATAAATATATAAACAAACAAATTAGAATAATGAGAGAGCTCCCCCTAGAGTTGGAGGATGTCCCTACACCCTCCTACTCTATGCCACAAAAATAACAGTGCATTGTAACTAATGCATGCGCTCGGATACTACATCACGCCAGGATGGGGCGTACCGCCCCGGCTTGTGACGCCTAGGTGTCATTTCTTCATATTCATTCTCCTGGACCCCTCTAATGCTTTTGACACTGTTGATCACATTTTTCTCCTACACACCCTTTACTCCATTGGCCTTCATGACACGGTTCTTTCCTGGTTCACTTCCTACCTATCGATCCACTCCATAGTGTTTCTACCTCTGGCACATCTTCATCTCCACTTCCACTATCTGTTGGGGCCCCACAAGGCTCTGTCCTTGGCCCTTTAGTTTTTTCACTGTACACCTCTTTTAGGGAACTGGCTTCCAATACCACCTCTACACTGATAATGGCCAAATCTATATATCCCACCCCCCCCCCCCATCCGGATAATACTATTCACACTAATTCACCCTCACAACTCTCCACTCTGATCCACATTTGCTCCTCTTGTTTCAGCTGTACCATTCCACTTAGAATGTAAACTCTCTAACTAGCACCGTACTATCTGAGGGTGATTTGAGATGACCTATGCTTTTAATCATAGTATATGTTGTGCTGGGCTTATAGCAGTGAAAAGTTCTAGACCTAGGGCGACTTTGTGGTAGTTTTTGTGTCCAAAGAAATGCCACGTTACGGGGTGGAGAGCTGAAAACTTAATGTTGCCATCTTTTCACATATCTTTAATTGATTTTTACACTTTCAATTGTTCATAGTTTAATAGTAATGCACTATGTACTTTGTTTTTATTTGTATATTAACGCAGAGGAGAAATTAATAAAAGTGGTGTCGAAGAAAAGGAGAAACAATTGACTTAAGACTTTGATAGGTATGGTAGTGATCTTTGGCTGTACTTGCACAATAGTATAAACAGAGCCAGTAAGTTAACAGGTAGGATCCATTTGTAATGATTACTGACTGGATCCATCTAATGTGATTGACAGGTGGATTCAAATATGAAGATACAAGCCCTAAACATCACCGACACACTGCCACTGTTTTGTGATTTTATTATCCCTTTCCACCTACAGGCAGGGGAGGGCTGGCAAATTTTAGCCTGGGGGGCAAGACTCGGCTCACCAGCCTATTAGGAATATGTTAAAGGAAAAAAAATGCAGGTGACCCAGCCCAAGGTAGCCCACTATGGGACCAGCCCCCCTGCCACACAGCCCGGCCTTCCCCGGACTACAGGTATTGAGAAAGGCTGATCCAGATAACTTGCTATGTTTTGCCGATTTTTAATACACCTTGTCCAAATGCTGTGGTTTCTTAATTTAAGAGCTTATAACTTCTACTACTGTACATATTATGGGAGTGAGGTGTGCGTACCAGAAACAACTCATTTATATTGAGAACAGTGCAATATTGATACAATTTCATTGTATTTATTTTTTGGTACATCCCTTTGTAGATCTGTTCTTAGTTTTGCAGATACAGGATGAGCTTTCAGGTGTCTAGATTTAAATCACAATTGTACAAACTAACAAGCTTTTTAATACCTATTGTATGTAATAGGAGTAGTTGCAATGCTTACTTTACTTTTTGGACAAGTTGAAACATTTTTTTAATACATTGTTGCAGATAAACAGGAATAATTCGCCACATTGTAGTTAAAGTGCATCTATCACCAACTGGTCTGGTGTTTTTCTATACATGCACTGTTGGTAAAATAATTGTACTTCTGCAGTTCCACCTATGATAAGGTACTTTACAAGGCCTTCCATGCTAATGAGAATAGGTCATGTCACATGGTCACTTTATTTTTCCATTGAATACCGCAAATCATCAAGGATGTAAACTGGTCTCAATAACTCATGTCTGCATCATTCAGAACTAATCAGAATCTGTTACGAGCCGCGGCTCGCTTCTGGTGCCCTCTGACGTCCCGGCCATCACCAAGGCAACGGTCGGACGCCAGCGGTAGTAGCGCCGAGTCCCAGCGGCTGGGGACAGCCGGGGCGCGTGCGCAGGAATAGACACAAGCCTGTGGGCTAATTCAAATAGAGCATCATTAATTAAGTATTATTATTATTATTATCCTTTGTTAGGCGCTACAAGATTTCCGCAGCGCCGTACACCATACAAACAGTACACTATACAGGGTGAAACAGTACAAAACAATAAACAGAGATACCAGTACTTCAGGAGCTCCAGGCAGGTTAAAGCAATAAACACGGAGCAGAAGAACAGGTGAGGAGACAGGAGGAAAGAGGGCCCTGCTCAAGTGAGCTTACATCCTAAGGGAGGGAAAACCGAACAGGCACAAGGGGAGCCAGATGAGGCAAGGGAAAGAGCGAGTGGAGGAGATGAAGGGGTTATACGGATGGTTGGTAGGCTTTAAGGAAGAGGTGGGTTTTCAGTGCACGTTTGAAGGGGCACAGAGTAGGAGAGAGGCGGCTGGAACGAGGGAGGTCATTCCAGTGAAGGGGGGCAGCACGGGAAAAATCTTGGATTCTGGAGTGGGAAGAGGTGATAAGAGTGGAGGAGAGGCGTCGATCATTGGCTGAGCGCAGGGAGCGGGCAGGAGTGTGAATGGAGAGGAGGTTAGAGATGTAGGGGGTTGTAGAGTGGGGGAGAGAGCCTTGTAAGTGGTGGTGAGGAGTTTGAAAAGGATTCTGTAGGGGAAGGGAAGCCAGTGTAAGGCGAGGCAGAGTGGGGAGGCAGAGCGGCGTGAGAGGAAGATGAGTCTTGCGGATGCATTGAGTACAGAGCGGATGGGGGAGAGATGTGAGTGGGGGAGGCCAGTGAGGAGGAGGTTGCAGTAATCCAGGCGGGAAATGATGAGTGCATGGATGATAGTCTTGGCAGCATCCTGAGAGAGAAAGGGACGGATGCGGGCGATGTTGCGAAGTTGGAAGCGACAGGCTTGGGCAAGGGAGTGAATATGGGGGGCAAAAGAGAGAGAGGAGTCGAGGGTGACACCCAGACAGCAGAGTTGGGTGACAGAGGAGATGGTGGTGCTGTTGACGACAAAAGAGAGGTTATGGTGGGATGGGAGTCTGGACGGAGGAAAGACAATGAGTTCCGTTTTAGAGATATTGATTTTGAGAAAAAGCGCAGACATCCAGGAGGAGATGGCGGAGAGGCAGTCAGATACACGAGAGAGGGTGGAAGAAAGATCAGGGGAGGAGATGTAGAGTTGAATGTCGTCAGCATAAAGGTGATACTGAAGACCGAAGGAGGAGATGAGAGCACCAAGGGAGGAAGTGTAGAGGGCCGAGAACAGAGCCCTACGGGACTCCTACAGGGAGAGGGTAGGGGGCTGTATGTAATTTCAGAGCTAGGCTCTGATTGGCTGATGCTGGTATTTAGGGCAGTGAGGTCTGCAGCCTCACTGCCGGTTATAGCGCTCTGCTACCAGTTCTTCTGACCTGCTCGGCCCCTTGTTCCTGTCCTTTGGATATTCTGTTGGATTGCCCGTGTTTGACCCCTTGCCTGGATTTGGACCCTGCCTGTGTTTCTTGTGACCCAGACCTCTGGCGTGTTTACCGACTTCCCTATTTGCTCGTGACCCTTGACCTCGGCTTGTTTATTGGATTCTCTGTCTGCTGCCGGCCCTCGACCTTTGCCTGGACTTCACTCCACTTTTCTGGGTTCTCCCCAGCCGGTACGCACTTCACGACCCTCTGTTAGTCTGCGGCCAAGTCTGTCCCCACCACTAGGGGCTCCAGTGAACACCAGACTTGCAGAGCAGACTCCGGGTTGTGCTGTACCGACTAGAGGGGTTCCTAACAAAATCCTGTATCGTAAGTGTATGTTTCATCCTCTCCTAGTTCCTGTAAAGAAATAATGGGAAAGTAGTTTTACTAAAGTAGCAACAGTTTCCTGTTAGTGGTGATGCAGTCTAGTAAAACCCGGGCATACAACAGTTGTACAGCAAAAACTTTTTAAAGTAAGTTAAAAAAAATATATATTTGTACGTTGCAGTTACTTGTCTTCCAGAAGCTTTCAAGTTCTATTTGCAGGAAGGTTTAATGAAGGGAAGACATTAAGGTTACTGTGCTGGAGTGCCACAGTCACCCCACATTCCTGCGGAATGTCCTTACTTCAGACTGCTAATGAATAGAATGCCAGAACATTCCGCAGCTGATCTTCTGCATAGTAACTGCGGAATCTGCCCTCCGGTAAGATGCAGGACAGAAAATACTGTTGAAGAAAGCAATACATTTCTATAATTTTAAATTATTAAATTATTTTTAAATTATTATTAAAAATTACTATTTATGAATCTTTTTCAACATCAGACAGTAGGGAGCATCAACTAGTAGGGAGCAGAAAACTTCTGATGTGGCTAAAATTTAACGAATATTCTTATGTTTGGCACAGTTTGATGTCAGAATTCAATGAAGGCAACCCTGAGTGTTCTGTATGCTGTCTCTTTTACCTCCCAGCCTCTCTAACTACCGCCCTATTTCTCTCCTCCCCCTTGCCTCCAAATTGCTTGAGCAATTAGGGTATAATTACCCGTCTCACTTTCTCTCCTGTTACTCTATTACTGACTCTGTGCTGTCAGGTTTCTGCTCCCAACATTCCACTGAAACTGCTCCCACAAAAGTGATCTACTTTAAAGTCTATGGGGTATATTTACTAAACTGCGGGTTTGAAAAAAGTGGAGATGTTGCCTATAGCAACCAATCGGATTTTAGCTGTCATTTTGTAGAATGTACTAAATAAATAACAACTAGGATCTGATTTGTTGCTATAGGCAACATCTCCACTTTTTCAAACCCGCAGTTTAATAAATATACCCCTAGGTGTCATTTGTTCATACTCATTCTCCTGGACCTCTCTTCTGTTGATCACATTTTTCTCCTACACACCCTTTGCTCCATTGGCCTTCATGACAAAGTGTTTTTCCTGGTTCACTTCCTATCTATCGATCCGCCCCATATTGTTTCTACCTCTGGCACATCTTCCCCTCCACTTCCACTATCTGGTGGGGCCCCACAAGGCTCTGTTCTTTGCCCTTTAGTTTTTTTCACCGTACACCTCTTCCTTTAGGGAACTGGCTTCCAGTACCACCTCTACGCTGATGATGCCCAAATTGATATATTCTCCCCCCCCCCCCACCCAAATAATGCTAGTCACACTAATTCACCCTCACAAATCTCCACTCTGAGCCACATTTGCTCCACTTGTTTCAGGTGTACCCTCTTCCACTTAGAATGTAAACTCTAATGAGCACAGTCCTATCTGAGGGTGATTTGAGATGACCCAGGCTTTTAATCATAGTATATGTTGTGCTGAGCTTAAAGCAGTGTAAAGTCCTAGACCTAGGGTGGCTTTGTGGTAGTTTTTGTGTCTAAGGAAATACCACGTTACAGGGTGGAGAGTTGAAAACTTAAAGTCGCCATCTTTTCACATATCTTTAATTGTGGAGATCACGATTTTTACACTTGGGTATTCATAGTTTAATGGTAATGCCCCTGTTACCTCCCAGTATTCTTATACAGCCCTACAGAGTGTTCTGTATGCTGCTTCTGTTACCTCCCAGTCCTCTTATACAACCCTACAGAGTGTTCTGTATGCTGCTTCTGTTACCTCCCAGTCCTCTTATACAACCCTACAGAGTGTTCTGTATGCTGTGTCACGGTTCAAATACAAGTGCAGCTCAGGAGACAGGAATGAAGTGAAAACACACAAAGTTTATTGCTGAATACTGAATATACAGGAACATGCAGGAATAAATACCGGGTAGATGGCTGATGAAGGTAAGTGGTAATATGGAGAGATCCAGGCAGCATGAAACCATAAGCACAGCAGAGTAAAGGAAAGGAACAACAGGATGGGACAGCAATAACCAGCAATGACTGCTGGGAGAGACAGGTATAAATGGAACACACCCAGGTGCATGAAATAATGAGTGAAGCAGTGTTAACTCTTAAGGAACTAGGAGCACAACAGGCACAATAGCAGCACCTCTGGTGATCAGAGGTACTGCTGCTAACACATAAAATGAACACTGATAAAGTCTGATAGTCCAGGAGGCAGGAGCTGCCAGGCAAAGCAGTATGCTGCAGGCAGATCGTGACATGCTGCCTCTGCTACCTCCCATTCCTCTTATACAGCCCTACAGAGTGTTCTGTATCCTGCTTCTGTTACCCCCAGTCCTCTTATATAGCCCTACAAAGGGTTCTGTATGCTGCCTCTATTACCTCCCAGTCCAGGCTTCTTATACAGCCCTACAGAGTGTTCTGTATGCTGCCTCTGTTACCTCCTGGTCATTTTATACAGCCCTACTGTATTTCTGTATGCTGCCTCTTAATTCCCTTTAGCTCTTGCTGAATGTTCTGAATACTGTCTGTGTTACTTTCTACCTCCTTCCACATTACCATATAAAGGATTTGAGAAAGGAAATTAACAAGAATATAAATCTTCCAGACATTAATATTGAAACAAATATATCACTCCAGACTTTACACTAGTACCACCACTTTTGATTTATAATATCATTACCTCTAATTTGCGTGTAATGCATATAATATGTTTCAGCTGAAAGCAAGCAAACTAGGACAAGCAAGATAATGATAACAAATCATAGCCCAGCTGGAGTAATAGTTACCAAGAAGTATTTACATTCCTAACGCCAGGAATGATTTAAAGTTATTTTACAGTGTGCCAGTGAGTCATATGAATTCATTCATGATGATGTTTGGCTTATATCTGTAGAACCCAGACTGTGCCAGGAGCTGTGATTGATTTGTTTCATTTAATAGTTACAAAAGTGACTTCATAAAACTGATTGTGAGGCGCCGAATGTAAATCCTAGAACAGAGCTCTCGAGAGACTCTGCTATTAACTGTGAATCAGATTATAAAGTCTGAGACTTAATTCAATAAAGCTCTGTGATAAAGCATCTTGTGGCTTCAAACTAGTTCCCACTGGCCTCTAATTCTCAGTTTCTGCTGACACTCATTATTAGGTTCTTTGATTCACAATAAACCAGTTCTCCTGTTTTAATTAAGTCCTATAAGCGATGCATCTGGTATCTTTCCTCAAAATGACACAAGCTGACCAGTCTGTATGATAACATTTTGTAAGAGGAAATCAGCTTATCAAAGCTGGTCGAGAGAAAGGTGTCCCGAATGAAGAGACCACTGGCCAGAACGTTCTATGTGGATTCAACAGGGTGCAGTAAAGATTCCTTAGAGATTCTGATCCACGTTGCTGCAGATTTGTTGTCTGAATTGGGCAAACTTTGAATAGTATGATTCCAACACAGATTTAATAAGAATATAATTTATTAATATAAACAAATGCATCAAATTTCATAAAATCAATAAAATTGCGTTTTTCCAAAGCTCGAACGAAAATAAATACTTAATAGTCATCACTGGTTCAGTGACTATAGTCATCAAGAGTGTTGTTGCTGCAGCACGGTGGCTCAGTGGTTAGCACTTCTGCCTCACAGCACTGGGGTCATGAGTTCAATTCCTGATCATGGCCTTATCTGTGAGGAGTTTGTATGTTCTCCCCGTGTTTGCGTGAGTTTCCTCCGGGTGCTCCGGTTTCCTCCCACACTCCAAAGACATACTGGTAGGTTAATTGACTGCTAACAAATTGACCCTAGTCTGTGTATGTGTGTGTTAGGGAATTTAGACTGTAAGCTCCAATGGGGCAGGGACTGATGTGAATGAGTTCTCTGTACAGTGCTGCAGAATTTGTGGCGCTATATATATAAATGATGATGATGATTGGTATTACATAGGATCTGTAATTGTATTTATGATATATTGAGATCATCTTATGATGACTATAAAGTATTTATTTTTGTTGGAGCTCTAGCAAACTGCATTTTTATTGATTTTATCAAATTTGATGTGTTTATATTAATAAGTTGTCTTCTTATTATTTCTCACTGTGTTGGAATCGGACTATTCAAAGTTTAGCCAATCTCAGCGCTGTTCTTTTCTTCTATATCATTTGGTTTTTGCTCTTGCCAGTTGGAGATGCACACCGTCCTGTACAGCAGCGGCTTTGGTCCAGTCGTGTTTGAACAGTTCTCAATCTCATGTGAAAGTAATTTTCCTTTTATTTTACTGACAATAAATAGACATATAGGGGAATATTCAATTAGGTTTCCGTCAATACTGCGCAGGTTCCACGGTAACGCACGATCCTGCGCAGTATTGATGGTAATACGGTACCGCAATAACGCAGATTTTCCTACGCAACCCTATGGGGTGCGCACGGAAATCCACGTTATTGCGGTACTGTGAATTAACTTTGCGGCCCGTTACGGCGCATTCCTGTGGACCGGAAACCTAATTGAATATGCCCCATAGTGCGCCACTAGGTTTTCGTTATGTCTTTTATAATTTGAGATCTGGGGCCTGTGGAGGCTATTGGAGTACGCTGTATTCCATGTCATGTTCGTACATATAACCAGCATGAGATGACGTGTGCTATGTGACATGCGTGTTATCCTGCTGGAAGTAGCCATTAGAACATGGGTAGACTCTGCCCATAAAGGATGCATATGGTCAGCAACAAAAGTAGTATTAAGAGGCCTAATGGGTGCCAGGAAAACATTGCCCACACCATTACACCATCACCCCCAGCCTGCACCGTTCATGGGTCCTTGGATTCATGTAGTTTATGTCAAATTCTGACCTTACCACGTTGCAGAAGAAGTTGAGATTCATCAGATAAGGTGATCTTTCTCCTACAACTGTATTTATCTACAACTGTCCAGTTTTGGTGAGCCTGTGCCTTCAGTAGCCTCAGTGTCCAGTACTTAGTTGACAGGAGTGTATCTTGGTGTGGTCTTCTGCTGTTGTGGCACATCCACAAGGTTCAATGTGCTTGGGGTTCAAAGATGCTTTTTTTACATACTACCGATATAACACGTGGTTATTTGAGTTACTGTCGCCTTTCTATCAGCTTTTTCTCCTACAGAACCGCTGCTCAATGGAAGTTTTCTGTTTTGCTCATCAAACTCTAAAGACTGTTGTGTATGAGAATCCTGGGAGATACTCGATCCACTACGTCTGGCACCAACAATCATTCCACGGTCAAAATCACTTAAATGACATTTCTTAATCATTCTGACAAGTTATTGCTCCTCTGCACAAACCATGTACAAACTGGGGCGCAAGAGTGGGTGGCAAAAAAAAAAAAAAAGTTTAAAAAAACTCCAGATACTCTGCAGTCACCAAACACACAATACTGTTCTAACTACTTCTCTATATAAAGAAAGGGGATGTTTGTTCCACACTTTGCAATATATTTTAAACTGACCAATATGTCCTTTTTATTGTCCTTTTTTGCAATTTGTATCACTTGAATACTTTAAATCAGCATCACTGACATTAATGAGATGTAACAAAGTATGCTTCTTATAATACATGAAAAAAGGTCTAAACTGTGGTCTTATGGGTGAAGGGTTACAGTTGTCACCTACATGACAATTAACAGTGACATAATTGACCAACTTTTATTGGCATGGCATAGTCAATTCTTGAGAATCCTTTGTGGTTGTATTGTTTATATTGATCCATTTGCCATCACTGCCTAGGTGTAGAGAGCAGCTGCTACTCTCTATTTATGTAGGTCTTGTTGCAATTGAGAATACTGGGACTTGTAGGATGAAAGATAGATGGGCAGCAGGGTGGCTCAGTGGTTAGCACTTCTGCCTCACAGCACTGAGGTCATGAGTTCAATTCCCAACCATAGCCTTATCTGTGTGGAGTTTGTATGTTCTCCCTGTGTTTGCGTGGGTTTCCTCTGGGTGCTCCGGTTTCCTTCCACACTCCATAAACATATATTAGTAGATTAATTGACTGCTATTAAATTACCCTTAGTGTCTCTGTCTGTCTGTCTGTCTGTCTGTTAGGGAATTTAGACTGTAAGCTTCAATGGGGCAGGGGCTGATGTGAGTGAGTTCTCTGTACCGCGCTGCAGAATTAGTGGCGCTATATAATAAATAGACGATGATGATAGATGACAAATTGTCAATGGTGAACTCCTTAGTCCTGTATGACATGTTCCATTATTTGAAAATGCCAGTCTGGTAGCTTCTTGTTTGTCTCTTAGCAATGAAAGTGTTAACTGTCTGGGTAAGAAAGCCACTGGCATGCTGAGACATGTAGTTCCTGGACAGCCAGAGTTTAACAGATTACCAACCTCTGCTTTAGCCCACAATTAATTTTTGATCTCTTGAATTAACAAAAAAATATCGTAGCTTATACATTCATACTAATAATGCTTATACACTTGCTTGTATCTTTTCTTGTGAGTGTTACAAACCTTCTCTTAGAACAACACCGGGCACACTGGGGCACATTGAAGGCATGGAAAAAGGACATTCCCCTTGGCACCTGTACAATAGTAGTTTGGCACCCAAGTGATTACAGTTGATGGCATACACCACACACACGTATCGCCATTGGTAGTACAGTCACTACTATTGAGCGTCGATGACTATATGTGTCTATATGTCCTTTTCTGACCAATCATCATTTAGAAACAACTTCTGCTACTAACCACTATTTCTCTGCCGCTTTAATACTGAAACAACCTCTACACCTGCATGCAGTGCGAAAATACGGAGGAGTCAAGCAATCCATAAGCAGAGATAGTTAATTTGAATTCATCCGTGGGGATAATCTTCATATCACATCGTCAAAAGATTGTATTAAGATTTAAGAATCTTATAACATACCTGGTTTCTCAATCTGTATCCAAAATAAAGGGATTCAAAGTTAATTAATGAACGTGCGTCATTCATTTAAACCTCGTAATCTAGCACAAATGAATGTATTAGAAACAAACAGCAAGAATATAGACCGGTCCTCAGTCAGAGTGACCCTCACAAAGACTCATGTCCCCATACACCCCCCTTCCTTTTAACATATTGGAAGCTGTCTGTGTCTGTGCTAATTGGGATTTAGAATGCTTTTTGCTACAATATAGTTTCCTTAGGAGAAATAGTTTATTGTTAAAAGTGAAACCTTCCATACCATATTCCTTTTGCAGTAGTCTTGTGCCTTATACGTATTAGGTGATCATGATCATCTTCCACTAATAAGCTTATGGTTGCCCAGATGTGTTTGTTTTTTTTGTCCCATCATTGGGGCTAATCCACTGAGCTATGTTGTCACTGGGATCATAATCTGTTGCAGAGGCTGCTTTATATTTAAGTATCGGCATGCAGGGAAAACTAGTGGAAGTAAATCAGAATATATTAAATGGTATTGCAGATTAATGTAGAAGACAAGGTCGTCCACAGGTTGTGACGGATAAGAGGTTTAGGGAAGAACAAAAGGAGGGGTGAAATATTTTAAGAGGTGCTGAGCAGGATGCAAATGTCTATGTAAACTCATTATACTAGATGGTTTGTTTTTCTATTGTATTTAATATTGTATTTAATAATAGAAATATTCAATTAAAGTTTTCTGTGCCCTTTGGTTTTCCCACTGTACACTTTTGTCTTAGGGAATTATCTTGGGTAATTCACTTATTTGGCCTCCAGTACCACCTCAACACTGACATCACCCAAATGTACCTCTCACCTTCCCTAATATCTCGTGTGATCAACTGTCTCTCTGATATATCCACATGGATGTCCCAGCACTATTTAAAGCTCAACATGTCCTAAACAGGGCTTATCATTAGAGATGGGCGGGCTCGGTTCCCCGAGATCTGAACACACCCGAACTTCGCCTATCCGAGTACCAAGCCGAGCAGGCTCGGTACTCTCCCGCCCGTTCGGAATCGAAATCGAGGCAAAACGTCATCATGACGTAGTCGGATCTCAGAGCTCGGTTCTCGCAATATTTGAAAAGCATAAATACCCGCCTACACTGCAATCCATTGCCATTTGACAGAGGGAGAGAGCAGGGTTAGGTCACAGGCTGTGTTAGAGCAGGGACAGAGCAATAATTGTACACCTTATTCTTTGTATTATTTCAATTCTAATCTATTCAATTCTATTATTATTACAAATTTTATTAGCAATTGTTAGAGCAGGAAGAGAGGAGGCTTTTTTTTTTTTTTTCAATGTTTTGCACTACAAGTGCTTTTGGGTGTCCCATATTCCTCAGTGTGAAACACTAATTTTTCTGGCTGCCAAAAGTCATATTTAGCAGCAGTATTTATACAATATTTTACACTACAAGTGCTTTGGGCTCATTAAAATGTATTTAAAGCAGTCCACATATGAGCAGAATCAGCAATCAGGTGCTGGCACGAGTCCTGATGGTAGTGTTCCCAGTACGTCATCTGGTAAAGCCTATGTAAAAGTACATAGTCTTTTTAAATCAGGGAAAAAAAACACACACCAAAAAATTTTTACCGTGTTGAAGCAAAAAGAACTGTAACTGAGGAAAAGTTAACTGCCTATAAAAAAAAAATTGCCAACAAGCCATTCTACACACGCAGTGGCAAAGAAAGAATGAGGCCTTCGCCTTTCTCTATTAGTGGCAGATCAAAAATTGTTACTGAGCCTTCTTCTTGTATGGTCACTCGTGACCAAGCAAGACCAAGTAATTTCGAGTCTAAAAGTGGTGCACAACTACTGTTACACGTCAAAGCCGAGCTGCATGAAAACAGTAAGGCATTAGAGGATAATGTATGCTTTGAATCGGAAATGACACCAATCCCTGTGGAGAGTCCATCCAACAGTGGGATGTCTAATTGTGAGCGTTCTGTTTTTGTACCCATAAAGGAGGGCCCTTTCAGCAGTTTTGCTGATGTGTGCCTGAACAGCCCGAGTGTAGCTGGTGATACACAAATTGAGGATGCCACTTTGGAATTAGAGGATGAGAGGGAGATTTGTGTAGGCGACGAGGGCGGTAATGAGGATGTTGATAAGAATGAGGTTGTTTGTATAAGTCCTGCACCAGTGGCAGCAGTTCTGGCACGTGACAAGAAAAAGGCCATTGCCATGCCTGGGCATAAAACAAAAAAATCCACTTATGTGTGGAATTATTTCTACCCAAATCCAGACAACAGTTGTATAGCCATTTGTAGTGTATGTCAAGCCACAGTCAGTCGAGGGAGGGACCTTAACCCTCTTGGAACCACATCTATGTTGCGCCATTTGACGAGTGTTCATGGCAAAGTGGTGGGAAAAGCTGAAAGTTCTTCCAAAAAAATTACAAGCACTCCATCAGCTAAGACCCTCCGGTCACCGACATCCCGACGGCTACAAAATACACCCACCACACCATCCTCATCAATATCCTCAGTAGCGCTCGGAATTAGCCCTGCATCCCACTTATTAAGGCTGGATGACTCCTGCACTATTATTGATTCCTCTGAAGAAAGCGTTAGTCCCACTGCTGCTGTTGCTGCTGCTGGGGGTGAATCGTCAGCCCAGAGGAAGGCCAAGTAAAAGAGCAGTCCTACATTTCAACAATTAACTTGTGAAACAATCATTTGCCAAGGGAAGCAAATATGACAGCAGTCGCCAAGCGAATCACAGACGCCATGGCTACCATGTTAGTGTTAGATCTGCGTCCAATGTCCACAATAAACACAGCTTGTTTTTCACAGTTAATTGAGGTTTTGTCTGCGTTACAGAATTCCATTGCGACACCATTTTTCCCGTAAAGCTATTCCACAGCTATACCAAAAAGTGTGTACAAATGTATAGATTGCGCTGAAAAATGCTATTCTGCCCACTGTCCACTTAACCACAGATATGTGGACAAGTGGAAGTGGGCAAACCAAAGACTATATGACTGTGACAGCCCACTGGGTTGGTCATTCGCCTTCACCAGCAGGAACAGCAGCAGCATGTACACTACTACGTAACATTTGTCACAGGTAGGCCACTCTTTTTGTATCACCGGCTTCACTAACAGACATACAGCTGACAATTTGTTTACAAAAACTAAGAGATGTGATTGATACATGGCTTATACCACTTGGTCTCCCCAGGATATGTCATTTCTGATAACACCAACAATATAGTGCGAGCATTACAGCTGGGTGAATTCCATCACATTGCCTGTTTTGCTCACACCATCAACTTGGTGGTGCAGAGCTTCCTAAGAAATAACCGTGAGGTGCAGGAGATGTTTTCTTTGGCCCGTAAAATTTCAGGCATTCTGCCACAGCATGTAGGAGATTGCAGCAGCTCCAAGAACAGTTGAACTTGCCCTGCCACCAACTTAAGCAAGAGGTGGTAACTAGGTAGGATTCCACCCTGTACATGCTTCAGAGGATGTAGGAACAGCGCAAAGCCATCCAAGCATATTGCACAAGCCATGACATTGGGAAAGGAGGGGGATGTATTTTACTCTTGCACAGTGGGGAATCCTTTTAGTGCTGTACAAGGTGCTGAAACCATTTGAAGTTATGACGTGTGAAGTGAGTGCAGACTGCTAGCTTGAGCCAAGTCATTCCTTTAATTAGACTATTGGAAAAGCAGCTTGAGAAAATGAAGAAGGAGCTGAAAGCAAGCAATTCAGCAAAGTATGTTGCCCTTGTAGATCAAGTACTTAATTCACTTCAAAATGATCCTCGAGTTATTAAAATCTTGAACTCGGATCACTACGTTTTGGCTTGATCCAAGGTTTAAGACCTACATTGAGTCTTTGCTTCAAAATGAGCGAGATGTGAACTCAGCAAGTTGTCCGTTGAACTGGGCTTTGGCTTGACGACTTGTCCTCCTTCAGTTTCTCAAGCAGCTGCTGCTCGTAAAAAATGAAATTTTCCAAAAAGATGCAGGGAAGATGCAGCGGGCAGACCAAAACAGTTTAACATCTGGGCTGGTTTGAAGGATTTTTCAAAAAAATGTGTGACCTTGCCCGTAACTCCCATCCAATACGGGTATTAACATGCAAAGGATGGAGGAGGATTATTTTCAAGAGGTAATTGATATGGAAATGTCAGACAGTCCCTTTCCTTACTGGGAAGAAAGGCAGGCCATTTGGAAACCCATGTACAAACTTGCTTTGCAATACCTAAGCTGCCCACCCTCCAGTGTATACTCTGAACGAGTGTTCAGCACAGCAGGGAACTTAGTCAGTGATCGCCGTAGAAGGTTACTTCCAAACAATGTGGAGAAAATGATGTTTATAAAAATGAACTACATCTTCCACGAGGAAGGCCTTCACCATCAAAGACATCCAAGCACTGACAGTTCTCTAATGGCAGATTCAAGCGGCGATGAATTGATAGTCTGTGATGATGACATACACACTGATGAGGGTGAGGATGAAGCTGAAGATGATGACGATAACATCTTTTTAAAACTTTCTATTTAAGTGTAGAGTGCAATCTATCCTCATATAGGAAAGGGACTTGGGACATTTCTATATCACGTACCGTCTTGAAAGGCTGCTGTTTTGGCAATTTCTCAATAAGGGTAGGGTGTCACACACAGACTGACCCCAAACTGGCTTTGTCCATTTCAATTAATATTGTACAGTCTATAATGGCTGAATTTTTTACTATTTTCTACAAGTGGATGGGGGCCTATAGAGACAGAAACCAAACTGCTTTTGTCCATTTCTTTAGATATTTAACTATAAGTGTAGGGTGTAATATACACCCAAAGACTATGGCTGCATTGCCAATATGTATAGATGGAGAGGAAGACAATCTGCTTTGTGTGTAGAATTAATGACGGCCTACCAGGAATTAAACAGTTTTTTTCATAATTTATTAGCTTTAAAATTACATTACTTATCCAAGAACTTATCCAAGAAACAGGTGGAGCACTAAATTCGGTTATTTTATGCCCAAAAACATTGATTTTTAAACAAAATTACAAAACCAAAACACGCTAGGGCGGTTTGGCAAAACCAAAACACGACGGTAATCCAGATCCAAAACCAAAACACGGGGGTCAGTGAGCATCTTTACTTATTATGTTCCCTCCTCCTTCATAAATCTCCGTCATCATCAACAACACTGTAATCCTCAGTCTCAAAAGCATTGGTGTCCTCACATCCAGTATCTTTCACAGTTCTATCACTTTCAAAATATTGCTAAAATATACTCTTTTCTTGCGCAACCAAAGCTTTTATTTGGTTTTTTTCATCATCTACTGCATTGAACACTGCAACCTCCTCTTTGGTATTCCCCTCACCCATCTGTACTTGCTTCAATCCATCCTAAATGTTGCAGCAAGATTTATCTTCCTCTCTCACTACTCCACATCTGCTGCAGCCTTTTTTAACTCTTTACAATATCTCCCCATATCATCCAAAATCCATTTCAAGTTACAAAGCTCTCAACGACTTCCCTACACAGATGTCAAACTTCATCTCAAATTGCTGTAGTTTACGCCTTCTTATATGTGCTTCTAAACTGCACCTTGTTTTGTCTCTGATAACCACCTCTTACTCCCGCCTACAAGACTTCTCCCGTGCAGCTGCCCATGTATGGAATTCCTTATCACCCCTGATCAGACTCTCGCCAGCCTACAAATCTTCATACACTCTAAATACCCTTCTCTTTACTACACACTACCCTACTCACACTGGTATAACCTCACTACTGTCTTAATCGTTGTTCTGAGCCACCTCTTGACTATGCCCTGCACTAAGCTCTTTCATGAATTGGGCCCTCCCTACCTTATGTTTTCATCTCTCCATTTATATTATATTTAATCAATTTTTCCCACTGCTGGGCTTTGTGGAGCACTGTGGCACCTTACTAAGCAATTATTGAAAGGATACATACTTGCACTGCATTTCATGCTAAAATAGCAATGTCCAGCATACTACGGCAACAACAAAAATTAACTAAATGTGGATGCATTTTGTAGGTCATGCATAACACAGAGCCCAGTACTGTGAAATAAGCAGTGCTTAAGATGTGTGGTACGGCAAATAAAGATATACTTTAACGTGCAATGCAAATGAAAAATAAACAGCAAAGGAAAAGTGAATAGCAATTGCTATGACAAAAAATAACAGGCTTTGATTCCTATCCCTAACTGAAATCTATGTTCCCATGGACACCACTATTTTTTAATGCACAACATAAATCAGGCAGAGGAGCAAAAAAGAAACTAAGGATCAAGTTGAAAATGCGCTACGGATAGAGCGACTATTTAGTAATATAAGAATGAATCAGCTAACACAGTGCCTTCTGCTGTTTATTTTGTATAGTTCCTGCAGTAATAATTGATTATAATTGTTTTGGCTAATCTACTAATAGTGATATTACATCAAATATATAGTTCTTTAAATGAGTTGACTATGTGGAGTTTACTTCCATCAGAAGCTAAAAATGTATGTGTTGTGACATGGTACACTGTTGGTGATGCACACATGAGCACCTTCTTGCATTTACTTTACTTTATTGGTCAGGGTGAAAAAGTAATTCATAACATAGTTTGCACACACTTTCCTTGTGACCCTAACCCTAAAATATCCCTGTCCTTATAAACAATTACATGATTATCATGCTCTGTGCTGCTGCAAATATTCCAATGATATAATTGGATACAAGTTGTTTTAACCCCTCCTACTTAAGGACTGGAAACACACATGCGAGAAGGAGGCAAAGGCTGATAACAAAAAGCGCTATGACCTTAGTGAAATGTACCTTACAAATGTGAGCATATTCTGCCCACCTCTGATGTCACACGTTCACTTCTAGCCCATACGTGTCGCAGCCTTTGCTGCTGCATTGTATGTAGATCAAGTTTCTGCATCCTCCATTTTTGCAATTAATTTCAGCCACCAGGACACTGACATTCAAAGCTGATGAGCTTACAATGATTAATTTTCCACTTGACAATTGTTGACTTGAGGTTCTCCCATTAGACCAATTAGCTGCAATCCGCAGAGCGTTGATGATAAAATGCTGGCCGACCGATCATCTCCGACAATTTCACATTTCATTGTGTGTTTATTGAAGCCCCCGGTCCATTACTTACTGATTATCATTATTGATTACGCCGCTTATCCGTATGGAATATTCAGAGCACGTCTCTTACAGGTAATTTTCTCATCTCAGATGACTTTATTTACCAATATGACTGGTGCCAAAGGCCAAGATATTACCAACGTCAGTACCAATCTTAATAAACCAACACAACTACCCCTAAAAGGTAAATAAAAACATTATTTTTAGCCTGGTGCTAGGGCAGTTGCTAACCCTTTCACTGCCATTTGCTGTAAATATCTAGGTCATAGCTTAGTGAGACAGCGTCATAGAATCAATGTCACTGGCAATACTGGGATTAGATGCAGGTTATCCCAATTTTAATAAACTGTGAATACTGTTAATTCCTACTTTCCCACCTATGACACCTATTGTATCAAACACTAACTAGATTGCAACCTTACAACGATGCTGCTTCACAAAACGTCTTTCTTCTTGTGTTAGCGCCTTTCTCTGTCGTTCTCCATTTTGCCAAATTTCCGCACCCACCCCTATGTAAACCTATACATATATGATATCTATCCCTTTCACACAGTCTGTAGTTTTGGATTTTGAGAGTAAATAGGGTGTGTGTGAGCTATCCCACCACAAATAATGTTTTGTAGATTGTTAAAGTACAAAGACCCAAAATTTCAATTTCAATTAATTTAAATTATCTGGAGCTCTGTGGAACATGTAGTTTAGAAAAAAATAGTAACATTTTTGGTTGATTTTCGCAACAGAAATATTTGAGAATACTGTTGTGTGCTGGTGATGCATGTTTTGGCAGCTGTACATTTTGTGATGATTGCAGGCTTGATAGCGTTAGTTTGCCTCCTGTTCAGACTATTGTGTGACCACACCCATACACAGCTCAATATAAGCCTCAACAGGCTCAGGCAGGAGCTGAGTAGAGTGCACCGGCGTGAGGCTATTGTGTGACCACACCCATTTCCAGCTCAGTATAGGCCTCGGGCAGGAGCTGAGTAGAGGGCACTGGTGTGAGGCTATTGTGTGACCACACCCATTTCCAGCTCAGTATAGGTTATTGTGTGACCTTCAAGATGCAGGAAGCTTGAGAAGACATCTGAGAGAGGAGCTGCTGTATTATAACTTTACACAGTTTATAACATTCAATTCAAGTGAGATACATGTAGAAAGATAAAGTTACCCTGTGTTAACAGAATTCCAAAACTGTATATAAAAAAATCTTATAAATGACTGGGCAACTATGGTACATACATCCCCCTGGCCGCACAGCGGTTACCATGTGCTTCTTCTGGTAGAGACTGACCTGTAGCTGTGACACTGGCAGCTTCGCACCTGGAGAGTTCTACGTATAATTCCAATATTCGGAATAGGATTTCATGCTTTGAGGCCCAATTGCCAAGTCAGAGAATAGCCACTGGTTATCATGATAACTGAGGGACCCACTCCAGCTTTGCTGAATAGCGTGAATAATAGTTACACACAATTGGATTGTGCAGTCCATGTATTTATTGTAAATAAGTGTTCAATAACAGAAACAAGAACTTCTGAGAACATGATTTAGATGGCAGCCTTGTGTGTTAATACAGAATCCTCTACAGATGGCCAGTTCATCCTTTCCTAGTCTAATCAGTGTAGGACAGGTCTTTTCTACTCAATGTGTAAAGTACTCTCTCACTCAAACACTGAAAACATATAGGGTGGTAGTTTATTTAATATTTATCTTTATAATGTCTTCTTCTTTCAGCCAGCAAAATTTATTCTCCTCTTTTTACACACTAGATGGCTGGTCATAGAGTTGTGCATAAGTCCGCCATGTTCTTGGAGAGGCGAATCTGGTGCAATCATGTAAAATGAAAAGAGATTTAACAGAAACCTTTTTGCTCATACTTACATAGTTAGATTAAAATAATTCATAGGTCCATTTAGGTCTAAGCTGCAATGATCCACAGACAGGCAAAATAAAACCCATACGTTCCTATACATTAGTGCTTTCTCTACGCTCCTGTGTGTTTGGTCTGAGGTTTATGTGCAGCTAGAACACAATTCGAAATAGACAACATTATTAGTAATAAGTATAAGGCAGCAGAATTGATACCAATCTAGAGTGATGGACTAGTGTAGGAAGTTGTGTCTGCACTAAAATGAGTTTTTGTGTCACTCATGAATAGCAAAGACTGCTGGTAAAACTAGACTGGCTTAGGATCAGTTAGAACAATGTTCCCTAATTTGAGGTGTGTAATAATAGGTAAGTATGCAGCTGGTAAATGATGGATAGATGAATGCAAAATATCTACACTAATATTTTGTTAAGCAACAACATTTTTATCGTTGCTTCATAATGGGGGAACAGTGATGTCTTAGAATTCCAAAGCACCAACATTTATTCCAGGTTTTTTTTATTTTTGCAGTGGTGATGAGTAGCCACATGGTGGCACTGTTGCAGCACATTGCTGTTTCTCTCTTGGGCCCGTGTGTGTGCTATGCCTTTAGGCATATTCATTTTTATTTGTCAGCAAACAATATCTCCAGTCTGAATGGTGAAATATTAGTGGGTTTGAAACCAAAGTGCAATACAGAATTAATAATGTGGATCGAGCATGCTGCAAAGCATTTTACATTATAATTGTACAACATTGTTTTATTTTATTTTTTGGACAAGCTGCTGTTTGGCTGAGTGTGTGTTAGATAATTAGTGACTGCTACAAGCAGGCCAGGTTCTAATAATATATCTGCAACAGCACAGGCAGCGCTATAGAAATTACTGAGCTGGTTGGTAAATGTGTGTGTGTGTGTGTGTATATATATATATATATATATATATATATATATATATATATATATATATATATATATATATATTATTCAGTTTCACTCTAGCTTTCCTTTACATACAGTGACAGTTAGCTTGCCGTGACATTAGCATCCATGCTTCTGTATCTGAATCCACAAACTTGGAAGGAAAACTTCTGTTCACTAGGAGACTGTAAGCCAGTTGTTCAGACTCTACAAATTATGCGGCTGAATAGTGAGACGTAAGCTCAGAGCCCTGGATGGGTTAAATTTTTCAATTCCCAGCCTCAGAGCCAGCCAACAGCCCATTGTTTCCAGGGGCCCAGCCAAAGTATTTCAGAGACCTCTCTATGGGGATATCAAGAAGGAACATTGTCATCACAGTACAACCCTGTCTGCTGGACTCTACTACTGGAAACTACTGCTGTCAAGCCTTCAGACAGGCCTGATCATGGCTTTGAGGAGAGAGCTACCGTGAGCTCAGAAACAAGCCATTGGTTTGATCTGTAATTAGGTAGCAGATGGGCCTACTGAAAGGGGCGAGGTGACCCTGTGGCCAGGAGCTGGTTGCAATGGAAGGAATGTGAGCCACTGGTCTTTAGCTGGCGGGACACTGGCCACTGCGCACATAGGCAGCCATCCCTGAGTACTGCTTGTGGACGCCCGCTACCCAGTTGGGTCTTATAATGAAAGTATTAAAGTGCTATGTAGCACCACCAATTGGAGTAATAAACAACCTTTTATTGCAAACTTAAAAAAAAAAAAAAAAAATACAAATCTTTATTTCTCTGCGGTTAAAAATGTGGAATCATCACACAACATTAGGAGGCTTTTATCAAATTATAATTTACCCATCCAGAGCTGTGTATAATTGCTGACATACTGACCACTGAACAAATGGTACTAAAATGAAGGATGAAGTCGCAGAGCCCTGCAGCCCCCGGGGGGCAAATGAACGTTTCACGTAAGTCAAACTCTTCTTGTGGGCGGATGTGATAACTCAACCACATTCCTGGCTAACAAGACCACCAGACGTGATGTGGAACCTCACGTCTTCATCTACGGAGGGGTAAGTAACAAGTCACATGTTAGATATGTAAGTATACAAAAAGGAAAATCATTGACAACCTTGGTCAGCGCAGTCTCTGTGGAGTGTTTTGAGCGAAAGCCTGACTGAAGAGGATCCAATAGGTTGTTTGCTGTAAGAAAGCATGTGAGGCGAGTATAGGCAATTCTCTCGAGAAGCTTGGAGGGGTATGGGAGCTGAGAGATAGGGCGGTAATGTGCAAAAGAGTTAGGGTCAGAATTTTGTTTTTTTAAAATGGGAGTAATCACTGCATGATTGAATAGTGATGGAAAATACCAGTAGAAAGAGATAGATTACAGATTTTAGTTAGAAGGGGAATGAGCACAGGAGACAGGGACCTACTAATTTGTGAGGGTATGGGATCAAGAGGACAGGAGGTAGAGTAGGAAGATGAGAACAGAGTAGAAACTTCCTCTTCATTTGTGTGATCAAATGAAGAGAGAGTGTTAGAGGATGCTGGGATAGAATTTAGCTGTTTGCTTGACGAGGGAGATGATACCATTTCCAGTCTGATCTTATCTACTTTGTCATTGAAATAGGAAGCAAGATCCTGGGCACTAATGGTAGTCGGAGGGATTGGGGTGGGAGGATTGAGAAGAGATTTAAATGTGTTAAAAAGGTGTTTGGGGTTAGAAGCCTGAGCATAGATGAGAGATTGGAAGTATGTTTGTTTTGCAGTGTCCAGATAATTCCTATAGGAGTGGTAGATATCAGTATATGTGATGAAATCATTAAAGGTACAAGATTGAAGCCAGTGACGTTCTGCTTTACGAGAGAGTTTTTGTAGAGTTTGTGTTACTTTAGTGTGCCACGGTTGGCAACAAAGTCTATGCGGAGTATGTAGTGTTGCTGGAGCAACTTGATCAAGGGCAGTTGCTAGGGTTTGGTGAAAATGGGATACTGCCTGATCAGGGCAGGAGAATGTAGAAATTGGGGAGAGAAGGTGTTGGAGAGAGGTGGAAAACTGTTGAAGATCAATAGAGTTTATATTCCTGCGGTTGTGAGGAGGCTTGGAAGAGTTTTACACTGGGGAGGGTAAATAACTGGGAATGAGCGAGTAACTAATAAGGTGATGATCCGAGAGTGGAAAAGGAGTGTTAAGGAAATCAGAAACTGAGCATAGTCTCAAGACAGACAGTGGCCATCCTGATGAGTAGCGGATTCAATCGACTGTCAAGTGAGGATGTTAGAGAGAGTAGTTTGGAAGCAGCATTGGAATGTGGATTAGAAATGGGGATGTTGAAATCACCCATGATGATGGTGGGGATGTCAGTGGATAAGAAGTGAGGGAGCCATGCAGAGAAGTGTTCAAGACATTGTTGGTGTGGTCCTTGTCTTTCCTAATCGCCTATCCTCAAGCACCCAAGTATGTCTCATTGTCTTTGGCCTTTACCACGGGAATACATCAAGAATAAAACCTTGCTACATTTTTCTTTCATGTTTCTTTTTTTTTTTTACTTTGGAGAACAACTGCTCTCTGTTATGAACCGCGGATCACTGACGGGCCGCCGTGGCTCGCTTTCTGTTGCCTCTGGCGTCCTGGCCGTCACCATGGCGACCGGGATGACACTTCCGCCCTCTATGTCCCAGTTGCCTAGGCAACAACCGGGACGCTCTGTCTCCCTTGCTGCAGCGCCCGGCCAGCTGTCTAATAGCCGGGCGCATGCGCGCATAGGGGTTTTGGGCTGCACCTGAATCAGGGATGGGGCTTGCTGGCACTCTGCTCCCATTGGTTCCCCTCACTATTTAAGGCAGTGAGGACTTAACCTCACTGCTAGTTATAGCTTCCTGTGTAGCTAGGCTCCCTGTTCTCTGCTCCTGTGCTGAGTTTCTGGTTCTGATTTACCATGTATGACCCCTGGCTTGCTTCTGGACCTCGTTGGATTGCCTGTGACCTAGACCTTAGCTTGTTCTCTGGATTTGTTTGCCTGCTGCCGGCCCCCGACCATTGCCTGAACTTCACCCTACTGTCTGTTGTTACCCTCCAGGGGCGGGCTGGGCAGGGGGGCAGTGTCCCCCCGGGCTGCTCAGTCTTACCACTGATAGGGCCAGGCGGTAGGCCGCCCCCCCCGGATAAATTATCATCAATGACGCGGCCGCACCGCCTGTGTGCCCCCCGGGCTGACATCTGCCAGCCTGCGCCTGTTACCCTCTGACCTCGGCCTGACTACTGGACTCCGTTTCTGCCTCCTGCGGCGACATCATAAACTTGTACTACTCTGGGTCCAAGTCCTGGGGGCATCTGAGTACCTGTGAGCGCGTCCAGCTCTACAGGAAAGGCGGCTGCTATAGGTGAAGACCTCTTCAGCCTATTCTACAAGTTTATGGTGTTCCCTGTCAGCCATAACACTCTCTAGTACTTTAAAATGAACCTAAGTTTATACCTCTCCCTGTCACAAGTTTACACCTCCAAAAATGTTGCTCCACCACACAAGCCTCGCACCCAGTCTGCCTATTGTATAAACAATATGAAACATGGTTCAATCCGTTTCGGTAATAAGCATCAAGGCCATGACATCTGAAAGTTCAACCCCAAGGTGTAAATAGAAAGATAGTGTGTGTGTATATGTGTGTGTGTATGTGTATATATATATATATATATATATATATATTATACTAAGCCCAAAATCACAGTTCTCTGAACCTGAAATTTCCGGATCAAAATAATAGTTAAAATAGCTTGTTTTTAATGCAGACGTCACTGAGCAGTAAGACGTTCTCATCCTCATTACTTATTCCAGGCAGTGTTTGCACTCAGCAACTGAAGCATTAAGTTTAATTTTTTATCCGTTGTTTGGTTTAAGAACAGAGGAAGTTCTGTCTTCAGCTTCACTTGACAGGTTAATTGCGGCTTCCTCAGATCGTTGGAATTATGTAATAATGGCTTTCACTAGAAAATTGAAATATATTTAAGTCCATGACTAGAATTGTGTGAATTATATTTTTAGCAAATGGGCCCATTGTACCTTTACCTGTTTTATGTCTCCCATATAATATATAGATGCAGCAATAATGCCCATCCGTTTAGACCAAGATGATTGTTTTGCAAATAGCAGTGAAATTAACAAATAACATTTGGATAGAGAGGGTTTGTGTCACCCTTTAAAGCGAGAACAGCCTTGTATGAAAAGTAATAGTGACCAGCTGTTTGCCTCATCGGCTTTCCAAAAGCCATCAATACCCAAAATTAAGCAAATCGCACGTTTATGGAGAGTGCTCTAGGATGCGTCCTGCTGTACTTTTTCCATCTGTATAATACTTCCAACAGTGATGACTGGTGGTTATAGTCATGACTGGTTTGGAATTTTCCTGTGTAATCAATACCAATATTAAATGATGATAAATCAACTTACAGTTTGAGCCACTTCATTCCCAGAACAAAAAACATGTAACTCAGCAGCAGCAAGGACATCAACTCTAGATATACAATTAATATGTTAATTTTTATTTTTGGAATTGCCACTTGGTTTGTCAGGTCTTTCCTATTTCTCCCAAATGAGACTATGTGCCCAATAAGACCACAGATCCCAATCAACATCTTTCATCACCTTGTAGGATACGTCCATTTGGCACAAGTTCCAAAATGTCAGATCTAAAATATCTGGCCATAGAAGGGTGTGGCCATATTCTACATGGATCTGGCGTCTTGGCCAGATCTGCCCCTGTCTACACGCTTTCAGACATAGTTTTATCCCCTGGATGAGGCTGATTGGAGACATTTCTGTGAGCTTACATCAGTACAGGCCATGGTTTGACATAAATCCATACAATCTCCTAACAGCTATGTAGGGTTATGATCTGTGTAGGGTTACCTGATCACAGCAGACACATTACAGAGGCGTAGTTCTGTTATTCACAGCCACACAATAACAACAATGACAACTTTTCCTGAGAAACATTCAATGTTCTCTTTCAAGGTTTCTAATTGTTTGAACGTACATCCAGTTCACCTCCTGTGAGCTTGTTACCGTTATTCTCCTTCTGTGCCTGCACATAGAAAATAAATATCACGCTGGAAAGCTGTATACCCTGTAAGCTCAGTGATCTGGAAATGAAATATTTAATCCAAGTAGAACTCCACGCTGAATCAGCTGTTCAGAGTAACTCTGCACAATGGGTGTTTATTGTTTTACTTGTATCATTTACAGAATTCTTTGTTTGCAGGGAACAATGACTCAATTTTACAATTGCACATTATAGGTATAACGGGCCTGGTTCATTAAGGCACACATTCTGAGCATAACCTGTGTTTAGTATTAAGCACATGTATTTAGGCTTTGCCCACTCACAAATTCATCAAGGTACACATCTGAAGATTCGTGCACTGTTCAATTCTGGGGTAGGTCTGTTGTGCTCTACTACACAAGACGCTGCAGGATACATCCAGCATCTATGTGGATTATAAATTTGCAAAAGAACGCACAAAAAAAAACCCATTGAATTAATGTCACCTGTTAATAATATAGACATTAATGATTTAAAAAAAACTTTTGTTTGTTTTTCCTGAAATACATTTATTAGGATGCTGTTAATGTCTACTGAGCATGAATCGCATTTATTGAGTTTCTCATGATAGCAAACACATGTTCTAGCATGCGTATAAGACTGTCATCACTAGGACTCAGGACTTAGACCAGCCCTGTAGCCGGTGCAAGAGATACAGCAGAAAAACAAATAACTGTGAGATGCCTGGAGCTGGATTCAGACTTGGCTACGTGCACTTGAGTTTAGCATGTCCCTACTGTACATTGACTACATCAAAACTCCCCTTCACCGCCCCGTGCACTCCCCCTCCTCGTAGGCTGTAATACATGTCCTTTGCGTTTGAAGACGGAGTGGACAGGGCTGCGTTCATGGACGTATCTCCCGGTTCTGGGAATGCACAAAGTGATTTTGCTTACAATGAATCAGGCCCAATATATTTGCGTAATGTGTTGAAGGCGTTTGAAGTTATTTATGAACATAAATTGCCCAGCATAAAATCAGTGCATAATGGCAGCAGGAGTGAAGGAGCAGATGTATTTACAGTGCAATGGGAGAAGTTATGAGGAGTGAGGGAGTCCCTTGCAAACTGCGCAATAAGCGTATCGTTGAGCCCACTTTTGCAAAACTGATTTATTTTTGTGAAACGTTATTATGGAAATAAGATGACGGTTGGAGAAGGTGCCTTCTTGTGGGCAGGGGTCCGTGCAGCCGTTTTCACTCAGCAAAAACATGAAGGTTTCCCACCAGCTCGTGGCTGGCGGACTTCAGGTCTTGTAATTGAGGCCCTTTGACTATTGAGTTGTGATCTATGTATTAGTTTTGGGCAGAGAGGAGAACTGGTCGCTGGCTTTTTACAATACGTCACTGAGAGAAGCGTAACACGGTATTGGGGTAATATGGAAGCACTGGTTTGCGGTAAGACACTATTAAAAGGGATGAGAGTTATAACTGAACATGCAGATGAATCTGCTCCCAGGGGAAGGATGAACAGCTGCTGAAACGTGAACAAGCGGCAGCTACGTGATCCTGTGTGGGAGCAGTGACGGATCAGCAGCAGGGGATGGAAACAAGTTATCGGTGAGTGTCCTCCGCCCCCATAATAAAATACAAATAGCCATGTAGGGAAAATACAAACCAGGGGACCGGACAGAAACTTATTTCAAAATAATGTTTTCTATTTAGAGCAACTTTTTTGATATAATTAAATCCTTGTGCAGTTTAAAGAGCAGCATATCTATAATAGATGTATTGTGTCGCGATTTCAAGGATCTGTAGGACTCTCGTGGACTGCTTGCCTTAGTGCCACTTACAGGCAGGCAGACTAATGAGGTAGAAGCTGTTTGCCAGGGACCCCCCGCAAAGACTTATGAACTTTGATGTTTCCGCTCTACAGGTTACGACTCTTCGAGTAGGTTCCAAGTCAGACCAGGTGGAGAGTGCTAGGAGCAGGAGGATGCTGAGAAACGATGGTAGTCCGCAGAGGGGCTACGTCAGGTTATCCAGGTGAGGCAGAAGAGCCCGTGAACTGGAGACGAGACAGTAGCAAAGGAAGTACACGGATTCAGACCTAACCGTAGGTCCATGAATGCTGGGAAGCTTTGGGTCTGGAACACATGATGTGCAATAGTCTGCAGGCACTGAAGTAACAGGAGCCACTGGAAGCCATGTCTGCACAGGCAGAGAGACTCAAAGATCTGGCACCATTGAGATGGAAGAGGTGCTTTAAACATTCTTCTTGTAATAAGGCATTAGCCAATTAGCAGGAAATAGGATTTAATAAAGGTCAGGTCGGTGCATGCACAGACCCAAATCAAAGAGCCGCAGCGTTACAGAGTCAAAGAGGAAGCCAGAGGGACCTGCAGGTAACCGCACCAGAGCCCGACCGAACCATCAGAGGGTCCAGTGCTTGACATATTATTTTTATTTTTCATGTGTGAGACCTACCCAAAATTCGTGGGTCTCCCGGACATTCCGGGAGAGTTGGCATGTGTGCTGTATATACCACTGTTTATAATATGTCACTGACCGCTGTGTAGTAGAGTCATACTTGCCAACTCTCACGGAATGTCCGGGAGACTCACAAAATTTGGGTAAGAGTCCCGGACTCCCGGGAGAGCAGGCAAATATACTGCTTACAGCAACTTGCTCATCAAAATGATGCGATTTGCGGTGAATTGCTTCATTTTGATGCAATTGACCGCACCCCACCCCTCTCATCCTCCAGCCACGACCCCTGCCCGGGATTACCTTTTCAAAGGTTGTAGTATGAGCAGACTGTACAGTGTATCTTTATTGATAAGTGTAAGGATTATTTTTAAGAGGGTATTGTTAGGATTTAACACAGGACAGTGATTAGAAACAAACACATCTGTTATTTTATTAATATGAATGAAGATAAATGGTTCCTGGATACATATGAGATATTTAACCACAGAAAAATGCTCTTCTTTAGTACAAGCAGAGTGTTCGGGTTTGTGGGACACCCTGTATATTACTAAAGTAACTTATAGAAACAATGTATTATTATACTCTAGTGGTAGATTGTCTCCCACGTTCACAGTGTTTATTTCAGTAATTTTATTGGCTCCACAATTGGATACATTACACAATGTTCTCATACTGTCCACAATTTATGGAGTGAATCAGTCCACTGATGTTGGGTCATGCGTTCCAGGTTCATCGATGATTGTGTAGCTACAAGATCAAAGCCTAGACATAAATAGAGGGAGAATGTGAATTTGTTAAGTTGGTAGTAAATGCAAATAAATGTCAGTACAGCTGATTACACAGAAAATCATTCAGAGTTGCACACTGCAGTCTGACATATTTCTGAAAAAGTCTGTCCCATAACCCAGATCACAGACTAGGATGTGTAGCATATAATCCTCCCCCCATATGCTGCATAGGGAAGGGGTGATCAGGAAGTAAGGTATTCACTTGGTACATGCTGGGACTTGCTTAAGTCATGACATGAAGTATTTGTTTAGGAAGCAGAATTTCAATTGATGTTCATGTTGGGTGTTACTACATGATATATTTCTGAGATTAAGCCTAAAAAAATATTCTTTATTCTGCAAAGCATCAGTAGATTTGGAAAGACCCTATATATTATTTGTAATATTATCAAAACTAATACCTACAATGTGCAATCTGCCAATCGTTATTCATTCATAATAGATTTATGACAAATTCCCCCAATTACAATTAGAGATCATCTTTCAAATGCAAAAATAGTGAGAAACTAAATAAATCATGAACGTCATCATGTTCAATGTCTCATCCATCATCATCATCATTTATTTATATAGCGCCAACATATTCCGTAGCGCTTTACAATTGGGGACAAACATAGTAAACTAATAAACAAACTGGGTAAAACAGACAAAGAGGTGAGAAGGCCCTGCTCGCAAGCTTACAATCTATTGGACAATGGGAGTTTGACACATGAGGTTAAGTCTACATTTGCAGTCGGCCCAGCCAGACTGCAAAGGTAAAAGTGACTCATAAGCTAAATGATCCTGTCACACAACAATTTTGGTCAAGGGGTAGTTGTATAACAGGTGGTAATGGGGTAGTGTAGTGAGGTTAAGAGGGTGGTTGAGGAATATTATAAGCTTGTCTGAAGAGGTGGGTTTTCCAGTTAGTGTAAAAAACAAACCAGTGATCTGTACAAAACCTCAGTGACTCTGAAATGACAAACCATTTGTCTTTTAATAGTAAGTAATGGACCTGGTTCATTAAGGAACGCAAGTCCCATTGCCTGCTGTAATTTGCATAAAATTGCTCTGCGCATGATTAGGAACGGACGATACGCCGTTGAACCCAAGTGCATGCAATTCAAGTCTGAATACAAAATAGCACTTCTGACTGCCTATGATTTGAAGGGCAGAACTGTGGCAGGAAGGGACTCCGTGGACGCACATAAGCAATGTACAGTAAGGGCCAAGGGCGTGCCAAGGACGCATGTAGCAGCACCCGATTCTGGGCATCTCTCAGGTATGTGATCTTCTGACGTATCACTTACACCAGCTACAGGGCAGGTGTAAGTGCAGATTACTAGTGATGACGGCTGTTCATGCATGCTAGAACATGTGCTTGTAAATATTAGCAACTGTAAAAATTTATTTTATGTACAGTAGGAATTAAAGACATCCCGATAGAGATAGATAGATATATATATATATATATATCTCGATCTCTCTAAGTTAACCCGTGCATGATACTCATGCATTCTAGTCAAATCAAGCTACTTAAGGTCTTAAAAAGGTTCTTGTCATGCATTTGGACCTAGCCCAGGCCTCCTCAGGGGAAGAGCGTTACTTCCCGACGCAAGCGGCCTTTTTAATGTGTGTTCATGAGGTAAAATTACCTCACGAAAATGAGTTTGACCCCTCAACTCGTAAATTTAGCCTTTACTACCCCTCCCACGGGGGCAAGGGGGGATGATGGAAGTTAACTGACTTGACTATTCTAATTTTTTTTGTCAAATAATGTCAGTATACCAAATTTCAGGTCAATTGGATGAGCCCTTTCTGAGAAAATAGTTTTTTCCACACACACACACACTAACGCACGCCTCTACACATGTGTGTTCATGAGGTAAAATTACCTCACGAAAATGAGTTTGAGCCCTACCAAATTTCAGCCCTTTTTGAATTTTTTTTCCCACACACACACTAAGAATTTAGTAGGTCAGTGTATAACTCCGCCCAGCAGGTGGCGTTGCAACTTGGTTTTTTTTTTCCACACACAGACAGACAGACGCCACTAAGCATTTATATATTAGATATATAGATATATATATTTAATTTTAATATAAATGCTACTTTTTTATTACTAATTATAGTATTAACAGATGTTAATGTATCTAATTTTTTTTCTGTGCTTTCTGATGGGACTTTATATTACACATATGAATATACATATCCTGCAGCCTGTTCTCTCCGTCTGCATACAGTAACGTCCATATAACCAGAACGTACTTGTACCCATATTCAAAAGGAAACATTTATTCAGATCTACTTGTACTTGAATGCGGACGTACATGTACATGCATGTAATCTTCCTCCGTTTTTTTAAACACAACACAAATTGCTTTCACTTTGGATTCCTTAATGAACCATACCTTGTGAATCTGGTTAATGGTGATTTTGTTATTGAGTTAAAATTGTATATAAATAAATTATTAACTAATTCTTCATATCCAATCTAGTAAAATTTTCTTTTAAAGCCAGGTTATTTGGGGCGATTTTACTCTGCTGAGTAAAATTACATTCCAGTTCATTTGAATAGACAATGCATTTTCAATGGATATGGAAAACCCACTGAAATGTATTGCCTGTTCAAATGCATGGGAAAAGCTCAGCCAGTCATGATCAATATTTACATATCAGCTGCTTGTGATTGGTTGAGTGGGTACTTATCTCCAGCCCCATTGATAACAATGAGATTAGCGACAAAGCAATTAAATGTCCTGCTGCCGGAGAGATCAACGTGTGAAAGTGTAAAATACAAACCATTAATGTTCACAGTGAGACTAGATTATATTTATGAGTTTGCTGATATATTTATGGCCCCACTATTATATATTTGTTTTACTGGCTCCGTATCTATTGACCAGCACGGATTCCTGTAGAATATAAGTGGATGGCGATGTTTCTTTCCAACCACAGAACAGAAATCCTGCGGCTTGTATATAGGACAGAACTGTCAGATACACAGCTGAAAATAGCCCTGTTTGCCTGCTCATTACAGAGAGCTTTCCACCCTCTGTGACACAATACAAAATATAATGAAGCAGCCTCACAAACGAGTATCTTTTGTCATTTATTGCAATGAACAAGATAGAGTTAAACGTGACATCGTTAAATAAAATGATCAACTAATGCGCTGAGAATCAGCAGCTGTGATCAGGCATCAGATATCGTTCCTGGCCTGGTCCTTGCTCAACGCTGCCAGTCATCCTGAAATCCTCCCGCAGATTATTCTAACACTAATTTAGTAACAATGCCAACTAAAACTAGTGTGAGTGAAAGGAGGGCGAATAAGTAGAAGTAGGCAAATACAATTATATTGGTGCAAATGAAAACATCAAATTTATAGAAGGCACTCAAGAGTCTCTGATATGTTTACACTGTAAGGGGTCTTTATTAGGTATATTGTTATAAGTTTCCAGCTTTCTTCTGTCCCTTTCAGCTATGCATTTATACTATCCAGACAAAGTTTTGTATTTTGCTGTCCTGATATATGATCTACAGCTATATGCAGAGCTGTGTCATATCCAAGGCTAATAAAAAATGAAACAACTCTACTGGATTAAATAAATATAACACTGCTCATTACAGACAGGGGTAGAACCCATTAGGGGCAGATGGGGATTAAAATAACCAAGTGGAAACTGTGCCTGCATGATTATCCAGGAAATTGTTCTAGTCAGAAGATTACCAACACTGACTAAAGGAAGTCAAGGACTGGAGAAGGTAGAAAAACTGAGATCACAAGCCGAGGTCAGGATTAAAAAGGGCAGAATGGTTGAGATTACTAGCTGAGTTCATTAATAGAGAGTAGAATGGTTGAGGTTACTATCTGAGGTCAGGATTAGAGAGTAGAATGGTCAAGGTCACTAGCTCAGGTCACGATTGGAGAGAGTAAAATGGTTGAGGTTACTAGCTGAAGTCAGTATTGGAGAGAGTAGAACGGTCGAGGTTACTAGGTGTGATCAAGGGTTGGAGAAAGTGGTTGTCAAGCAGGTCGGTGTAACCACAGGCAAAGAGATCCTCACAGCTTATGTATAGTTCTAATACTTTGCTCAGACAAGGAGTACTGATAACAGGTGCCTTAAATAGGAGAAATGCAGGTGCTAATGAGGTATGAGGTCATAATCCCATGTTAATTACAAAAATTAATGACATCATGATACACTTATGTTTCAGATAGCAATAATAGTAGAAAAGGAGGGGCCATGAATATGCATGCTGCTGAGACAGGTCCCGTAAGATATTGTTACAATACATGGTTAAAAAGCACATACAGTAACCACAAAGATAAAGTATTGCTTTTAATAAAAGTTGTAAGATAACATATACAAACCAATAAATTAGTTGTGTGATGGTGGAAAGCCCTTTTTTAATAAATGGTGTTGCCTCTTTATTGCAATTTCATTGACTTGTGTACTGTTTTTTCTTTAATTTCAGTGATCAACCAACTGTCACATTTCAATGCGTTCATTTCATAGGGATAACTTCTTATTTCCTGGTCTATCCTACAGAATATTCTGTAGTTTACAGGGAAAATGGGGCTTTCTTTTAGTAACTTATGATAATAAAATACTTTGTTTACTGTTATCTACTCAGTCTTCTGCTACATCACCAATCCTCCGCTCTTTAAATCCTATTTTTATCGCCCATCCGTCACACTATCCCTTACTCTATCACCCCATTATTTCCTATATCACCTCTTCCCTCCGTGATCTGCTATATCACCCCAATATCTGCTATATCAGCCCATCACCACCTATATCACCATATTCCCTCCTCTATCGCCCCATTCATTTCCTCACCAGTTTTTACTATATCACCCACTTCTCTGCCATGTCTAATGATAGATTTGTGTAATCGTGTATATATGTATGTGTGCGTCCTTGTGGAAAATGCCATGTGGGTAGTAGATATTTTATACAGAAAGAGCAACTTTAAGATCACTAGGCTCGGGAAACAACAAACTTCCATCTCCAAATACCTGATAAAAGTATGATAACTGCTATCTTTTAAGATCAGCCTGTAACACATATTGTGGGGAAAACCTGACATAGTTACCAGGGCCGTAACTAGGGCTATGTGACAGGGGCAACTGCCCAGGGCGCAACACTAAAGGGGGGCGCAGTTTATGAATATTTTAGATTAATTTGGTTAAAATTGAGGGCTAGGGGGCAGAATTTGTCTTTCTCGCCCCAGGCGCTAGAATTCTGAGTTACTGCTCTGATAGTTACAATAGTTCATACGGACAAGGTTTCCTGTTGTGTCTCTCATCATTTGTGTGTTCTCACCTTTGCTGGGGTAGTGGGTATGTGTCTTCATTATTCACAGGTAAGATGAAGTGCGGTACCTGGTGCACAGTGCCAGTATTGTCCCGGTAGTGATCACGGTGTTGCTGAGCGCTCTGAAAAAGAGTCAGTAGTATTAGAGTCAGCAGTGGCAGAGTCCATAGTGGCAGAGTCAGCATTGTCAAATTCAGCAGTGTCAGAGTCATAGTTTCAACCATCTTTTGCTTGTCCAAGTGGATATTAACCACACTTCCTGAAAAGTGATTGGCTGAGCTCTGATTAAAATTGCTTATAAATGATAACGATCAGTATTGTAATCACTCGACATGCCCTTGCCATGTACCTTATAAATTATTCCCATGTTAATCCAATGATCATTCTTGAAAGAGCTTGCTTGGGCAAACCATATTGGCCTATAGTATACTAACCGAATATCCAGGATAACAACCCTATCCCTAGATCAACAGCTTTGGGCCTGAGTCAATAAGGAGAGCAAGGCAAAAAAAGGAGTAGGTTTGCTCCTGGACAATCCATGTTACAATGCAAGGGGTGTAAATTAGTTTATTATTTTGCATGCAAGGAAAATACTAACTGTTTTTTCATGTAGCACCCAAGTGCTTGATAGCTATATTTTTACACGGAAATGTAAAATTATTCTACGACATGCCTTAGTTCAACTATATATCTGTCCCCACATTTTAAATTTACCTCCCCATACAATGAAACATGGTTTTGCCAAAGTGTCAAGTTGCTCCTTTCTTTTGCTTTGCTCTCCTTAAGACTCAGTCCCTTTTATGTCCAAAATATCAATTGCCAGCACAATAGTCTCAGAAACGGTATAATAATGCAATATTCCAACATAATAGCCCCATGTCACATATAATAATTCCAAAAGGCCAATATAGTTGTCTCAGTGTCTGGGATAATAACCCCAGTGTCCTGCATCACTCACCCCACTCTGACCGTGAATAAGCCTACCAGGGACTAGGCCAGCCTGGGCTGCTAACTTAGAAACAACCAGCGCTTTGATTTCTTGCCCAGGAAGGGCTAGAAAATCAGCTGGTCTCTTCTTATGATGTAGAACAGGAAATTATGACATCAGCCAATCACTGTTGAGTGCTACTAACCAGTCACAGAGCAAGTTGCTTACTTTGCATATTACTATCACTTGCGGATACAGTCCAAAGCTACTGGCAGAGATAGTGGGAGGATATGCCGATTGGGGTGTTCGCCTACAAATTCCTTGTTTCATCTGGCACCCAACAGCATGGTAGAATTGGAAGGGGGCTCACAAACCTTTCTAAATTGATTCAGTTCTTGTGTCCTGTTGAAGTCCACATTGTATCTGGACCAGTTAGGTCTGTACAGAAACCTGTCCAAACTTCGGGACCGGTTGCTGAGCACCAAGGCCGGGTCGTTGGAGTAGCTGGTAGGGAACTGCCCCCCTTTACAGTATGGGCTCTGGCTGGAGTTTAGAGCTGCTGAGCGGAAATCCTGGAAGGAACGAGCTGTGGTATTCCCATAGGTATCACCGTAGGTAAATGCTTCCGATGGGACGTAGCCACGATACCTGGACAATAAATAAAATATACAAGTTAGAGGGATTATTAAGGGGTAACTAATCTGCTTCACACAGGCTCAACTTATTTGGATTTCAGGTGCTATTCCTGGTTTTATTACCTTTTTAGAAGTCCCCATTATTAATGAAAACTTTTAATTTTCTCTCCTATTATACTACTTTTTTGACCCTCATTCATATTTCATATAAGTACTGACAGTAAGGAATATCTCCCAACATTGTTCCTGTGCAACCTGGCATAGTCTGTGCGCATAGCTGATAATCATCGGCACTTGTTAACAAAAGGGGAGTGGAAGGGAATGTCATGCCACACATTGGGGGCTCGTCCGGTCCCTTCCGCAGTGCTTTTGAAGTACAAGATCCCAGCTCTTTACCGGGCCTGCCAAAACACCTCTTGGCGCACACACCCGCGGCAGAGGCCCTAGACATCCTCTCTATGCGTTGAGAGGGGCAATAACCCTGAATTTGTGGACGGCTGGACAGTCCCCTGAACTCTGGGTGTATGGCAGGGGATATTGAGTAACATATTCACAGTCTTTGGCCCGGCCAGCTCATTTAAATGCCCTAATTACACCACACTTTTACTTGTTTTCTATGTAGTTTGACGTATCATTGCTCCTAACTTGCAGCATTTCATACCTCTCATGATCAGTCCAGGTCTCGCTTAGCAATGATTTGGAGGGGTCACTTCACCACCATCCAGTACACGGGCCCTAATTCGTGAATGATGTTGGCAGCATTTTCAGAGCGAATCTTGTGCATCAAGAACTCGGCTACATTGCCTTATGTGTGCAAGAAATCACAATATATAAGCCCTGGATCCAATAGGGTAATAAACGCACAAAGCATTAAGCCCATGGGACCTGCATATCACAAACTAGGCCAGGGGTCAGGGAACTTTTTTACCTTTTAACCCCAAATATATTTAGATACGCCGACGTTACCCCGTTGATTTGAAAAGAAAGAAATCCAATATTATTAATTTTTGGAATTCAAAATTTTATTGAATCTATTCAAAATTTCTTTGAAAGCTTCAACTTCAAAACTTTAGGTTTTGGAGAAATGATGTTGCTTCATTTTTGATACGAGAGCATCAATATTGGGGCATTTTGATGTCAGAGCAATTTGTCTTCAGCATCCAATCGATTTCTCTGCTTTGTTTTTATGATCGTTAGAGTGGAAAATCCTTGTTCGCAAAGGTAGGTTGTTGCAAAAGGCAGCAACTTTTTGACTGCCTCCTCATGTGCAATTTTGAATGCCTTTGCAGCTGTTGACATCCAAAAATATGACAGATCTGCTTTGTTTTCAAATGCAATATGTGCTTCATTATTGTATCGACGCTCAAGAAGTGCCTCTGCCAACCCTGGAGGCTCTTCTGGTACAACAGCAATTTCACATTTAAAGGGGTCTATAATCCAACTGACAGCATGTGAATCGGCAGCATTACCCCCAGGAATTTCATTATTGCCCCATTTGGGGTAATTTACCCATGTTCCCTGACCACTGCACTAGGCCTATCCCTGCATTACTTTTAGGATATTGACACTGCCATCACCATTTATGAATGACTCTGGGTACATGTAGCTGCCTCCATCTTCCATCTCTGCATCATTTTGTGCATTAATAGAGCATACAGTGTGCGCAGAAACAGCAACTCTGTTCCTGCATAGAAATGTATGCCGATATGTGCTTAGTGGAAAATTGCCCTTCATATTGAATTCCGAAATATTCTCATTTCTTTACCTGGTTTTATTCTTTTTCTATGTTCCTAAGGGAAGACAGACAATGCGTGGGGGACACTCACTGAGCTAATGAGCCTGAGGGGCGAAGATAGCGCATTTAATTACAGAAAAACCAACAGTATCTTTAACTCGTGACTCAATTTAATCACTTTCCGAAATGAACAATAATTGTTTTTTTTTACCAATAAAACCAATTTGGTTCCACCGCTTTCAGAATAAATGCCAGGCAAGAGCAGATATTAGCATGGGATTACTTTGTAATTAGTATATAATTGATTTCTAAATCTGTTTTTCTCTGTGAGATAAATTTATGTCAAGAAGAAGAAAACTCTGAAACGTTCTGGAGATTTGGAATTCTGAAAGGCAAGTGGTTCTCATAGGATCAGCTGGGCCCGTGAGATACTTGTAAAGATTTATTTGTTAAATTAATTGTGTTGCTGCAATTTTGCTTGTGTTGATACTGTGTGTGCAGTGATAAGGTGCCTCAGACCCTCTAACATCACCCCTTAAACCAGGTACAAACTGTTCTGCTTCCGAAATTCACACTTATTTTACTATTGCGTATGTACCTATGGAATGCATCAGTAGGATCACTCACTAACGCTGCACCTGTATAAAGGAGGGAAATGCAGACAGTAGGGATCAATCACTAACCACATCTGTATAAAGGAGAGAAATGCAGACAGTAGGGATCACTCACTAACACTGCATCTGTAGAAAGGAGGGAAATGCAGACAGTAGGGATCACTCACTAACACTGCATCTGTATAAAGGAGGGAATGCAGACAGTAGGGATCACTCACTAACACCGCATCTGTATAAAGAAGGGAAATGCAAACAGTATGGATCGCTCACTAACACTGCATCTATATAAAGAAGGGAAATGCAGACAGTAGGGATCACTCACTAACACTGCATCTGTATAAAGGAGGGAAATGCAGACAGTATGGATCACTCACTAACACTGCATCTGTATAAAGGAGGGAAACGCAGACAGTATCGATCACTCACTAGCACTGCATCTGTAGAAAGGAGGGGGATGCAGACAGTAGGGATCACTCACTAGCACTGTATCTAGAAAGGAGGGAAATGCAGACAGTAGGGATCACTCACTAGCACTACATCTGTATAAAGGAGGGAAATGCAGACAGTAGGGATCACTCACTAACACTGCATCTGTATAAAAGAAGGAAAGGCATCCACTAAAATTGTAACCTGTCAGACACTTGCTTACATTGTCTAATTTGCACTAGACGGATAAAAGCTAATTGCTGATTGGTTGCTGTGAGTTCTTACACTTTTATATTTTGTTGCTTAATCAATCCAAGTAGTTTGTTACATGTACAGGATTAAATGAATATTCCATATAGCTATATATAAAACATATCCCCAGCTCTAACTCGCACACACTACTGGCCAGTAGTCAGAATCTTACACCTGAGTCTCCTATTCCGGACTAAACTCAGGTGTTCCTCTGTATAGACGGCCTTATATAATATACACTGTATACGTATACGTACCGCTACATGGACCAGCAACACACATGCAAAGTACATGCCACGGCTATGTGGGTGTTTGAGCAAAGGGGTACTTGAGCTCCCCTCTTCATTTAAAGACATTGGCTCCTCTGCATGCAACTAATACGGCAGCTATTTGAATATTTTAAGGATTCAATGTATTATGCAGCGAGCTATAGCCTTTCACATTCTCCGGTATATTAAACACAGCCTCTAATGATGTAACATGGAAACACAAAAGCCGAACACAGTGTAAATTCTTGTCTGACACAATTCAGCATAATTGTTCTACTGCCAGAAACCCAATTACATATTCCGATGGTCTCATTACTGTAATGGCTATATGCTTTGTTCCATGCTGGATCAGGCTGAGAAAATTCTTATATAGGGCACATAACGAAAACTGGTGCAAATGGAAAAGGTGGTGTATCCCCCAGCAACCATTAAGAAACATTTATCTAAAAAACAAGACAAAGAAATAGCGCTTGCTCAAAGTCAGTCCGAAATAACACAAGGGGCTAGATTTACTAAACTGCGGGTTTGGAAAAGTGGAGATGTTGCCTATAGCAACCAATCAGATTCTAGCTTTCATTTATTTAGTGCATTCTACAAAATGACAGCTAGAATCTGACCCGCAGTTTAATAAATATACCCCAAAGTCTCTGTTTTATAACGGTGCTATATTTATAGCTGTGTCTTTTACCCTAGTTTGTGGTTTTTACGTGAGATCACATTTTAATTTTAAAAATATTGTCACCTCAGAAAAGGTCCAGGAGGGTGATGAATTTTGGGGAGTGCTCCCGGAAGACCAGGCATCCTCCTGGATCCAGTGAGGAGGTGGGGCTTAATTATATAGATCGCTTCATTATATCCTGTCCCCGTCGTGCAGTGCTGAAAATCATGATAGGGGTGGGGCAAGTGATGCAATTAAGTCACCTGGGCCCCTCCCACACTTCCCATCTGACCAGGAGAAACCAAAAGCTGGTAAGTATGGACAATGTGGTTTATTTTTTTCTTGTACACTGTATCACATTAATGCTAACCCTGGGAGCTCCCTGCTGCTGCATTATTCTGCACCACTAATGTACCCAATGTGTGTACTTCAGCCAATGGTGTGCTGACTCCTGGTTTGCTCCGCCTACTTGTGTGTTAGCTACACCTACTGCCATTGGTTTCGCCTGAAGTTTCTGTGACTCCGCCTAGTGCGCTACATTAGCCTCGCTTACCTCCTGCGTGGTTCGGGCTGTGTGCTGATCCCGCCTACTTTTGTGCTCCCCCTCACTTACAGTTCATTTGGGCCCGCTTATATGAGGCCACGTTTAGCCCTTTTGAAAGCACCTTTCCAGCCATGGTAAATTATGTGCCTTACCATACACTACAAGAAGTGTAATCCTTAAGGAACAGCCAGTTTTATTCTGAAGAAATCAAAAGCACTACAATTGATGCCTGTTGCATGTTTTGGAAGGTCATTGGAAGTCTATAATGGTTACTCTAGGGGTATCATCGACGACCCCCCTTCGCTCTATTCTCAATGCGGCTGCGAGACTTATCTTTCTCTCATGCCGTTCTTCTTCTGCCTCCCCTCTGCCTGGCCTTACACTGGCGGCCTTACACTGGCTCCCTTACCCCTACAGAATCCTATTTAAGCTCCTCACCGTCACCTACAAGTCTTTCTCTCATTCCACTGCCCCTTATATCTCCAACCTCCTCTCCACCCACACATTACCAGCTCCCTGCGTTCGGCCAATGACCGTCGCCTCTCCTCCCTAGTGATCACTTCAACACACTCCAGAATTAATGACTTCTCCTGTGCTGCCCCCCTCCAATGGAACGACCTCCCTCGCTCCATCCGTCTGTCCTCTAATCTCAGCACCTTCAAACGGGCTCTAAAAACCATCAAGGCCCACCAGCCATCCACCTAACCATCTCCATCCTTGTTCTCTTCATCTCCCACATCTCTGTATCCTCTTGCGCTTGATCCCGTCCACTGACTCCTCTTCTGACTGTCTGTTTCCCCTCCCCTTAGTATGTAAGCTCCTACGAGCAGGGTCCTCTTCCATTCTGTCTCAATATCATTTCTTCTCCAACGTCACGGTACTTGCTATGCTTGGAGCATTTGTAGTCTTGGTTATACTTGTTTTACTCAGTACTGTTGTACCCTGTTTGGTCTACTGTACTGTATTATGTATTTTTACGGCGCTGCAGAAACCTTGTGGCGTCACATAAATAAAGAATAGTATTGTTGTTGAAGGTCACAATGTAAATACAGCTGGAACAAGTTTGATTTAATTTATTTCAATTTCCATGGTGTAATGAGACAAAAGGTAATGATTTTGACAGGGTACTAGGATTTTCTATAGGCTCTGTATCGAGTCTGTATGGAGGGTTTTTTCTACATATAACGATACTGTATTAATAAGTGAAATAACGTGTGCAATTATTTCATTACCTCTCAGTGCTTTGTATTACTGTTATAGTCCATGTGCCCAGAATGAGGCCATGTCAGGTTAGTCGCTGGTCTAACTCTCTGTACACTGAGCAAGTAATGCAGTTAAAATGCAACTGAAACATACAGGCTTGTTAGGTGAGCCTGTAAGATTATCTTGCTCCAACTGGGCCGTGTATTGTGTAACTGGATTGATGAAAAATTCATCCAACAAGGAAGCTGCGGATTCTTATTTTCCGTTCCAGATCAGAAGAGGACCCAGAGCAGGCAGGGAACGTAGATCTTGGAGAGAGATCAATGTCCAAATTCACAACAGTGATGTTGGCTAAACATGCAGGTTTTGTGTGGGTTCTTTTTACAAATTTCTAAATGAAATAGCTATTTATGCAGCAGGCTTAATGCAGATTTTTTATGATGTGACCAACTTTCTCCAAAAACACTTTGAAAAGTGGGTGTAGCTTTGTCTGTGTGCAAATTGGATGTTTGTATTTGTGGATAGATATATGAAGCCCCAGAAAATCTGTTTGTGCTGAATTAGAACTGAGGGGTGGATTAAGCCCGAGGGAGATTAAAAGATGAGGTTTGTGTACATAACTATTTGGCCTCGCTAAGGGGTAACAAAGCATGGAAGGTGTGGTGTTGCCTCTGTAACTGTCATAGTGGGAACAGGATCAAGGGGAAGGGCTAATAAATGTACAGGGAGGAGTAAAACAGTTCTGTCGGAGGTAAGATGGTCCAACGGATGCACGGGCTTGTGGTAAAATTCGGGTGTGCTGCTCTAGCCCCATAGGCATGTTGGGCCAGTTGGTGCACAGGCTCACAGTAACGTACGAGTGTGCTGGTCTAGCCTTGGAACTATGATTGGCCAATTGATGAACGTGCTCGTGTTATGGTACAGGTGTATTTGTCTAACCCCGGAGGTATGACGGGTCAGTTGGAGCACGGGCTCATGGTAAGGTACGGGTGTGCTGGTCTAGCTCGGAGGTATGTGGAGCCTTTGGGTGCGCGGGATCGATGTCAGAGCGAGGGTTCTGTGGCTGGTGCAGCCTTTTAGCATGGCAGGAGAACACTGTACAGGCGATAAGCAAGGTTGGTAAAGCGCACATTGATGGTAGAGAGGCATATGGAACATGTTCACTTCATCATCATCATCATTTATTTATATAGCGCCAGCAGATTCCGTAGCGCTGTACAATTGGGAACAAACATTAATAAAACAATACTGGGTAATAGATACAGACAGAAAGGTAAGAAGGTCCTGCTCGCAAGCTTGCAATCTATGGGACAAAGATTCGGCTTAGTTTCGGTGCAACTACAGCCCCTGTGGACTGGCTTGCATTACGATTAGCACAGATGAGTTGGATTCCGGAATGCCTGGTGATTATTGTCCCATGTTAAGGATACAATACAACGGTGCGCTTAGGTAAAATAGCAGATAAATACGGATGTCCTAAGCATGGGTGACTCGTGATGGGCCACCCTAATTAGTAGTGATCAGTAGCCAAAGCTGAGTACAGTGTTCTCTCTTCACCGTATCACTGCAAGGTTAATTCAATAAACGGTTAATTGCCAATAAGTCCGTGTGGTGTCTTTTATTACATAGGATAAGTCTTAAATTTCAGGTTAAAGGATTATGGTTATGTTATCAACTGCTAAGCATTTTATCGCCCGAATTTAGACACAAAATTTGCTAAACACACCAAATTTCATATTGACATACACCAGAAAATTGGTGAATTGCAATTTGTCTCACTCATTTTTGAAAATGATGCTCTTTCACTAAGCAAAGAATGCTCCTAAGAATATGCTACCTACACCCCTTTATCTCATTTTAATAATTTCACTCTAGAAAATTAAGTCCCTTCTTTGCATTGCTTTGCAATTAACTAGGAACGCACTCACTCCAGGGAACTCCTCCCAAATGCTGCCCTCTTGCCCCATAAGACCATGAACTTTGGCAGAAAACTGGGCAAACCAAGTTCCGTGACATCGTCAAAGAGAATCTTGTCTTGTTTGTTTTGTTTATTGTGTCCTGTAAGTGACCTACTAAGTGTTCAAGTCAAGGTATCTCAAAGAAAGGAGACATATTACGGTGTGCTCTCCTGTGCTCTCTACACTCATTTCTCTACCTAGCCACGTTGTTATTTCCATTTATCAATGACTGTTTATCAGCATTGTTGGTGGATCGGTTTTTATCTTTATCTTTTCTGAGCTCAAACGGTGATTGAAGTCCTTCGGATACATCCTTGATTATCTATACATAGTGTACTGTGAATACATTACTAAGAGAGGATCTATTAAGGAGATTTAAGAACAAAAGACAACTCTCGTATAAAGTTACCCGAATCAAAATAATTTGACATTAATTTTAAATATTTAAATTCATCTCTAGGTCAGTGCACTGATCAGGTATTATCATGAATGTGATTGGTTTATTTTTATTGTTTGATTTTCTCTATTAAATTAAACTGGTTTATTTTTGCACCATCCCACGGGCTCTTTATACTTGTGAGAGATATGGGAAAGTTTCCAGAGCTGTGAATTTTTCTTAGAAAGTATCTCTGGTTTAGGACAAGGTAGACCAGCCTAACTCCCAAAATGGGTGGAGTTTTACCCAAATTTGATTATTGGTGGGCGGAGTTTTGGCGGTATGGAGGCAGTGCTAATTTTGTCCAGATTTTATGACTCTAAATTTTGGGAGGTTTGGACCAGTCATTCGCAACATGTGGCCCTCCAAGCCTTCACCTGTGGCCCCCAGGCTCCTTCCTGCTTTATTGTCAGGTGTGTTTCTTATAGTGTGTAACACTTGTGTTAAATACCTGCAGTCATATTATTACAGATAGTTGTCTCTTTCATTAAATATATTGTTAACTTATCACTGAGACTGAAGGTTAGAGAGCCGCCCAGGTGTCTCAGGTTGCCTATTATTTCGATATACTAATAAAAGCCAATGTTACTATAGGTTAAATGATAGTGCATTTATGCACCTGTTTTAGCAATTTCCCCAATGTGACAATAATTCCTGCATCTGTAGTAACAAAACTAAGCAGGAGAAAGAAAATGTAAATTACTACGTGTAGAACATAAAGTTCAGGATTCTAATTTAAAATAAGATTGATATTGAACATATCGGCCATCTAATATAAAGTACAACGTTGGCATCGGCTGGACAGTCCGCCGTTTTCACAAGCACTCTCTTGCTACATATAAATTGGCGAGTGTTACAGGCAGAGGGACACGGTACTGGAATAAATCATTGATAGACAATAAATAATTAACTTAAACTAATTAAGCTGCAATAAAGTTTTGCTTAATTCTGACACAAATTGTCTTCAGCACGAAGCTCTACTGTCCCTATTGTGTTTTCCTGGAATGCAGAGATACAATGGGGTTTGTGCAATGGAAAAATAACATAGAACAGATGGCGACCGTTACGAATGTTATATTAAAGTTTGGCTTACTGGTGATTATGTGAAGTTTTGGTGGAGATATTTATGAGAGTGTAACTTCTTTTATGTACGTGGTATAAGGAACGGAATACTAGCCCACTGCCCAATATTAATCCTACCATCAAAAGTGGTTGGATTATTATCAGACATTATGATAGATAAGGTTAGGAGATGACACTTATCAGCCTCTGTGTGAGGTCATCTTCTGAACGGACTGATGGGTTCCAGTGAATGCGGAAGAGATCTGGGTGTTGGGCCTGTCTCCGAATAGGTGTATCTTGTCCACTGTGATAGCCTAGATGACCAAATTAGACACAGCTCCTGTTGCTCAGAACTCAAACCTGTGGTAGAACCAGCCTGTGTGTGGCCAACATTGGGATCATACTTTACCTTAGCCCTGGTGTCATTGGTTGAGTCAGTAAGATAGTGGTTAATCTATATGTAGGATAAACTTGTGGCCCTCCAAGTCTACCCATAACTAGTAGTAGACCTGAATCTAGTTCTCTCTGTCTCTCAATTAGCTTCTTAATGAATTGTGTTGTTGTGGGCATCTTACTCTAGTACATGACTTATATGTATTAGAGGCACTTCCACCGGACAAAGTGGTCTACTGATATTTTTATCGATACTTATACCAAGGCACTAAAAAATCAGTTATTGCCACAATTTACCAAAATAAAAAAATGAAGCTGCCCAGGGGCGATACTGGTCTGGAGTGGTAAGGGTTAACTCTATCCATTCTGCTGCGTGGAGTCTTCATCATCATCATCATCACCAATTATTTATATAGCGCCACTATTTCAGCAGCGCTGTACAGAGAATTCACTCACATCAGTCCCAAAAATTCCCTAACACAGACAGACAGACTAGGGTCAATTTGTTAGCAGCCAATTAACCTACCAATATGTTTTTTGAGTCTTCTTTCCTGCCATGGTCCAAATAGAAATGTCAGTGTAGTAATGCAAGTAGACGGCCCCAAATTGATAAGATATCGCTGCAACGCTGACGATTTAAGTACTAACAGTTGGATGGGTCAATACAGGATCAGCCAATCACAAGCTACTAGCTAGTGCTGCCAATTGTTATCATCATCATTGAGTTTCGTTGCACCTGCACAGATACACTTCCTTAGAGGTGTTTCTGCTGATGCGTCCACGTCTAAAGGTGTCACGACTCTAAATGAGGCCCACTGTATTCCTGTCATGCACCGGACCCTTTGGCTGACTTACTGGGGTCTTGTGTGCAGGTCTGGCCTCCTCCGCCGGGCTCCCCTCAGTAGCTCCAATGGTTCCAATGGAGGTCGCCTTCTTGGACTTCAGACCCTGTTCAGCTATTGGCTGATTACTTGTTACTCCCCCTCATCCTCCAGACTATTCAAGGCACCTCATCTGGCAATATGGTTCCAGACCTTGATGTCCTGTTAGCTTCTAAAACGCTGGATTGTTTGGCTCCTGTGTCCGTTCCTCTTCAGCAGATCCTGGTATCCAGCGCTATATTCTTCTCAGCTAATCCTGGTATCCTGTATCCGTTCCTATTCTTGTCTCTCCTTGTCGGCTAACAACATCTTCTCCTGTCAGTCTCACCTGGTACCCATCCACTCCGCTCCTCCATGGTGGGTGGAGCTAAACCTGGCAGATTACAAAGAATCATACCATTCCTGTGCATTCCGTGATACTTCCTTACACAGAAATCTTTATTTTGCATTATAATTTAAAAATAAAGTACCCTTTACAACAATCTGCATTAGTCCTGGGAGGACACTCACACAGCAGCACATGTAGAGAAGACGTCTTACCATTAAGGCACTATTCAGTATAATAGTGTATTTCACATTAATCTGTGTCCTGTGGTCATCACGTTTTCCTGACAATTAGCCAGAAATGTTTCTTTGTGGTCCCCATTAAGAAGATGAATACACAGCTATCCCCTGTGCTCGATCTATCGCAAGGCTGCATTATACCCTGGTGCTTCATTTTACAGCCAATAAAACAGAACTGAATAGCAGATGCTGTCAGTGAGGACTTCTGTGCACAGCTTAATGAAAGATTAAATACGGACATTTCCGTAAAGACAAAATCTATAAAGGGCAGGATTGTGTGCGCTCCATTCCTAGATAAAACTGCCAGTGGTATTTCCCTCCAATGTCTGCCTTCTACAAACACTATCTGTCATGTGAGCGAGACAACAATGCACTGGGTCTATGTCATTGTTGTGTACAGATATTATACTATTGTGTTGTAGTAACAGTCGTACTGGGAGACAGACTCCAAGTATATTAAAACTAAATTAAGAATGGGGGAATATGTGTCAGTCAGGATCTATTGATGTTTATCTTTTAGATAGGTAGATAGATGGGACAGAGCAATGTTCTGCAGATCTCTAGAGAGGTCAGTATTGTAATAATCTGCAGAATGTATCACTACGTATCTGTCAGGGGGTAGATGGAACAGAGCAATGTTCTGCAGATCTCAAGAGAGGTCAGTAATGTAATAATCTGCAGAATAATACACTATATATGTTATGGGGTAGATGGGACAGAGCAATGTTCTGCAAATCTCTACAGAGGTCAGTAATGTAATAATCTGCAGAATATATCACTATGTATCTGTCAGGGGGTAGATGGAACAGAGCAATGTTCTGCAAATCTCTAGAGAGGTCAGTAATGTAATAATCTGCATAATAATACACTATATATCTGTCAGGGGGTAGATGGAACAGAGCAATGTTCTGCAAATCTCTAGAGAGGTCAGTAATGTAATAATCTGCATAATAATACACTATATATCTGTCATGGGGTAGATGGGACAGAGCAATGTTCTGCAGATATCTAGAAAGGTCAGTAATGTTATAATCTGTAGAATATATCACTATGTATCTGTCAGGGTGTAGGTGGGACAGAGCAATGATCTGCAGATCTCTAGAGAGGTCAGTAATGTAATAATCTGCATAATATATCACTATGTACCTGCCAGGGGGTGTTCTGCAGATATGTCAATAACTAATGTGTGGACAGTATTGTAGTAAGCTCGGCTCCTGTCCCTTGTCCCTGTTGATAGAATAATTAGGCAGTCTAACGTTGTGTTGGCTGCTGTCTATTAGGCCTACATAAGGCCACTTTGGGTGTGACTACCACAAGCCAGCCCTTGTTAGATGTAAGACTCTTTACCTGGGAAGTGACTACATCAGATTTTAACTGCACTTTATTGGTGTTGCAGCACATATATTAGTGTAGATCCTGCAAACAATGAGGGACCCCTGACGTTGCAAGCTTAAATGTTTTGATCAAAATATTCAGCAATTCTTAAGATCGCCCCTCACCCCCACTTCCTTCAAAATACCCTTTCATTGCTGTGCTCTATGAATGCGCCACTGCTCTGCTATGCGAATGGGACATATTGACCAATCCTGACTTGGTGTGACTAAGTGGGTGATGCCTTCATGCTGGGCGCTCTGTTCCGCAACTCTTTATTTAGTTGTGTCTTTAGTCAGACTGAAGACATGAAGTGTGCCACCTCCTGGCCGAGGAAGGAACAGCAATTACAAGGACTAAACTCTTCACAATGAAGTGTCATCACTCAGATCAGTACATAACTCTGAGTGAGGTAACTGTGACCTATGGCCAGGATTGTCGGACAAAACCTCAACGTTCCAGATACCAGTACAACATAAATACAGATAAAAGGACGTACATATTAAAGATGTTTGAATATTTTAAAATTCCATCAAGCTGGCCTCGAGCACGTTTAAGTTAAATTCGAAATATTTTGGCACTTTGCTATTGTGCATGGTGAACCTGAAATGGTGGAATTCTTAAACAGTCGTGTTCGTAGATCAGTTAAATACTTTTTCTATTAATTTAAAATAATTTAAGTAATGTTTTAAAAAAACAAAACAACTGAAATGGCAAATTTTTAACCCACAGTTCAAATTGGTGCTAACTAATCATTGTACCGAGGACATGTTGGGGGCCATTGAACTATTGATATTCAATCAAATTTTAATCTGGTTGAATATTTTTGTGCCTTTCCAGCCAGCGGTAATTAAGTAACGAAACATATCGCTGGCACATCATTATCTGACTTATAGTTGGTGGCAAACATTTGTCAGATGTGCGCAATGTGAGGGAATCTGGGTTTGCAGATTTTGGTCTTCTAACCTCACATTAGATAAATAACAGAAGCTGCTCTCACTGTCCTATATAACACTATGAGAACCACCTGCTGCAAAACACAGAGTGATTTAAAGATCCTGCTGCATTAAGTGTATTCAGTGTGAAGCAGCTCTACTATGATATTAATTTGACGGTATTCATTTAAACTTTCCTTTACCCATAAAATAAATCAAATATTTTTAGATAATCATTCTAGCAGTAGGCCCAACTTCAATGCAGATCAGTATTTAGAAAGTCTCTTCCTTAGGCATTGTGGACAGCTGCACAATAAGTAAGTGCCCCCACTATCTCCGCTATTCACCCCCCCTCCTCAGTAATGTTATAGGTAAATATAAGGTAATAAAAGGAAGGAAAAATAAACTGTGACCACCAAAAAAGTGTTTCATTAGATATACCCTGAATGTACCAAACACAACATAAATGGACACAGTATTATTCTTTGATCAGGTGACTACTATACAAATGAGATCCATATACAGGACACATTGTGCACAGAGCTGGGGATGAAGGGGTTACTCTCACTACATAGGAACATGTCTCAGTATATATATAAGGGCTTACCCAGGCATGAGAGCAGGTGGGATGTAGGTGGCATTGTTGTCAGTGATCAGGGTGCCAGCACTTCTGGACGCCATCTGTCAGGTGCGCTCCTGTAATGTGATTCACAGGGAAACCTAACACCCTGAACTGGAGGGTTATAGATTCCAGCCGAGGGCTCTGTCCTTGTCCTGACACAGTAACTAGCATCTGTGTGTCCATTAGATACACAACAAAACACGGTAACTGAGCAACATCACTCCCTACAGCTACACCCTGTGATATCACACACCTTACTGTACATCACACCCTGCACCTCAGCAACACCCCCTACTCCAGCTACACCCTGTGATGTCACACTACACCTTACTGTACATCACACCCTGCACCTCAGCAACACCCCCTACTCCAGCTACACCCTGTGATGTCACACTACACCTTACTGTACATCACACCCTGCACCTCAGCAACACCCCCTACTACAGCTACACCCTGTGATGTCACACTACACCTTACTGTATATCACACAACACACCTCAGCAACATCCCCTACTACAGCAACAGCCTGTGATGTCACACTACACATTACTGTACATCACACCCTGCACCTGAGAAACACCATCTACTACAGCTATCGATAATAACTAGCTACCGTTCGCCGCCATCAGTCCTTACCACTTCCGGGTTTGACTTCACATGACGTGAAGTCTGGCCCGAAGTACATTTCACCTGTTACAGCTTGTCACACTTTTACACAGAGAATATCACTGACTGGTATTAGCGCTACTAACCTGAGAGGCGCGGAGTCTAACACGCCACCGGTGTTCACCAGGGACCCCCGCAAGGAGGTTTGGGCTTTGCTGCGTGCGATGTGCAGGTCGCGATTCTCCCAGGAAGTCACCAGTGCAGCAAATAGAGGGTAGTCAGACAGGCCAAGTCGAAACCAAGGAAGTGAGGTACCACGGAGAGCAGGCAAGAGTAGTCAGGGATGGTCCAAAGGTCAATACCAGTGCGGGCAGCGAAGTACAAAGGAAATCCGGAAGAGAGGTCAAACAAGCCAAGTAGTCTTTACACAGGAGGTCAGGAACAGGAATGCAACTAAATGCAGGGTAGAACCAATACTCTGGCACTAGACCTGTGTCAGAGGCTGCCTTATATACCCTAATGTGCCTCCCGATTGGGTTAGGGAGATTTAGGCGGTTTAGACATGCTGGCTGCAGACAGGTGAGTAGAGATAGAGTTCTGCTGCCTGGCAACAGGATGTGGATTACGGAGAGAAGGTGTCCGTCTATGGCGCCTGTGGAGAGCGCGGAGACGGCACCTGACAGTATCCTCCCCTTCTTTCTTTCGGGTGGTGCAGGAATCCCGCAGAAATCTTGCCAACAGACGTGGAGCGTGAATATCCTCTTCATAGACCCAAGATCTCTCCTCTGGGCTGTAGCCCTTCCAATGGATGAGAAATTGGCTTCTTCCTCTAGAGATACGAGATTCCAGAATGCGTTCTACCAGAAATTCTTCACCACGAATGGTCTTGACAGGAGGAGGTGAAGAGGTTTTGCTGGAGAATTCGTTGAGAATGAGTGGTTTAAGCAGAGATATATGGACGGTATTATAAATCCGAAGAGAAGCTGGTAGATGAAGTCTGTAGGTGACAGGGTTGATCACATGAGAGATGGAAAAGGGTCCAATGTAGCGTGGAGCTAATTTCATAGTGGGGACCTTGAGTCTAAGGTTGCAGGTAGCTAACCAGACTTTGTCTCCTACCCGAAGTACAGGAAGATTCCTTCTATGCCGATCTGAAAAGTGTTTGTAGCGGTCAGAAGCTTGTAATAATCTGGAACGTACTTGGGACCAAATTTGAGAAAAATTGTGTACCAAATTCTGCGCAGCAGGTACCGAGGAATCAGAAAGATCAGAGAAGGTGGGGAGAATGTGATGTCTCCCGTAGATGGTAAAGAAGGGAGAGTTACCCGTGGACTCGTGTTGGTGGTTATTATGGGTAAACTCTGCCCAGGGTAAACGTTCACTCCAGGACGACTGTTGATCCGAACAGTAGCACCTCAGAAATGCCTCCAGGTCCTGATTGGTCCGTTCAGTCTAACCATTAGTTTGCGGGTGGTACCCTGGAGGAGAATTTTAGGCTGATCCCAAGCTGTTTGCATAAGGATCTCCAGAATTGGGAGACAAATTGGACTCCACGATCAGAAATGATGTCCCTCGGGCAGCCGTGAAGGCGAAAAATCTCTCGGATGAACAGGAGAGCCAGCTGGGAGGCAGAAGGTAATCCCTTGAGGGGAATGAAGTGGGCTAATTTCGAAAAGCGGTCCACCACCACCAGATGGTGTTAATGCCATGACTGGCAGGAAGGTCTGTAATGAAATCCATGCTGATACTGAGCCATGGAAGGTCCGGAATGGGAAGAGGATGGAGGAGACCGGCAGTGGGGTCTCCTAGGAATCTTATGTCGGGCGCAGACCTCACAAGAACGGATGTATTTCTGGACGTCCGAGGTCAAAGAGGGCCACCAGTATAAACGAGATAGAAGGGCAACAGTCTTCTTAACCCCGGCATGACCAGCGAACTTGGCGTTATGAGCCCATTTCAGGAGTTTGATGCGCAGATGTTCCTGTACAAACGAGCGACCAGGAGGAGGAGTTTTGAAAGACGAATTGGTCAAGGCTACAATCGTGGAGGAGTTGAGGATAGGTTTGGCTACCATGGGTAACGAGGCATCAGAGGAGTCAAATGCTCTGGACAGTGCGTCAGCACGCAGATTCTTGGTGCCAGGGCAGAAGGTTAGAATCAAGTGGAATCTGTTAAAGAATAGCGACCAGCGAGACTGGCGAGGATTAAAGCATTGAGCAGCCTGCAAGTAGGTAAGATTCTTATAATCAGTAAACACTGAGATGGGAAATCGTGCCCCTTCCAAAAGGTAGCACCATTCCTCTAATGCGGTCTTGATGGCGAGGAGCTCTTTATCGCCAATCCCGTAGTTAGCCTCACTGGCCGAAAACTTTTTGGAGAGGAAACCACAAAGAACGGGAAGACCTGCAGCATTCTTCTGAGACAACACCGCTCCAATCCCAACAGAGGATGCGTCGACCTCCAAGAAGAATGGTTTACTTTGGTCGGGTTGAGATAGGACTGGAGCAAGCATAAAGGCCTCCTTAATGGCCAGGAATGCTTGAACTGCCTCTGGAGGCCAGGATTTGGATTGGCCACCCTTCCGAGTAAGCAGAGTAATGGGAGAGATTAGCGTGAAAAATCCCTTGATGAATTGGCGATAGTAATTTGTAAAGCCAATAAAACGCTGGGTAGCTTTGAGGCTGGAAGGCTGAGGCCAATTACGAATAGCCTCTAATTTGCTGGGATCCATCTGAAGGCCAGAACCCGAAACAATATACCCCAGGAAGGGTACTTGAGAGCAATTGAAGAGGCATTTCTCTAATTTGCAGTATAGCTGGTTGGAACGTAAATGAGAAAGTACTTCTTTGACATGCAGAATATGAGTAGACAAATCTTGTGAAAAAATTAGGATGTCATCCAAATACATCACCACCGACTGATAGAGTAGATCCCTAAATATTTTGTTAATAAAGTCCTGAAAGACAGCTGGGGCGTTACAGAGCCCAAAAGGCATCACCAGGTATTCATAGTGGCCGTCTCTGGTATTGAACGTGGTTTTCCATTCGTCTCCTTTACGAATTCTAATCAGATTGTAGACACCTCTGAGGTCCAATTTGGTAAAAATTTGTGCCCCTCGGATACGATCGAAGAGTTCCGAAATTAGGGGAAGAGGGTAGCGATTTTTAATCGTGATGGTGTTAAGTCTCCTGTAATCAAGCACGGTCTGAGAGCGCCGACCTTCTTCTTAACAAAAAAGAAGCCTGCCCCTGCTGGAGAAGATGACTTTCTAATGAATCCCCTCTCGAGGTTCTCGAAAACATACTGGGACATGGCTTGAGTCTCGGGTAAGGACAAAGGATATACCCTGCCTCTAGGAATGTCTTTTCCAGGGATGAGGTCGATAGGACAATCCCATGGCCGATGCGGAGGAAGGATTTCAGAAGCGGTTTTAGAAAAGACATCAGAAAAACCAGAATAAGCTTCAGGAAGACCCACCAGGGAAGATGTACAGAGGCAGGCCAACTTGGATTTCGAGGGAGAAATGGATCTCAGGCATCTCTTGTTACAGGAGGAACTCCAGCGGATGACTTGTGCTCGTTGCCAATCAGATTGTGAAGAATGAAGTTTAAGCCAGGGTAACCCCAGCATGATAGGGTTAATGGATTGCGGTAGAACAAAAAAACTTATTAGCTCGGAATGAAGCGCTCCTACTTCCATCTGGAGTGGAGGAGTAGAGAGAGAGATTGAGCCATTGGAGACTCTATTCCCATCAACTGCCGTGAGCATCAAATGTTGGGTCAACGGTATAGTATTGAGACGGAGTTCAGTCACTAACTTGGATGAAATAAATTTCCCTGCAGACCCCGAGTCCACAAAGGCCCAGGTGGAAAATGGGCCATTGGGGGAAACCAAGGTGACAGGCATCAAAAACTCTGACTCCTTCCGAGAGTAGGGAGAAAGGGACTGAGGTCCTAGGTTGACCTCCCTATTATCACCTAGGAGGTGGCGTTTTCCCGGCCTCTTGGGACAAACGGAGAGGAGATGACCTGGTTCACCACAATATAAACAGAGGCGGTTCCTCATTCGTCTTTCACGTTCCTCTGGAGAGAGACGGGAACGACCGATCTGCATGGACTCCTCCAAGGGTCGGCGAGTACGATCCCGTTCGAGAGCCCGTTCCCTGTGGCGAATGTCCACTTTGATACAAAGGAATATGAGGTCGTCCAGGTTGGGAGGGAGGTCACGAGAGGCTAAATCGTCCTTTATGCGATCATTAAGGCCTTGCCAGAAGGCAGCGATGAGAGCCTCGGCTGCTAGAGTCCTAAATTGTACCGCATAATGTCCAGCCGCAAGGGAGCCTTGGCGTAACCCTAGGAGACTGGAGGCAGCGGAAGAAACTCTTCCGAGTTCATCAAATACTTTTCGGAACCTCTCGATGAAGACCACCAAATTTCGAAGCACAGGATCATCCCATTCCCAAAGAGGAGAAGCCCAGGCTAATGCCTGCCCGGAGAGGAGGGAGATCAAATAAGCCACTTTAGCTCTTTCCGTGGAGAAATTTTCGGGAGTCAATTCAAATTGAATAGAGCACTGGATAAGGAAACCACGACACTTCAGTGGATCGCCATCATATTTCTCAGGAGGAGGGATGCGGAGGCTTGTGGCAGCTGAGGTGCTAGAAGAGATGATAGGAGCTGAGGCAGTGGAGGATGAAGTGGTCGTGGAAAGAGTAGGTAGCGAGGCTTGAAGAGAGTCCAGACGGGAGACCACTCCCTGAATATATTGCAGCGATTGTGCCTGATTGGATTCTTGCCGTTCCACTCTTTGACCCAGGTGCAGTAATAAATCGCGGGCCAAAGGTTCGTCCGCTCCACTCATGGTCAGAGTATTCTGTCACACTTTTACACAGAGAATATCACTGACTGGTATTAGCGCTACTAATCTGAGAGGCGCAGAGTCTAACACACCACCGGTGTTCACCAGGGACCCCCGCAAGGAGGTTTGGGCTTTGCTGCGTGCGATGTGCAGGTCGCGGTTCTCCCAGGAAGTCACCAGTGCAGCGAATAGAGGGTAGTCAGACAGGCCGAGTCGAAACCAAGGAAGCGAGGTACCACGGAGAGTAGGCAAGAGTAGTCAGGGATGGTCCAAAGGTCAATACCAGTGCGGGCAGCGAAGTACAAAGGAAATCCGGAAGAGAGGTCAAACAAGCCAAGGAGTCTTTACACAGGAGGTCAGGAACAGGAATGCAACTAAATGCTGGAGCAGGGTAGAACCAATACTCTGGCACTAGACCTGTGTCAGAGGCTGCCTTATATACCCTAATGTGCCTCCTGATTGGGTTAGGGAGATTTAGGCGGTTTAGACATGCTGGCTGCAGACAGGTGAGTAGAGATAGAGTTCTGCTGCTAGGCAACAGGACGTGGATTACAGAGAAAAGGTGTCCGTCTACGGCACCTGTGGAGAGCGCGGAGACGGCACCTGACACAGCTTAATCATGAGAATTCCCATGATTAAGCTGACCAGAGCCGGAAGTGGTAGGAACTGATCGCGACGAACTGTCAATAGTTAATGTTGATATCTCAGAGATCACCAACTCGTATCAGTTAGGATATGCCTCTCGCTGCAATAGGCTCTTTACTAAAACATGAAATAAAGGAGTGATTGTATATACCTTTAGATGTGAGCCCCGTTTGACAGCTCAGTACTCCTAACAAGGGACGGTCCCATAGCTCAGAGGAGCATAAACGTGCAGAACTCTAATCCATACAATCCTGTATCCCTTTTTACTGGACCACACAGTTAGTGAGTTCTATATGGGTAATAAGGTCATATTCACTCATATTGTAGATTGTGTACATTGTCAATAGGAGGCAAGATATAAACTGATAGCCTTGAATACATCAGCTAAGGGTATTATCCTATATGCACAACTGCTCTATGTTAAAATGTAATGACAGACAATCGAGGAGACCTAACTAGGAGATGGGTTAATATCCAACATATGACAAACAATATGGAACATACAACATTCACTTTCATAAAGTGAATTGGGACATCTCTATGGCTCCATTTTCTGTGTGATTCCGATACAAATGTGGGTGACAATTAAAGTGTGAAAAATATTTATGCACCTTTGTGTACGAATAAGTGCCTTAAGATGTAATAATATGAAGACACAATACTTTTAAGAATAAAGATATCTCTTTTCACTATTTATTTACTGATCCAGCTGGATCTCTTTAGCGACAGTGACATAACCACTGAATAAAACTGACTTCCTCTTGATATGAACGAAAATGTTATATATGGGTCTAGCAAATTAAATAAAATTGTTCAAATGTCATCTGATGAGATGCAAATATATTCGGACATAATACATTTGTGATCAGCCCCACTCTGGGTCTATTCATTTATTTTAATTACTTATTTTTCTCATCTTTTCCCTTAATTTTTATTTATAATTCGCCTACAATATTTTGGTCAACAACTGTGCTTTTAATATTATCTAATGAAGTTTTTGTTTTAGCCAATAAGATATTTGAATAGGGCTGGAGTGCTTTGATAATCAACCCTTATCGTCCTCTTTTTTACTTCTAAAAGGTGCCAATAGTTCTGTCCGGCCCATTTGTGGATTTCTATGAGAAATAACCTCTGTCTACTTTTTGTGGGTTTTTTTTCCACTGCAAACTAAAGAAATACATATGTGGATATTAATATATATTATTTAATTTCAACAATTTTCTGGAATAACTGATGCATTATCAGAAAAAACTGCAAGTGTGCTAATATTTTTAGCCACCACTGTATTTACATATCAATATAAATGTACCCAAATCATGGACAAGGCCACACTCATTTCCTGGTTGGTCACATCTCATTTGGCCAGAACACCAGACTTTCCACTGAAATAAGGACTGCTGTTATGTATGATGAAGATTCAGGCTATGGTGTCAGGGATACATGTAGTCAAATGAGACTTCACCAGATTTTACAGCGAGATCTTAAGCAACGTTTCTCAGTTCCATTGTTACTCAGCCAGTGTCCCGACTAACTGGTACTTTCTTCTGTACCTTTCATGTACAATACCCATTGTAATCTATAGCAAATCTGTGCAGCCAAACATCCTGTGGAGAAAACAGCCATAACCTGTTTGTGGTGTCACATAATGTCCCCAAACTTCTTTATCCCGTTCTGCATATAATAGTGCGATTTAAACTAACACATTTCTTATGGTCGGTGACCAGTAAATTGTATCTGGTGCTTACAATATCCAGCAACTACATCTGGAAAGCTGGGGGGAAGATGATCTGGGGGGTAGAACTGGTAGAAAGACGAGATGGTGGGAAGGTAAACTGGTGGGTAGAGCTGGTCAAAAGACATGGTGGGAAGATGATCTGCTGGGAAGAGCTGGTAGAAAGACGAGATTGTGGGAAGACAAGTTGGTGATTCCATCTATCTTAAGACAAGACCAGGAAATAGCAAGCCCAAACCATCTTTCCTGGTTCCTTTCCTTTTCCTTTAACCTGTCTGTGCCTCACCATCACATACTCTATCCTCTATCTGGTTCCCCTTTCTATAATTATGTGCCTTACCTCCATATACTTCTTCTCTACTTTCATCCTCTCCCTCTTCTAATCCTTTCTGTGGTTCCTCAACTTACCAGTTTCTTTATATGTCTCCTCTTTCTATCATTTATATCTTTTGCTTCTCCTTGTTGTCCTCTCCCATATGTGCTTCTCCTCGTTGTCCTCTCCCACATGTGCTTCTCCTGCTTGTCCTCTCCCATATGTGCTTCTCCTCATTGTCCTCTCCCATATGTGAATCTCCTTGTTGTCCTCTCCCATATGTGCTTCTCCTTGTTGTCCTCTCTCACATGTGCTTCTCCTTGTTGTCCTCTCCCACATGTGCTTCTCCTTTTTGTCCTCTCCCATATATGGCTCTCCTCATTGTTCCTTCTCCCACATGTGCTTCTCCTTGTTGTCCTCTCCCATATATGGCTCTTCTCATTGTCCTCTCCGATATGTGACTCTTCTCATTGTCCTCTCCCATATGTGGCTCTCCTCGTTGTCCCCTCTCCCACATGTGCTTCTCCTCATTGTCCACTCCCATATGGGGATTTCCACAATGTCCTCTCTCATATGTGGCTTTCCTTCTTGTCGTCTCCCACATGTGCTTCTCCTCGTTGTCATCTCCCACATGTGCTTCTCCTCGATGTCCTCTTCCATATGTGGCTTTTCTCATTGTCCTCTCCCATATGTGGCTCTCCTCGTTGTCCTCTCCCACATGTGCTTTTATCTTCAAAATTGTCCCTGTATCAGTAATCAGATGCAGACATGTTTCCCAGGTCTATCCCATCTTTCACCATTCCTATGGGTGTGTTCTCTGGAATTTAGCACTTATGCTGCCGGCTATTTGCAGGAAAACATATGATATAAGCTAGTTTCCTAGAGTAATATACTAGACATGAGAGCGCAAATGATTAGCATTATGGGGCTTGAATCTCTCTGGGCTCTGGAGTAGCCACATGGGCTGCTGGAGTCATTGTGACTCCCTTGACTTCTCCTAACTTAGTTCTGCGCCTTGTTATAGTCCATCTGTTTGATGATTCATTATGTAGTCTGATCTCTGATCTACTGCTTTGTCTGTGTTCTCTGTTCTGTGATAAGTTTGCATCTCACTTCCCTCCTGTTATGTTACTGTTACTTCACTCCCTCTATCCTGTTCCTTGACTTACACTCAATTCTGTGTCTGTGGTTTGTTCTTCTTTGTGTCTGTGGCATTTTTAAGCACTAGGGGCCAGTTTTAGATTTGTGGCACATAAAAATGCAACTTATATAGAGATGTGTCTGTTTTAGCCTTTAATATCTACCTCCTAAAAGTTGTATCTTTGCAGATCCCACATGCCTAATGCCAGCTTCTGAGTTGATTATGGCCGTGTGATTTTTATGTAATATATCTAATGACTAATTGTTATTTTCTGTTGAATTCATGTATGACAATGTGAATATTATATGTAGCCTCTCAAAGTATGCTTTCCTTACTAACCTAAGTGACCTGGGCATCTCGGAGGAGTTTGAAGCCCCAAAGTTGTAAACCATCTAGCTCTGAGGTGGCAAACATATTTCTCATTGATAGATAATTTACTTTGAAAGCTCTGTGTCATTTTGGGAATCAATCTGACTTAATTGAAAATGTAATTCCTAAGGTGGGGGGGAAGAGCCTGTAAGAATGGTTTAAAATCTTCTGCTTTAGACATTACAATGTTCATTTTCTTTGATGGCTAGGTCAGATATGTGCCATCTTCTCATTTTGTAGTCCTCACACGCCATATCTTAACTAGTAAGTTAATGATTCTGATTTTATTTCCTATTTTATTTCTGAAACTTCTTTGTGCAACTTATTCTGTATGTCTTGTTAGTGTTTTGTAACTAAGCCTTGGAAATATTTTTTGAATTAAATACATTTAATTTAGCGTATTCTCCATGATTCTTTGTGAACTTACGAAGCCAAGTGAGGCTCATGCTACATGTGTATGTGATTTAAGTGTGAAACATTACTAAGTGGTTTTGGTGACCGCAAGGACACCATAGTAAATCCTTTGCGGTGGCAGAAAAGATGTATTCATTTCTAAGTGACTTAGTTGACGCCAGTCACGGCCAGCTGTTCAGATTGCTGTATTCGAGACAGGCTGGGCGTTCGTGACAGACTGTTGACACCTTTTTTGCGCTGAATGTATTTGTGCTCTAGATTTCAAGTTAACCTCTCCTTTTCAGTTTGAATCTTGAATCAGTCTGAATCTTTTGTTACAAACCTCTCAGATAATTTCATTTCAGTAGTCGATATATAAAAATACATCATTACTTTACACAGACAGGAGCCACTTCAGTAAAAATAATTCATAGCGCTCTCTCATGTAGTTGTAGATGGTCCCTGAGAAAGCTGCGCACTGTTCTGATTGAAAGTGATTGCTGTGACAGCTCCATCCAGCGTAATGTACATTATGTGGAGAACAGACAGGTCCGAGGGAATTAAGCTTCAGCTCTAAGTGAAACACAAAGAACTGGAGACAGGAGAACAAAGGATCAGACGGATGAGGAATGAGCAGGAACTAAAAATGCAATGAATGCTTTTTGCTCCATTTCATATTACCTCTTGTAGCGTGTAGTTAGGGATATCGTACTGGGCGTAGGTAGGGCTATCGTACTGGGCGTAGGTAGGGCTTTCATACTAGGCGGAGGTACGGATATCGTATTGTGCGTAGGTAGGGCTATCGTACTTTGTGTAGGTAGGGCTATCGTACTGGGCGTAGGTAGAGCTATCGTACTGTGTGTAGGTAGGGCTATCGTACTGGGCGTAGGTAGGGCTATCGTACTGGGCGTATGTAGGGCTATCATACTGGCCGTAGGTAGGGCTATCGTACTAGGCGTAGGTAGGGCTATTGTACTGTGCGCAGGTAGGGCTATCGTACTGTGTGTAGGTAGGGCTATAGTACTGGGTGTAGGTAGGGCTTATCGTACTATGCGTAGGCAGAGCTGGATTAAGGCTTCGGGGGGCCCGGGGCACTTAAGACAGGGGGGCCCCTAAAATCTAAAATTAAGGGCATAGGGACACATCCTGCATTACATCACCTACAGCCCACAGTATGACACTTACAGCTCTCCCAGAGGGCTCGCTTAGGTTGTCTGCATAAGAAAAATCATTGCTTCTACAAACTAAAATACTGTACATTAAAACAATCACCAAAACACCACATTAAAATGGGTATTGACACCACACATTAAAACTAGCAATGATATCACACATTAAAAATACCATTGATAACGTACACTAAAACTAGCAATGATACAGCACGCTAAAACTTGCAATGATACCGCACTTTTAAAATAAAATTTATAATGCACATTAAAACTAGCAATGATACCGCACTTTAAAAATAAAATTTATAATGCACATTAAAACTAGCAATGATACCGCAAATTAAAATACCATTGATAATGCATCATTGGGCATGGCCAGGCCACCCTCCTACAGACAAAAAAAACCTGCCTTGTTGTGTACACCATTGAACGGTCACCAAAAATTGGGATTGTCCCACTAGAATCACAACATTTCACAGACGTTGCTGCTCTCTCCTACCTGTTCTTCTCACTTTCGCCACATGTGCTGCAGGTTTCTTTAGTGGCTTATCTAGATCCTGGAATGTTAGGGGCCCTATTTGGAAAAAAAATGGGTACATTTAGAAAATGAAAGTCACCACGGCGTTAAATCAGTACCACCCATGATTAATAATTAGGCCTTCCTCCAGCCCCAACATTAAAATAATAGTATTCACATTTAATAAATAAACCTATTTCCCTCCCTACAAACAGCCCCAGCAATAAATTAATAGTATTTACATTTCAGAAATATACCTATTTCCCGCAACCGTCACTGCCATTAAATAATTCATAGGCACATTTAATAAAGGGACCTCATTCTCCCCAAACTCACCCCCACATTCAGTAGCGCCCAAACCACCCCATCTTAAATTAATTGTCCCCACTATTGTGCCTCTCTCCCCCCCTTTTTCCTCATGCTGTGTCTCTCACCCTTTTTTCTTATACTGTGCCTTTCTCTCCCCTTTTTTCTCATGCTGTGCCTCTCACCCTTTTTCCTTACTGTGCCTCTTCTCCCCCTTTTTCCTTACTGTGCCTCTCTTCTCCCCCTTTTTTCCTTACTGTGCCTCTTCTCCCCTTTTTCCTTACTGTGCCTCTCTTCTCCCCGTTTTTCCTTACTGTGCCTCTCGTCTCCCCCTTTTTCCTCCATAGTGTGCTTTTCTTCTCCCCCTTTTTCCTCCATAGTGTGCCTCTCTTCTCCCCCTTTTTCCTTACTGTGCCTCTCTTCTCCCCCTTTTTCCTCCATTGTGTGCCTTCTACCCCTTTTTCCTCCATAGTGTGCCTTTCTTCTCCCCCCTTTTCCTCCATAGTGTGCCTTTCTTCTACCCCTTTTTCCTCCATAGTGTGCCTCTCTTCTCCCCCTTTTTCCTCCATACTGTGCCTCTCTTCTCCCCCTTTTTCCTCAATAGTGTGCCTCTCTTCTCCCCCTTTTTCCTCCATTGTGTGCCTTTCTTCTCCCCCTTTTTCCTCCATTGTGTGCCTTTCTTCTCCCCCTTTTTCCTCCATTGTGTGCCTTTCTTCTCCCCCTTTTTCCTCTATAGTGTGCCTCTCTTCTCCCCCTTTTTCCTTACTGTGCCTCTCTTCTCCCCCTTTTTCCTCAGTAGTGTGCCTTTCTTCTACCCCTTTTTCCTCCATACTGTGCCTGTCTGCGTTATTCCCTTTTCTTTTTTTTACTTACCTTTCTTTTAGCTTCTTTCTTCTCTTCTGTCTTCTTGGTCCTCTCCGTGCTGTTCCTCACTGAATGACAGGCGTGACTTGATGACATCACGCCTGTCATTCAGTGTTAACAGTGCAGAGAGAAGGGAGGAGGAGGGACGCCGGCGCAGCGATCAGTTGAGTATATATATATTTATTTTATTATTTTTTTTTGCTTCCCTCTGATTTTTTTTTGGGGCCCTCGGAGAGAGGGGGGCCCGGGGCACATGCCCCCTGTGCCCCCTCTTAATCCGGCTATGTGCGTAGGTAGAGCTACTGTACTGTGCATAGGTAGGGATATTGTACTGTGCGTAGGTAGGGATATCGTACTGGGCATAGGTAGAGCTATTGAACTGTATGTAGGTAGGGCTATCTTACTGGGCGCAGGTAGGGCTATCGTACTGTGCGTAGGTAGGGCTTTTGCACTGTGCGTAGGTCGGAATATTGTACTGGGTGTGGATAGAGCTTTCGTACTGTGCGTAGGTAGGGCTATCATACCATGGGTTGGTAGGGATATCTTACTGTGAGTAGGTACTGCTTTCATACTGTGCGTAGGTAGGTATATCGTACTGGGTGTAGGTAGAGCTTTCGTAATGTGCATAGGGAGGGATATCATACCGTGCGTAGGTAGGGTGATCGTACTGTGCGTAGGTAGGGATATCGTACTGGGCGTAGGTAGGGCTATCGTACTGGACGTAGGTAGGGCTATCGTACTAGGTGTAGGTAGGGATATCGTACTGGGCGTAGGTAGGGATATCGTACTGTGCTAGGTAGGGATATCGTACAGTGCGTAGGTAGCGATTCACACACCTGAATATTAGGATCACTTCATATCAGCAACTTGCTTTGTTTCTAATTGACACCTGCGTATTATAAGAAATAATGTATCCTCTGCTGTAAATTAAAAAGGAGTTTAAAGTAGAGATGCTCACTGACCCCCTGTGTTTTAGTTTTGGTTTTGGTTTTGGTTTTGGATCTGTATTTTTTTAGACAAATTGCTAAAATCACATAATTTTTTATTTTTTTTTGATCCTACATTATTATTAACCTCACTAACACTAATTTAAAGTCATTTGCAATCAATTTTGACCAGCTCATAGGTGACAATATTATTTTCATACACTTTCAAACAAAGATTGCAGCAGTTCTTGCCAGTGATAAGAAAAAGGCCATTGTCATGCCTGGGCATAAAACCAAAAAATCCACCTCTTATGTGTAGAATTATTTTTACACAAATCCTGACAACGGTTGTCTAGCCATTTGTAGCGTTTTAAAGCCACACTCAACTAGGATCCTCATCCATGTTACGGCATTTGAAGCGAGTTCATGGAAAGCTTTTGGGAAAATCAGAACTTATGTTAAAAAAATAACAAGAAGCTGTCCAGCATCATCTACCTCCCTTCTCTCATCACCTGCAATCTACACCCCCAACACCTTCATCATCATCAATATCCACAGAAGTGATGGGAGTTAGTCCTGCATCCAAGTTCCTAATTCTAGATGACACCTCCACTAACCATGATTCCTCTGAAGAATTATTGAGCGTTAGTCCGCTGCTGCTGCTGCTGGGGGTGGATCTTCAACCCAGAAGAAGACTACTAGTAGTTTACAACAATTGACTGTTAAACAATCCTTTGCTAATGGAAGAAAGTAAGAAAGCTGTCACCCAGTTGCAAAAGTGGATCACAGACGCTATGTGGACTATGCTAGTATTAGATCTGCGTCCACTGTCCACTATTAATGTAGCTGGTTTTAGACAGTTACTTGAGGTCTTCTGTCCCTATACACAAATTCCATCACAACACCATTTTACTAGAAAAGCTATTCCTCACATCTACCAGAAAGTTCGTAAAAATGTAATCATTGGGTTACAAAATGCTATTCTACCCACTGTACACTTAACCACAGCGGGGGGGAATTCCAAAACATTTCATGTTTTGCTCTCACAATAAACTTGGTGTTACAGAACTTTTAAAAAATGACATGCAGGAGATGCTGTTTGTGTCTGATAAATTTAGGGTCATTTTCAGGATTCTGTAACAGCATGTAGGAGAATGTAGCAGCTGCAAGAATACTAAAATTTGAGGGGAATAAACTTTAGTCCAGTGAAGTAGTCACCTGTGAAGAGAGTGCAGACACGGTTAGCTTGAGTCAAGTGATTGCCTTAATTATACTGTTTGAAAAGCAGTGTCGAAGTCAGCATATTGGATAAAGTCATTTCAATTAAAATCGAGCAAACTTGGTTGTCTTTGTTTGAAAAGATGCGTACGGTACGCTACGGCGTGAAAGGGCACGCTACGGCGTGGAAGGGTACGCTACGGCATGGAAGGGCGTATGCAACTGCAACACGTGGCAACAACAGTATTTAGTCTTTTACATACATTCGCACAAACACGCACACTTGTAAAATAGTACACATTAATGGTAGTTGCAACACATAGTCATTTATGCCGAAATATAGTAGTATTTATATGTAATAAGATAAGTTATATGCATACCAGTAAAACATGGTACATGTTGAAGGAATCATATCATGTGTGGTATCATACTAATCCCCTTCACATTTGCCACTGTCCGGTTCACTCTGCGAAGAGATTGCAAAGTGCATATGCAAGTTATTGATATTAAGGAATTATGGACTATTATGATTATAAATCTTGGCGGGAAGATCAGAGCTCATCCCCTGGAGAGATGACCCCCTCCTTTGGATTCCCGAGCTTAAACTAGCCTATGATCTGCAACCTCCTGGACCCTCCTGATGCCTGGACCAATAGAAGCAAGCCACACCATTGCATTGTTTTACTGTATCTCTGTTTGCATATAAGCAGCAGCTCCTCATCCAGAGTTCAGTCACCTAGACCACAGACTTCAGGACTGAATGACTGTTCACTGGATCCAGAGCACCTGCGATAAGTAATGGCTGTACTTGCTATTATTTTGCTAAGATATATATACTGCTACTTTTTGAGAATAAATCTTTGTGCGTTGGAAACACAAATCGAGATTCGACAATCGTTATTGGATAGCAACAAAACGCTCATAACAGCAGCTAAAGAAATTGAAGGATGAAATAAAACTAAGCAAATCCGCTAACTATATTGTAATTGTTGATCTGGGACTTAATTCACTTCGCCAGGATCCAAGAGCTATCAACATCTTGTAATGACGTCTCCTCCTTCAGTTTCTCTGGCAACTGCTTCTTGGAAAAAACGTATTTTTCCCAAGACACCCAGTGGAGATGCAGATGAGTCAGCACAACATTTTGACATTTGCTCTGCTGTAAAAGCATTGCCCAAAAATCGTGACAGCTCTGCCATAAAATGAACTACAAATTTCATGAGGAATGCCATTATCGGCAATTACATCAAAGTAGACAGACTTCTGTGATGGTGGATTCCAGCGGGGATGAATTAGTATTGTTTGAGGAAGATGTACACAATGATGAGTGTAAATATGATGACAGTGTAGATTGCAGGTGCTGAAATCTAGCTAAGAGAAGGGAGCTACCTGATGCTGGTATGCTTGGTAATATTTTGGGTAGAATGGTATCTTGGCAATTTTATGTTTTTCTACAGTAAACTTTCAGCTATTTTTAGAGAGGGTTTTTTTCTTAAGAAAAGGTACAAGCTTTTTATTTACATTTTTGTTTCATTGACTTAAACCCACTATGCACTTGAACATAGGCTTTAGCACATGAGGTAGAGGCATTAGTATCATCATTACTGAGACTGGGGAGTGACACCAACAATGTCACCCCTCCTGTTTCTGTATGAGCTGTGGCACAATACAATGTCACTGGAGACTTTGAAGAACACTGACAGCACTATTATTACAATTTCTGCTATAGCACTGAACCCTACCACCTCTCCTGTTTCTGAGTGAGCTATGGTACAGTAAAATGTAACTGCAGATTTAGGCAAAGCCAGCCAGCCCTATTATTTCTATTTCAGCAATGACTCTTAGCAATGGAGCACTCCTCTTTGTCTGTTACCTATATAATGCAGTAGAATTTGCCTGCAAATTCAGAAGGCAAGCCTGCTAGCCCTCCTATTTGTATTTCAACAATGACTCTTAGCAATAGAGCACACCTCTTTGTCTGTTACCTATATAACACTTCTGAATTTGCATGAAAATTCAGAAAAAAAGCCTGCAAGGACTTGTATATTTGTTTTCCAGCAATGACACTTAGCAATGGAGCACTGCTCTTTGTCTGTTACCTATATAACACTTCTGAATTTGCCTGCAGTTCAGAGAAAAAGTCTGCAAGCTCTTCTCTTTGGGTGTATATTGGACCCTACACTTATTGTTGTAAATTCAGAAAAAATGCCTGCAAGGACTTGTATATTTGTATTTCTGCAATGGAGCTCTTCTCTTTGCCACTCTATCCTACCCCTTCTGTATCCCTTTCTCAAATCCCTCTCTCAAATGGCGCTAGATCACAGTGGAGGGCGGTAAAGCTCATTTGGGCAGTGCCATCTTAACCTTCTGTTTCATGTCAGTATAAATAATTTGATTGTGCTGTGAGTACTTAGGTAATGGAAAACATGCGATTGCTGAAGTGGTAACCAGAGGTGCCAGTGTAATTATGTAACCACTCTCTGGTATATAAATATAGTATAAATTAAATAATACACAGACACATATTTTAAAAATAAACATGAATTAAATACAAGACTTTATTAAAAAGTAAAGTCGTTGTAGATGTATCTCAATAAAAAGTTTTGTATTTTCTGAACAGTAAGTAAAATAAACATGATGAGAGCAGATTATGGTGCTGGATGACTGTGTGCTTAGTTGCCTGGAATGGTCACTAGCCAATCAGTCAATCTGAAGTGGCCAAAAGAACTTAGCACTTATAAGCACAGACGGCTCTTCTCCCGCGTACAATAAGCCCAATTCATCAAGGAACATAAATGCCTTGTGTAGAAGGAATGTGGCGGGTAAGGGGCGTTCGCCCGTAGTCGGTGTACAGTAATGGCATGCTAATCCCAAGCGCACCCAGCCATGTCTGAATCAAGCTTTGGTCATCGCAGAGTTACTTGTTGTTCTGCCGTATCTCTTGCTCCAGCTACAGGGCTAGTATAAGTCCTGAGTACTACAGATGACAGTCTGTGTATGCATGCTATAACGTGTTTGCGATCAGGACCAACTGTAAAAATGTATCTTTCGTTCTGCAGACATTAAGAACATCCTAATAAATGTATTTCATGGAAAAAAGAAAATGTTAAAAACAACTTTTTTTTAACTGTTTTATCGTTAATGACTATATTATTAACAGGTGACATTAATTGAATATTTTTATTTCTGTGCATTCTTTTGCAAATTTATATTCCACATAGGCATTGGACATACCCTACATGTCCTCTGTAGTAGAGCTGTGCAGACCTACAGCTGAAGTCATCACTGGACGAATCTTCAGATCCGTTCCTTGTTTAATTCTGGCATGCGTATGCACGAATTGCATGCGTTTTAAAACATCATCATCACCATCATCAGTTATTTATATAGCACCACTGATTCCGCAGCGCTGTACAGAGAACTCATTTACATCAGTCCCTGCCCTAATGGAGCTTACAGTCTAAATTCCCTAATATACACACACTCACAGACTAGGGTCAATTTTTATAGCAGCCAATTAACCTACTAGTATGTTTTTGGAGTGTGGGAAGAACCCGGACCACCCGGAGGAAACCCACGCAAGCACAGGGAGAACATACAAACTCTACACAGAAAAGGCCATGGTCAAGAATTGATCTCATGACCCCAGTGCTGTGAGGCAGAAGTGCTAACCACTAGGCCACTGTACAAACTCATGTTTCCATGCCTAGATAAATCAGGCTCTATGTCTTCAGAGCTGGCACCATCAGTGTAGGTAAAGGCAAGGTCCCATGCACGCACCACAATCACTGACATACTGGGAGTCCAGCCTGACATCTGCAAAAACTGATAACTGATTGTGTTATCACTATATTCCTCTGTAATATCAGGTGAGTTTGTTGCAACGGTGCCACCTAGTGGACACTACTGGGAGTACACAAGGCATTTTTCGAAACTACCTTTGACTGTTAAGGATCATTGGTTATATAATATATGTTTTTTGACAATTAAAATGTTCAGTTAGGAAAATATTCACTACTTACTCAACTGGAAGCTATGGGTAGATAGAAGGTGTCAATTTTTAACGATTCTCTCTAGGTAAGTGATACTGCAAATTAACCCTATCACTGCTGGTGAAAATAGTCTGGAATGACCTGTATTAAACATTGTAATTACTAACAGGACTCAAGATTTAAACTGAGCAAATCCAGAAAAGCTTTTATAGTGCAGAGAAATTGTATATATGTACCTTTTATGTTGGATGATCTGGAAAGGAAAGAAGTAAAAGTTTCATTCATGGAGAAGCCCACCCAGAAGGATTAAATGGAAGACCTGCTGTTCAGTGCAACCCTGCAGAATGAATAACATATTCAGCTTTTTCATTTGTGATTTTTTTTGTTGATGCGTTTAAAGCTGGTTCAAAACACGCTAAGGAGCGCGTCTCAATGCTTAGCTGCAATGTTCAGTGTGGTCAAGCACAGGTCAAATGTTTCCTGACAAATGTTTGCTAAGCGATCAGCAAGTGCTAAATGTGTATTCCCATAGAACGTTATTATATTTTTAATAGGCACTTTACACTTCTGAATGCTGCAGGGAACGTCAAAATTGGTCTGCAGCGAATCGAATGCTTGTCAGAGAGTACGTGCCCGTGTCCCTTTGGCTTACATTATTTTTCAGATAGTCAGCGTCATAGCACGCTTAATATGTATTGAACAGCCTTAAACACTTTAAAATAACTCCCATGTGTACGAGGCATAAGAGTTAACTGTTTTATGAAGAGTCGCAACATTGTTGCAGTAAAGTAAAATAGTTCTGGCTGTCTGCCAAGTTCTGTTGTAGTGATAGGAAAGCTCAGACTTTTATCTTTTCAACTTTACTTGATGTATGTCGCCGAAAGTTTCCATCACATAACCTTGGTTAAATTAATGAATTGATGTTAAAAAAAAACCCTACTTATTAATTTAATGGGGAATTACATGTGGACACAAAGAATTTGGTCAGTAAGTAGAAAAAACATGAATATAGAAGTGAATGATGCTTTAGAGGAATTTGGTGCCAATCAAATTATGCAGCAGATTTGGCCGTTTCACCGAAGTGTGAAGTTTCGGCCCTGGGACAATGACAAGCCCAGTCCATTCTGCCCTGTGGAGTGTATGGGGTACAATAAGGAGAGTTCCAGCCGGAACAGAAACAACAAAGGGAATTCTGCGCACAAGAAATTAAATCTGGATCTCACGGGAGAAGAGAGTGAAATTCTACAGCCAGATCCAGAAAGGGGCCAATAATCCACGGACCACTCTTGAAAATTTCTTTGGTAATAAATGTTTATTATTCCAGAAGGCAGCAGGAACATTCATAACGATAATTAGCATCAATGATATTTTTAATTGTCTTGAATTCCCTTTGAAGGCACTGGGCATCACCATAGCTAGAAAGCAGAATGTAAGCAACTGCCTTTTGTTATTCACCACAAAGAGTGTCCAAGGATCCAGCAGTATATGCACAATAGTAACCCAGAGGAATTACAGGCGCTTCCATGTGACCCAGAGACACCACAGGGTTAATGGTCATCTACCAGATTTAACCCTTTGGTGCTGGCAGCCGATCTGCTGGTCGGTTTTGAGCACTGATGTCGGCTGGAGAAACCAGAAGGAATTGTGAATAATTTACAGGTCTGGTATCTGCAAAAGGAAGGAAAAGGGGACAGAGTTATCCGGAGTCACTGAGATGGGAGGAGATTAACACTACACACAGCAGCCCCCCCTTCTCTCCTCAATGCACAGTGTAGGAGAGAGACACACGGCTGTGGATTATCCTGCTCTCCTCATCAGCACCGCACTGCCTGGATGAGAGGGTCTCATCACTATGGCTTTAATAGTTCACCTGAAGACCGTGACCGACCTGCGGGGAAAGGGCGACCGGATAGCCAAAGTGGCTTTCAGAGGTACCCAAGCTCTGTGCTTACCTTGTTTCCCTGGAGGATGGAGCATGCCTGTGTATGTGTGTATGTGTGTGTGTGTGTGTGTGGGAGGGAGGGGGGGGGGTAAGAAAAGTTCTCTGCAGAACTGGAGGAGGGAAAAGATGATGGGGTCGTTCTTAACCCCGTCTGTGCTGCAGCACTGAGCTCTGGACCTAAGGCTGAGAGTGACGCAGCTAACGGGGTCCTGGGTAGAAGATTTGGGGAAACTTGTGGAGAACAGGTTGATGTCTTCTTGTGGGTCTGAAGAATTTTAGATTTACAGATTTTGTTATTTCACAGTCTGCTCTATCTTGGCTGGGGGTACAGCGTAAGTTATGTGTGAGGTGCAGCAGTTCTGGAGGAATTAGGGAATGTATTATTCTGCAATATTCCTGCCCACTGATACATACATGGGCAAAGTACTCCATCCTCGGGGCTTATGGATCTGGGTCCAGGAGACTCTGCTCTGAACATACACTAGTGAGTCAGGGGCATCCTTAGCTGGTGGTACTCCAAGGGGTAACTCTTACAGAGGCTGGGGGTGCCTCCACCTGGGTAGTTGTTGTACTGTGTGTATTAATGTGTATGTATATATATATATATATATATATATATATATATATATATATATATATGTAGTATATCTCTATATGTAATGTGAGTGGGTACTTCTTAAACATTTACTTACAGGAGGGGGTGCTTATACACATAAAGTGGTGATTAGTATGACAAATGTTAAGAAAAACTAACATTTATTTATTATTATTGTTTATTTATATAGTCAGTCATATCACTGGCACATATTCATGATTTCACTGATTTAAGAGCTTACAGTCTAAATTCCCAAACACATGTACACAACACTGAGGTCCATTTTGCCAGAAGTATGTTTATGGGAGGAAACCAGAGCACCCGGAGGGAACCCACGCAAACACGGGGAGAACATACAAACTTCACACACAAAGGGACCTGGTGATTCTAACCCATGACCCAAGCGCTGTGAGACAGCAATGCTAACCACTGTGCACCCATGCCAGTAGAGTAGTGGATAGGAAATCAGGACATGTGTTGAGTCTGAAAGGCACTTTAATGTAATGGGGATATATACAGCTAGGAAGCCCTAGTGTAATGAGCAGCATGTGTGTCAGTGAATCATAATATATTCTTGTGCAATGCATAGAGCAGACAATTGTAATGGGCTAGTAATACACTAGTGAATAAAGACTATAGTGTATTGTTAGAGATGATTCTTGTGCGTATAGAATACGCCAGTGAATCAGGAAGACTATAGTGTTAGTTGTAGGATATGTACTAGTGAATCAGGAAGACACTAATGTTAGTTGTGGGATATGTACTAGTGAATCAGGAAGAATTCCGTGTATTGGGTAGGATATGTTGTAGTGAATCAGAAGACTGCATGTGGTTAATGTCTTTTCTAATGAAAATGTAAATTCAAAATCTTAAAAGAAAAAGAGATCATAAGACCATTAGATTAATAATAGGAATGAGGTAGGACCTGAATGGTTCATTTGCCATTTCCGTGGAGTCTGTTTTATACCAGTCACAAGAAACCGGTTCTGCTTTGTATACAAGTAGAAGTGAGGGAAAGTTTCAACCCTCTTTTGGGAAATAGTCAACTTGTCCGGCACTTGTGCGTGAAATGTCACCAGTGTATTTCGGACTTCTCTGTTTCTAGTCTAACGTTACGAACACCACATTGGAGAATGAATTGATAGTTGTCATCTGAGCTCCATTCATAGATAAATGGCATTCTGTGGACTGGAACTGCAAATGATTGTATTGCTGAATCAGTGACCTCTGAGAAACGGTCTGTTCTACCATGAAGCTCAATTTGTTCGAAATTTTAGCAGCAACTTTACCCATCTCTATGTACAAGTCCCAGGAATGAGTTCTGCTTTGTGTAGATGTCAGAGTGGAGTGTGCTTTGTATACTGGTCACTCAATTAGGGTCTGTTTTGTACGCTAGTTACCAGAGTGGATTCTACTTTGGCTATATTACACCGGCATGTACTTTGATTACTAGCAGTGGCAATGTGCCCCTTTCTTTTGCCTTGTATTGCCAGACCCCGATGTTCTGATCACCAGCTTCTCACCACATTAGGAGAACAGTGATGGGCACGGTGAGTGCAGTAATGGTCAGATTGGGTGAATTCTTCCTTGCCCTCTTCTGACTTTACTTGCCACATGTTGTGTGGTCAATGCTCTACAGTGACTACAGGATGGAGCACAGGGGACTTGTAATAAATTATTATTGCAATGTGGCCAGGGACCCGATTGCTGAGGGCAGATGGGAAGAGGCATGTTGGGGGCCAGGATGTGAGCACCTTGTCTCTGCCGTCCCCAGGTTTATACTGTCTGAAACATGGTTCTCATGGAACAACAGCCCATTATGCTGGCCCCATAAATAGGTTCTAACAGTCACCAGAGCAGGTTATACTTATTATATCTGTCACCAGAATGTGCTCTGCTCTGTGAACTAGTCACCAGAATGAGGCATGTTGTGTGAACTAGTCACCAGAATGTGTTCTGCTCTGTGAACTAGTCACCAGAATGTGCTCTGCTTTGTGAACTAGTCAACAGAATTTGTTCTGCTCTGTGCACTAGTCACCAGAATGTGCTCTGCTTTGTGAACTAGTCGTCAGAATGAGGCATGTTGTGTAAACTAGTCACCAGAATGTTCTCTGCTCTGTGAACTAGTCACCAAAATGTGCTCTGCTCTGTGAACTAGTCACCAGAATGAGGCATGTTGTATGAACTAGTCACCAGAATGTGCTCTGATGTGTGAATGAGTCACCAGAATGAATTTTATTGTGTGAACTAGTCACCAGAATGTGCTATGCTCTGTGAACTAGTAACCAGAATGTGCTTTGCTCTGTGAACTAGTCACCAGAATGAGGCATGTTGTATGAACTAGTCACCAGAATGTGCTCTGGTGTTTGAACTAGTCACCAAAATGTGCTCTGCTCTGTGAACTAGTCACCAGAATGAGGCATGTTGTGTGAACTAGTCACCAGAATGTGCTCTGGTGTGTTAATGAGTCACCAGAATGAGGTATATTTTGTGAACTAGTTACCAGAATGTGTTCTTCTCTGTGAACTAGTCACCAGAATGAGACATGTTGTGTGAACTAGTCACCAGAATGTGCTCTGGTGTGTGAATGATTGACCAGAATGTATTATATTGTGAACTAGTCACCAGAATGTGTTCTGCTCTGTGAACTAGTTACCAGAATGTGCTGTGCTCTGTGTACTAGTCACCAGAATGAGGCATGTTGTGTGAACTAGTCACCAGAATGTGCTCTGGTGTGTGAATGAGTCACCAGAATGAAGTATATTGTGTGAACTAGTCACCAGAATGTGCTCTGCTCAGTGAATTGGTCACCAGAATGTGCTCTGCTCTGTGTACTAGTCACCTGAATGAGGCATGTTGTGTGAACTAGTCACCAGAATGTGCTATGCTCTGTGAATTAGTCACCAGAATGTGCTCTGCTCTGTGTACTAGTCACCATAATCAGGCATTTATTGTGAACTAGTCACCAGAATGTGCTCTGGTGTGTGAATGAGTCACCAGAATGAAGTATATTGTGTGAACTAGTGACCAGAATGTGCTCTGCTTTGTGTACTAGTCACCATAATCAGGCATTTATTGTGAACTAGTCACCAGAATGTGCTCTGCTGTGTGAATGAGTCACCAGAATGAAGTATATTGTGTGAACTAGTCACCAGAATGTGCTCTGCTCTGTGTACTAGTCACCAGAATCAGGCATTTATTGTGAACTAGTCACCAGAATGTGCTCTGGTGTGTGAATGAGTCACCAGAATGTGGTATATTGTGTGAACTAGTCACCAGAATGTGCTATGGTGTGTGAACTAGTCACCAGACTAAGGGCTGTTGTGTGAACTAGTCACCAGAATGAGGTATATTGTGTGAACTAGTCACAAGAATGTGCTCTGGTGTGTGAATGAGTCACCAAAATGAGGTATATTGTGTGAACTAGTCACCAGAATGTGCTCTGCTCTGTGAACTAGTCACCAGACTAAGGACTGTTGTGTGAACTAGTAACCAGAATGTACTCTGTTGTGTGAACTAATCGCCATAATGTTCTCTGTTGCTTTTACTAGTCACCAGAATCAGGCCTGCCTTTCACACGTGCCACTAGCAGCAGTTACAGCAACTACAGGCTATGTTGATTACATTGGGTAAAACCAATCACACGGTAGACTGACTGTCCCCAGAACGGGGATTAGCTGCTAAACCTGCTTTATACACTGCATTGTGACATCTTCCTCCTCATTCCTTTCCCATTCTGTCAGTTTCTGGAGGTTTCCAGCAGTTAAAACCTGTTCTGCTCTCATTGTTATCAGTTCGTGGAGGTGACAAGAAAATGAGGATGTAAATAAATTAAGCAGTGGATTCTTCAAGTCGCCAATATTGCCTTGAAAGCCATTGTCGTTGTAAAATTCCCCTGCGAAGACGCCGAATATTGGCGACTTGCAGAATACATTTACCCCCAGATCATCAGCTGACGGACTTATAACACAATAGAGTATAGTATAATATAACACAATACTGACACATCAGCTCTACAACCTCACTATAAACCTATGAAATACACACACAAACTGCGTGTGAGTGTGTTTGTGAATATATATATAAATATCTGTATATCAGTTTTTTAATGACATTGCAATTTATATTAATAAATGGAAATATGCTGACACTGAGGTTCTCTCTGTAGCCCAGATCATTGTTCTGCCCAGAAGTAGTTCCGGCCATTCAGCTGTCTGAGGGGACATTTGAAATTTCCCCATTTAATACCTAACAACAGAGGTAGAACTACTAGACCCAGCCTGCCAGGCCAGCTTCGGAGTACCTAAGTAGTGACAGCAGTAACTGTTGTGAAGCTACAGGTCTCAGCGTCTCCTGGCTGGTGAGACATGCTGGGACTTATAGTTCTACAATGGACGGTACCTCTCCAGCTGCTGTGGAATGACGTACTTAAAATGCCCTGACTTCTCGGCGTAGCTAATGAAGCCATCTGATGCTCGTTAGCTGTGGTAGAACTACAAGTCTCAGCAGGATACGACAGTGTGGGGTACAGGGCTGATTACAATATGTGCATACTTCTCTGTAATTCTCAGTAAAAGTGAAGGGACACAGTTTCTATAACAGAAATAATTCTAGGGTGGAACTTATACAGAAATGTTCATCTTACAGTCTCTGACCCTCTCTCCTTGTTATTCTACCGGAGATACTTTGTAGTTTTGTTTTCTTACCCTTCCTGCGAGCATTTCCTGTCTGATCTCAGTAATGTGCTTAGGATGGGTGCAGCAAAACTTAGCCAATTATATAGGGAATTGCTGCAACGTCTGAACCAATGATTTCTACCAGGGAACTGTCAGATGCACCGCGCATCACAGTGTATTTGGTGCACAAGGACTTATGTCTATCTCGGTTGGCAGGGAAGGAGAGTAGTACATTATAAGTAGAGATGCTCACTGACCCCCGTGAACTGGTTTTGGTTTTGGATCTGAATTAGCTTCGTGTTTTGGTTATGGTTTTGGCAAAACCGCCCTCGTGTGTTTTGGTTTTGGTTTTGGATTTTTCTGAAAAACCTAAAATATGCTAAAATCACATATTTTTGCTCTTTTTGTTCCTACATTATGATTAACCTCAATAACACTAATTTCAAGTCATTTTCAGTCAATTTTGACCACCTCACACGTCACAATATTATTTTCATACACGTTCGGACAAATACTGCAGCGACCTGGCTGGATGGTAAGCGACAGAGCAATGACACAAACACACGGCAGTTCCTACCACATCTAGGACACATTGGCACATAGTAATGGCAGAAAAGAAAAGTAGGGCAAGATGGAATTGTCCTTGGGACCGGCATTCCTCCCACCCACCCTCTCCCCACCCTCCCTTATGTTGGATCTTAAAAAGGAATCCAAAAATTGCGAGATCTGACAACATAACGATGATGTTTTGCCTTGTTTTCGAATCCAAGGGCACGCGAAAGTACCGAGCCGGCTCGGTACTCGGATCCCCTAAGTTCGGGTGTGTTCGGTTCTTTCAAAGAATCAAGCCTGATCATCTCTAATTATAAGCAGCTCCAGACATTAAGCAGCAGTGCCCATTATCCTCCTTCTATGCCAACCTTAAATCCCAAAGTGCAGACTTCAAACCTGAACTCTGGAGTATTTATATTTTACATGCTGTCTGCGGCCCTCACAGGGCACATTACACTACACAGCAGTCTTCCCATTTCCAGATCATTACAATACACAGCAAGCTCCTATTCTCAAGTACATTAAAGTATACAAAATCATCACCCGAAAATCATTACTGTACACATAGACCTCTCCCCAAGGTCATTACAGTCCATGGAAAGCAAATCTGTTTTATATCTTCTAATGAAACGAGCAGTAAATGTGCAACAAATCCCGCTCCATCTGTATCTCCTGATACTTTCACTTTGGCGCAGATATGAAGCTTTTCAGTGCTGTGATATCGGATGCTCTCAGGCATTAAACCTTTCCAGCTGCAGCTCGTCTCCTGAGTGCTCCAAGATACCGTTAATTATATCTACAGAAGAGTATCTCTTATTGATACCTAACTGGATTGTTCTCTGCGTCCTTAACTCTATCACTGCCAGGAGAATATACAGGGCCGGCTTCATCCTGGAACACAGCTTCTGTTAGAAAAAAATGCACGTAACTTGTACTCTTGTCTGTCTGTATTCAAATACAAACGGATCTCAAGAAACATTTCCGTTTGAATATGGGTGTAGGTCGGCTCTGGCTCTATATTTCTTGCCATATGTAGACAGACAGATCAGACCAATAGCCTGAACTTGAATGGGCCACATATGCCCACGCTCGCCCTTGGCTCACCCTTACTGTACATCATATATGCCAACTTTTAAGATTTCTCCCGGGGGGGAAGTCATGTGACATGGGGTAGGAGGAGGTGTGGTGACCATTGCCGTGTCACCATAGCCCCGCCCCCAATATAGAAAGCCAAAATTCACGGGATTGAATAGAGGGGCGAAGCTTCATGATGAGCTTAATCCCTACCCCCTCCGTTCACTGCCGTGAATTTCGACGAATGTGGGAGCTTTACCTACTCTTCAGCAGCCTGCCGGGATTTCTGGGAGAGTAGGCAAGTATGCTGTACATTGCCTACCTTACTAGGCCCCTTCCTACCCCTGTTCCACCCTTCACGTCCTAGGCAGTTGGAAATGTAATTTTCTTGCGGACATAAATTGCATGCAATTGCGTTTAGCGGCGTAAGTCTCTGTGCAGAGCTATTTCACGCACAATACGGCACAATTGGACTTGCGTTGGAAGATGTCTCAGGCCCACAGTAAGGGTCTCTTAGATGAGAATAGAGAGAGCTGAGACCTGCGACCGAACTCAACCAATAATTATTTGTCCTTTATTAATTATTTTATCCACTCGTTATGAATTCCATGGCACAGGGATTTTATTTCAATAAAGATAGACATCTTCTAGCAGGTACTTTAAAGATGAAAAAGCATGTTCTGTAACGCAAGCGCGAAGCATGAAACCGCCGGTGAGAATAGATCCCGTTCTACTCAGCGTGTCCCTACCCGTTTGCTCTCATACTTGCGTCTGCGTTTTTGTTGGGCGCTGCTTACCCCAGTTCAGTGCCTTTACTTTTGTACACAGGTGTTTACATTTCTCATTTTCAGTTTTAACACTTTTTCTTAAAGTGACCAACATCTAGAATTAGAAAGAGGATTTTATGAACGCCAGGACCCATAATATTTATGGACACTTTCAGGTTAAACACATTAATGACTCGACTCTCCTATGATGTTTTAGAAGTTACTTCCACTGGGTCCTGAGTAGCAATCATCTAAAATTACTCTGAAAAAGAAAATCCTACAGGATTTACACACTGGACACTTCACCCCTTAAGGTTACAATGGTGGCTTTAACTTATTTCTTCCTTGAAAAATTATGTTTCTTTTATTAACGTGATATGTTATTTATTGATAGTATATATTTGTATGCCTATGTTTACACTATTTTTATATGTTGTTTATTTGTGTCTTGCTTTTTGTAATTTGTATCTCTTTGTGTTATAATTTTCTATTATGCCATGTGACCTTGTAACCAGTACTTATTGGACTGTCTACCCCATTATTATCCTCTTTATAGCTGGTAGAGGAGATTATGAAAATCTATAGCTGGAGATGTTCACACCTGATTGGTTGAGAACATTGCCTGGTTTGGTGCTAAGCAGCCCCCTAAAATACAGTAGTGCAGGATGACTCCAGGACATGGGGCAGCACGGTGGCTTAGTGGTTAGCACTTCTACCTCACAGCACTGGGGTCATGAGTTCAATTCCCAACTATGGCCTTATCTGTGTGGAGTTTGTATGTTCTCCCTGTGTTTGCGTGGGTTTCCTCCGGGTGCTCCAGTTTCCCCCCACACTCCATAAACATATTAGTAGGTTAATTGGCTGCTATTAAATTGACCTTAGTCTCTCTTGGGGTGTGTGTGTATATTAGGGAATTTAGACTGTAAGCCACAATGGGGCAGGGACTGATGTGAGTAAGTTCTCTGTACAGTGCTGCGGAATTAGTGGTGCTATATAAATAAATGGTTATGATGATGATATGTGGAAATTCTATGTGTGCACAACATTCTTATAAGCACTTGCTCTATTAAAGTATATTTCTCCTCCAGTGCCCCCATATGGACTGCAATTTCTACACCCTGTGGCCTGTGGACTCCTATATATATATATATATATATATATACCTTACTCTACTGTGACCTAGATCATATCTTTAAGATATCCTCACATGCCAGCATCATCATAGAAGGATGCACAGGTGGGAGCGAGGACAGGAGGACAGAGGGTAATTCCTAGAAATGAGATTAATAATAGGACTCCACTGGGATTACCGTGTGAAAGACAATTAACAGCCTTCAAGAGCCACCTTGATATTGAAACCTGATTCATTATTCATGGTTTAAGTCATGTTTGTGATGTCAACCAGGCTAACAACAGCTCAGATTAAGTAATGATGTTGAGGTAAATAAGCAGAGGGGTACATGCATGTTTTATTTACATCTATATTACTAAAAGGAAAGAGGGCTGTCTACAAGGGGGTTGGGGGGATTGCCGTGTTAGGAGAATTTCATTGTGCTGTTATCTACAGAAGTCTTTTCATTTTGCATCAGTATTTTAGTTTCAAATGCTCTTTTAAATAAGATTTCCGCTTTTTACATAATTTTAATTTATTGGTTCGTACATGCCCTCTTGCAGCTCTTATTTGATTATTATACCTCTGTGCTTTTCAGTAATGTGTTTATATCATCAGTCAGAGATATGTTATTATGATAAAGCTGCGCTGTGTCCACTACATTATATCGAGGAGCTCAGCGTCGTGTTATATCCCCCGGGCAATGGAAAGAAACGTTTCTCCCTGATTGTATAAATATATGGCTAAAAGGCACTGAAGCAACGTGTGTAGAAAAAGTTGCAGTATGTCGTACACCAGCCAATAAATAAGTTGTCTGAAGTCGGACAGCTCCATAATACGTAGTGTAGAATACGGGAGCCAGTCAGTCGTAACTCTGAGAGATACTAGAGGAGACATAGCGGAGCCGGGGGAGATAGGAATCCATTGACATAAATAGTTACGCCACGTTGCCTACTCTCTTGGGATGACCGGTAGATTCACAAATTTCGGGGACTGCTCCTGGACTCCCGACGTGGTAGGCCACCTGTTGAAGTGGACAGGACCTAGTTATGATGTCACATTTAGATGCAAATCATTACATCATAGTCTCACTCCCTGCTAAGCAATGATACAAATTACATTGTTATGGAGGATGGGGCCATAATGACGCCAACCTCTTAGTACACCGACACACGTGTCTCTTGGACAGCTCCTCTGGGTGATTAAGGGTCCAAAGAGTGGGCAAGTATGACTTTTTGTAATCTGGTCTGTGACACAATGTTTAATCCAAAAAGTATGACCTGAAATCATTGATAAGCCTCATTGAAGCAGCAGAGCCGGTCATTTTATTTAACGGCATCTTAGATTATATGACATCCAAATTAGGCTAATTAGGACAAGTAAACTAGTAAACAAGTAAACTGAGATAAATTGACCCCTGTCTTCTTTGTAACGTGAATCTGCAGCCCAGGAGCAATAATTCCCACCTGTTCTATTGGACACAATGGGAGTCATTTAGGAACTGTATAAAACACAGAGAAGCACCACCAGTCTACTTTTTCATGATGGCCTGTTCAAACGCTTGGCACAACATTTGGCACTTCGAAGGTTTACATATAACGCGCAGTCTTCACCCCTTGGTGTTCTTTAACCATTCCTCTAAACTGAGCAGCCTGGAAATTAAAATGTTAAAAAAGTAACTTGTGTATTGCAAAGGGTTGCACTGAACAGCAGGTTCTCAATGCAACCCTGCAGGGTTAGGCTTTCTTTTGGAGTTAGATATACCTCCTTCATCTCATGTCTCAACTACAGACAGGGTGGCATAGGCAGTCCATCCTGTCACAAACAGGTTTAAATCAGAAAATACAGGAAATGGTATGAACCGAATATTGCAGATACTACACAGTGTGAAGCTCAATACAGGTAGCAAAAAGGAATACAGCAGATGCAGGTGGAATGGCTAAGTAAAGTGAAATCCGGTGCAGAGATGTCAGCAGTAGCATGTAAAAGTCACAGGAGAAGCAGGAGAACACAACAATAAGCAACATAACAACAATGACCAGCACAGGTAACTAGGAGAGGCAGATATACACAGGGAGCTACCAGGTGCAGGTAATTAATTAGTGCAACTGGTTAGCTCCTAGTAGAAAGAGGAAGCAAAGCACAATAGCAGCACCTCTGGGGAATTAGAGGTACTGTTGGATAATACATTCAACGTAAAGTCCAATATAGTCCTGGAGGTAGGAGCTGCCAATACAAAGCAGCATGCAGATGCAGTAAAGGTGAAGGCAGATCTTGACACTCTTTAAGGAACTGCAGTCCAACAATACCGTCTCAGTGATCATGATTTGGGCTGGTATATCCTTCTCCAGAGAATTTGTTATCAGAAGTAGTTTGAAAATTTTAACTATCTGAAAATGTGTACATTACAAAATTATTATTTAGCAAAAGTTAATCTACATTACCATGAAAACCTCTGCTATCCTAGGTTCCCAAACTGTGCGCCGTGGCTCCCAGGGATGCCACGGCGCTGTCACTGGGGTGCTGTGTACAGAAAGAAGAAAAAAAAAATTACCAATCCAGCGGCGCCCGATTGGTAAGTTTTTTTCATTTGTTTTTATTTCTCTCTTCCTGGCCATGGCGGGATGCAGAGGGGGCACTGTGTGTGTGTGTGTGTGTGTGTGTGTGTGTGTGTGGAGATGATGCAGGGGCACAGTGTGTGTGTGTGTGGAGATGATGAAGGGGCACAGTGTGTGTGTGGAGATGATGCAGTGTGTGTGTGTGTGTGGAGATGATGCTGGGGCACACTGTGTGTGCGCGTGTGTGTGTAGATGATGCAGGGGCACAGTATGTATGTGTGTGTGGAGATGATGCAGGGGCACAGTGTGGGTGTGTGTGTGTGTGGAGATGATGCAGGGGCACAGTGTGTGTGTGTGGAGATGATGCAGGGGCACGGTGTGTGTGTGTGTGTGTGTGTGGAGATGATGATTGGGCACAGATTGAGTTAGCTGTAAATAATGCTTTGACAGAAATATAATTGAAAAAATATATAAAAATATTATTTTTCCTTGGATTTATGTGTATTTTTGCATACAACCAGATAAGTATTTTTGTCCTGACCTAAATACTTATTACGTTTTTTGACCCAGCTACATATAAAATGTAATTGCTCTGTAATTATTTTGGAGGGGTGCCTTGAAAAAATGATGGAGACTCTAAGGGTGCCGCAAACTGCAAAAGTTTGGGAACCAGTGGGTTTAACCCATAGACATGATCGACTCTGCAGCTCATACATTGATTCTATATGGTTTTAGAGGAGATTTACCCAGTAAAATTCCTTGACACTAGTTTCCTACTAGCAGGGATTACACTGAGCTCTGTGTATAGTCTGCGTTACCTACACCCAGAATGAAGATGTCACAGGCAGTAACATATGTCAAGCTAAGAGCTCCTCGTAGCTAATAAAGCTTGACAGTTCAATGCAATGTTTTCCCAAGGTCCCAGATAATCGGGAATTGAATGGCTCAATGTAATGAACTTTTGTCTTCTTTCAAATCGAGTAACAATGTAACTATAGAAGAGTGGTGGGATAATGGAGCAAAGCATCTGCACCCTGCATCTGTGACTCGGGCCCTGTGCTCTTTATTGGGCGGCTGATAGCAGACGTGACACAGTTGGATAAACAGTCAGTTAGAATGTGTGTATCCAGCGTTTAATGAGCCTCTGCGGTCAGATGGGAGACACGGCTGAAACGGAATCGCATCTCTTAAAACAATTTCAATTATTCATTTAGAAAACAGCTGAGGAGAAACCGGAGTAGAGAGTATTAGATGGCAGAATGTGCAAAGTGACAGTGCCCAGCTATCTCAGCGGGAGCCGGAAAGAGGAGGGCACCTAACACACACCACAGGTACGCAACATTATACACAATATTACATAAGTTACACACAATGGGCCTGATTCATGTAGGAGCGCAACTTGCATGTAAGTTGCATTGAAAGAAAAAGAGCACAATATGTCTCCGCTTGCGTCTGGGTGTAAGTACGTTCTGCCTAAACTTTACTCGCAATATGTAAAATAACTAGAATGGACTGTAGTATTCGAACAAGCGTATGTGTAAAAAAGAACGCATAAAAAATGTTTAAAACATAAAATAAAATAACAACTGTTATCAGCTATTTATATAAATATATATTTTTTAAAAAATATAACTTTTTTTTACACTATTTGCATGAATAAAGATGCATTCAATGCATGCTGTACATATGTGAAGATACGTTGTCCCCAAATCACTCGGACACGATATTAGGGGAAAAATAGAAGGATGATATATTCTGCAGAACAGGATTAAATGCAGCACGGCCCTGTAACGATAGCAGGTCCAACAAATGAGGAAATCAGTTCAAATAAATCCAGTGAGATATGTTCCACATCGCATCTCTGGCAGAGCATCACCTCTTGGCCAAAATTTAGTCACCCATGTCCAGCTCCCAGGGTAGCCTCTTTTATCACCTCTTAATCCCACCTTGGGATCTGCCTGTCCAGGGAAGTTGCGAAAGGTCTGGATTGGTGGGCTGCTTACACTATCCAGCCCCCTCCCCTACCTCCCCAGGTGTCTTCCCTCAGGTGACCCCTGCTGGGTCCAGCTCCTGGCTGTCTGTAGAGCTCACTAGTGGACAATAGGGAGCAAACAGAAATAACAATGATATCTTAATTCACTTAACTCCTGAGTGTTCCCTGTGGAGGTGGAATTTAACCCCTGAAGTACTTTTTCCAAGGAGATAATATTACATCACTGATACTTCCTGATAACAACATGGCTAAAAAGTGCAGTTCAGGTATGGATTAGATTAAGGGGTTATAACACCATACACCATGCCCGTTGCTTTACAACATACAATGCATTTTTGGAGCCCATTTTGTCTGTATTCAGCTGTTCTGCACTAGTTGGTTACGGGTGAAAACAAACATACTTACGAGAAGCCCAGGACTTGAATCGACCACATCTGTGTCGGACCCCCTTATGTACATGGCCCCTGTTAGTGCTCTCCTTCCCCACCAGGTATAAGTGTCATCTGCATTCAGATATGAATTGTATGCAGTTGCGTCCACTGGCGTAATGTGTGTTTCTGGGCGTGTGCAGGGATATTTCACACAAGATACTTTACACAAATGGACGTACATCCAAACATGAATCGGGAACATTAAGGAATGTAAATGCCGATATGTGCTGTGTTTTGCGTAGAACTCTGCGCAAGCCCAGAACCGGTCCATACACCAGTGAGCACAGCAACGTTCAGTTCATCTTCGAGCGCGCCCTTACTACAGCCTTCGATTTCATGTGCGGACTGGGTGTATGCACGTAGTCAATGTGCAGTAAGGGAGGGCTAAGCTCAAACGCACGCAGCAGAGTCCGATTCCAGCTTTGAATATCTCTAAGGTACATGTGACATATCACTTGTACCAGCTACAGGTCTGGTGTAAGTGCCGATAACTAGTTATGACGGCTGTGTATACAGCTAGAACATGTGTTTGTAATCAGGAGCAACTGTAAAAATGTATTTTATGTACAGTAGACATTAATAACATCCAAATAAGTATATTTTATGGAAGAAAAAAATGTACATTTAATAGATTATTTTTCTTTGCTTTCTTTAGGGAGTTTATATTCCACATATATTTGACTAATTTGAGGTGTGTTGTCTGTCAGAGCAAAGGGCACGTAGACCTGTATTCAACAACAGACGTTTATTCAGATCTAATGATGTTAGCTATTCAAGCCTACGGGGAGAGCGTTGTGGTAGAGGGATCTTCGGATCTCTCTCTGCAGCCTTCACACTCTCCCCTTGTAATAATTTACATAAATAACATATCCGCATGTGCGACCCTGGATCAAAACCCAGTGTCTTTATTAAAAAAATACTAATTGTTGTGGCATCCTCCTATTGGAAGCACTGTCCCGACATTACTTGTATAGTGAATTAAGCTGAACAGTTATCTGTCATCGTTGCGATGACAGATGATAATTAACAGGGAAAAAAACTATGAAATATTAATTAGGCCCCTATATTTTGATATTTTTTCTTTCCTTCTGTGTTTTTCATTGTCTTTATATCATCCTGGCAGCTGCTAATTTCAGTTGCCCTTGGACATAACAGCGCTGTCTGGTTCGTGTAAAGGTCTTGGTGATGCACACATAAGGTTGGCAGGGAAAAAAAGCAATATTCTAAATAAAAGTTGAAGGAGGATTTGTACAAATCAATAGATTAAAGTCGTCTGATGGTGAGGAAATGAATGTAAGCTCTGGTGCGGCAGTCAGAAATGAATTCTAAAAAATCTGGCCAGTGTTTATCCCTACACTATAGACTACGTAATATTACATGAATGGTTATATTATCCCTACATTTCTATCACCAGGGGCTTTAGAAGCTGCTGAGAGCTTCATCCAGAGACTTGCTGATAGCACAGGATTCTGGGGACCTACAGGTCTCTTATCAGAAGACGACAGCCTCTGCTATTTCCTCACTTCCTGCAATTAACTGACCCGGGTTATTGAAACTTGTTAAAGTCTTTCACTGTGAACGACTGGTTCTACTTCCTGCCTCCGAGGCTGCAGGGAAATTATATCATATCTGTGCTAGACTTTCAGTAAACGTCCTTTGTGTCTCAAAACACAGGACGCTAAACACGTGACAATGTGTTGCTGTTGTTTGGAATGTTAAATGTTATTTAGGTGTACAGTGGACACAATGCTGGACAATTAGGCACTTTTAGGGGGAGTTCAATTAGCCATGAATTGTCTCCGAAACGTCCGTGACACACTTGGCCTGGGAATAGATAGAGTACTTTCACTCACAGCATTAAATCTCATGAGATTAAGCATTTAAGAAAAAAGAGCCAGATTAATAAAGATTTTATGAGATTAATTGAACAAAATTAATTCCTCCACCTCCAAGTAAAAAATCCTGTGTTCTGTATTATCTCGTAGGGATGCTTCACTAAGTAATAAGCTTAATAATAAACAAATATTCTAGTTAAATAATGGCAAGTTATGGACAAGATTAATCGCCTAATGTGGACTAAATAGCAGCCCTAAGTGATTGAAGGAGATCAATGCGCTACAGAGTAATTACAACTCACCTGTAGCTCAGCTAGTGGGAAATAATTGGTTACAGAACAATGGGGCCTGATTCATTAAGGAAAGTAAGGTAAAAAAAAAGAGTAAAGTTTCTCCTGGACAAACCATGTTGCAATGTAAGGGGTGCAAATTAGTTTATTTTTTTGCATATAAGACAAATACTGGCTGTTTTTTCATGTAGCACACAAATATGGGATAGTTTAATTTTTACACTGAAATTTAAAGTTGATCTAGGACATGTCCTACCCCAACTATAAATCTGTCCTCACATTGTAAATTTACCTCCCCTCCAATGCAACATGGTTTTGCCCAGGTGCAAAGTTACTCATTTTTTTGCTTTACTTTCCTTAATGAATCAGGCCCAATGTGTCCTCTGTAATGAGAATAACCTCTGTAAGTGGGCAATACTTGTTCCTTGGGGCTGGTGAAACCTAGTAGGGCAGAGAGGCAAAAAGCACTGAGGAGGAGCATTCATGCAAAATCTTTTTGCGGATTGAGAATGACCCTGTGCCCCCACACAGCAAATAACAATGTGCCCTCAGTGACCTAAATCCACAGGTCTGGGACCTCGCACACTCTGAGATTTATCATTTACAATATCATATATGGACAACACTCACTGGAGCTTTATGTCTAATGTTTAATTCACTAATCACTTGGGAATACAATATATGTACTATATTTATTACTATGAATTGTTATTTATGTTACAGTGTTACTATGGCTATGTTACGTCCTTTGTTGCGATAAAGTTAGGTAGCTGCTGTGCGAGCGCTATGCTCCATCTTAGTAGTGGTGTCCCCTGCGGTCTAGTGAAGACAGGAAGTGGGACAGCCTCCAACTATCCGCATCCCGCTACTGAGCATGCACAAACAGGAAGTTCAGCTCTCAGCAGTTCTTCCAGTGATAGTAAATATGTTGTAACAAGAGCTGCATACTTTTCTGTGTAAACATACTTATATATAGATATATAAAGTGAGCGGAGGCACAAAATATATATGAGCAACCTGTTCTCTGACATTGCCCACAATACAAACTTACTACCATCAGCATATGTGAATGTGCTTTAATAATGTTAAGTACATTAACTGCATTTTATGGGCCACGGCTGTTTCATAAGCTTCTAGGACCAGACTGGTAGAGATCTTCTTCTGTAGCAGCTGCCTTTCCCGTAGAACTGTTTTCATCGGAGCTACTAGAATGCCCCCAGGTGAGTGGGCACAAGGCTGTATATGGAATGAACACTGTCCTGGGCACTGTGAGTGGGCACAGGGTTGTATATAGAATGAACCCTGTCCTGGGCACTGTGAGTGGGCACAGGGCTGTATATAGAATGAATGCTGTCCTGGGCACTGTGAGTGGGCACAGACATGTATATAGAATGAATGCTGTCCTGGGCATTGTGAGTGGATATAGTGCTGTGGTGGACATGGACTCTGCAACAATGGTCAGAAAAGTCTGGATGTAAGTGTCACACATTGTCACCACCCTGTCTGTTGTTGCTGGGAACCGGCTGGGCTTACTTTGCCACTGTTCCCTTTCTTTATCCCAAATGCGCCCTCTAACCGCAGTAGGAGGGGCTTGCAATGCTGCCACCACTGGACTCCTTACCGGCATCCAGAACTGCGTTCCTTTTGGGTAACTTCTGTCGCCTTCTGTCGCTGCTAGTGTACCCCTTTGCTGGTGCACCAGGGCTGGTACCGCTGACCTCTTCATATAGATCAGGGTTGCTGTGGATGAATCCTCTCTGGCCAATCACACTGACCAGAGCTGCTGGGTAGCGGGCAGAGTGGTGGTACCAGAAAGTTGGGTCCAAACCTCAGAACAGCCGGAAACGGATTAGAGTTGGGTCTAATATGTAGGTCACAGGAAATTACAACAGGGAAAAAGTTGTCAAGCAGGTCTTGAAGCAAGTGATGTTTATTTAGCTCAAGTGTCCTGACAAGGACCGTTCACACTGGTTGAAGGTACCAGCGATCAGAAAGTCAAATGGAATAATAATGATATATTTCAGTACACACCAGTGCTGTTTTATACAGTTTTGGACACAGCCTAGCAGGGGGTAAGTCTGAACTCTTTGCTGGCCCCAAGAAGTCTGAGTTATTTTTAGTATCAGGAAGCAATACATGGATTTATACTTTAAAAATATACGTAAAATTTACACTTATCTGTGGTATCCTACATCACTGCTTTTTACACTGCTGTTTACAATTTTCAGACAGGTTCTAACACTCTTGACAAAGGGCCACTCAGGGAAAACAATAACGACCTCTTGTGGTGCATTTAGACTAAAAAGGACATGTTGGTCACTCACATGAATAGACTTAATAAGCCTTAATGAGGACTTCCTCAAACAAATACTCATTGCATCAGACATATACCTCAGAAATTAATGCAATTCCTACACAGAAATATAACACAATATAATAAAATAAGTACATTTCTAATACACAGTATCAAGAATCAGTACATTTACAATGATTTAAATTGGCACACTGTGCTAATAATCATCATCATTATTTATATAGCACCACTAATTCTGCAGTGCTGTACGGAGAACTCACTCACCTGCCCCATTGATGCTTACAGTCTAATTTCCCTAACATACACACACACACACACACACACAGAGATACACAGATGCACAGACTAGGGTCTATTTGTTAGCAGCCAATTAACCTACCAATATGTTTTTGCAGTGTGGGAGAAAACCGGAGCACCCGGAGGAAACCCACGCAAACACAGGGAGAACATACAAACTCCTCACAGATAAGGACATGGTTGTGAATTGAATTCATGACCCCAGCGCTGTAAGACAGATGTGCTAACCACTGAGCCACTGTGTTGCACTAATTTTATTACAATAAGTTATTTATAGATGATCCATCCACACCCGCCCACTTCTATAACATAAGCCTTGTTGCTGCCAAGTTCCAGCCGTTAAGTCATAAATTTATACTTCACATACTTGGTAACTAATAACAAAGAAACAAAAACTTAATGTTCAAAAGATATAAATACAATAACACGGTTCTTATGTTTCCCCTTGAGCAGTGTCACCTTAGACAGATGCCAACAGTATTAGCCCAGCTCTGTGCCCTTGTCTGCACACAGTTCTGGTAGCTGTCTGTCCTTTATATGAGTCTGTTGCTCCCCTCTGTCTCTCTGCCTCGTCCTAACCAATGGGCCGATCACCTCTCAGTTATCTTAGAAAGAGTTCAGAAGTAGCGAGGACATAACAGCATCCTATCATTAATATACCGATCACATATTGCGTGGCTATTAATAGTATTAGTATTAGTCATCAATTATTATGTCCATAAATCCTTTTAGATTTTGTCTGCTGTCCTCTGAATTTATATTCCAGAAGGGAAACTTTACTGTATCTATGATTATTACAAAACACGTTTTACCCAGGAAGTCATGTTATCTGTATGTTTCCCATTAGACCAATGATGGGCAATCTGATAAACTTCACGGGCCACATGGACGTCCCTCTAACCTTCTAAAGGGCCGCATATTACCCTTAATCTCAGGTGTAAGTAAAAACATTACATTCAATGAAAAAAAGACACCTATCTGTAATAACATCAGCAGGCATATTACACAAATGTTACTTGTTGGGCAACCACTCGTGGCAGAGATCACACCGCACTAAGGGAATCACTAACCCTTTATTCAAATATTAATATTAACATAGTAACATAGTTGATGAGGTTGAAAAAAGACACCAGTCCATCAAGTTCAACCTATTTTGGATCTCCTGCGATCCTGCACTTATATTTGAAACAAATTAACCCGTTAATGATACTCCTGCATTCTAGTCAAATCAAGCTACTTAAGGTGTTAAAAAGGTTCTTGTCATGCATTTGGGCCATAGCCCAGGCCTCCTCAGGGGAAGAGCGTTACTTCCCGATGCAAACGCCCTTTTTTAACGTGGTTTTGTCCACATGTCACCACCTCATCCTTTTTCTCCATCACCTCATCCTTCATCTTTATCGCCACATCTATCCAGATGTCTATCCAGACACAGGGATTTCTCTCAGCGGTCCTGAGTATCACACTCCTCTCGCTCTGTCACCCCCGGCAACCACCAACCACTCCCCACTGTCACCCCCGGCAACCACCAACCACTCCCAACTGTCACTTCTCCTTCAAGAAATATATATATATATTTTTAAAATCTTTATAAACACTTTTAACAATTAACGAATTAAATTAACAAATTAAAAACATCTTAGTATACCAAATTTCAGCCCTTTCTGAGTTTTTTTTCCACACTGTCACGACTAGTATAGCGTACCTGCTATCGTTGGCACTACTCGGAGGAAGGCGCGGAGTCTAACGTGCCCCTGGTGTTCACCAGGGACCCCCGCAAGGAGGTATGGGCTTAGCTGCAGGAAACACGCAGGTCGCGGACCTTCCACGAGTCAGATAGCGAAGCACGAGAGGAATGTCAGACAGGCAGGTTCGGCAACGGTGCGGGCAATGCAGGTACACAAGGAGAATCCGAACGGGGTGTGAATCAAGCCGGGTCAATAACGTTCTGACAGCGAGGTACAAAAGGGAGATCCAAAAGGGGTAGTCAAGGCAATCCGGGTCACAATAGTCACAGGCAAACGGCAATAAACTGGAGGAAGGCAAGGGTCAGGAAACAGATAAACACAGGAACACTGGAACGCTGGAGGACAGGAAAGGACCTGAAACTCTGGCACAGGAGGTGAGGTCAGAGGGACTTAAATAGTGCTGCTAGCCAATGCCCTCAGCACTAGTAGTGCTGTCATAGCTGTAGCGCCGTAGCGCTAGTCATCCTGTAGCGCCGTATCGCTCTCTTCAAGCAGCGTCCCGTTGCCTAGCAACGGGGATGCTTCTGGGTCTAAGCTGGCCGGCCGGGCGGAAGGGGAAGTGACGCGTCTGGTTGCTAGGCAACCAGACGTTCTGTGTGGACGGGCGGGCGGCCGCCGAGCGGCGCCTGACAGTATGCCCTCCTCCTTCTCCCCTTGTTTGGAGGAATCTCTTGAGTAACTGAGGAGCGTGAAGGTCCGGTTTATCCACCCAAGATCTTTCTTCCGGGCCAAATCCCTTCCAGTGCACAAGGAACTGTTGTTGCCCGTAGCGAATGCGGACATCCAGAATCCGGCTGATCTCAAACTCTGTTCCAGAGGAGGTTTGAACAGGAGGAGGTCGAGATGGAGGTACAAAGAACCTGTTAAGCACCAATGGCCGGAGTAGGGACACATGAAAAGTATTATGACATTGTAAAGAAGCCGGTAGCTTTAGTTTAACACACACTGGATTAATAACTTGTGAGATGATGTAAGGACCAATAAAACGTGGAGCCATTTTCATAGATGGTACTTTGAGTTTTAAATCTTTAGTGGAAAGCCATACTTGATCCCCTACCTTTAATAGGGGAGTAGCTCTTCGGTGGCGATCTGCAAAGATCTTATGGTGCTGTGATGCCTTTTGCAGAGCTGCTTTGGTTGTGGCCCAAATGATAGAGAATTCTCGATAAAGTGAGTCCACCGCTGGAACAGAGGAGGAAGAATTGGGAAATGGCTCTGGGATAATAGGATGCATCCCGGTCACAATAAAGAATGGAGAAAACCCGGTAGATTCATGGACATGGTGATTGTGTGAGAATTCTGCCCAGGGAAGGAATTGTGACCATCTGCTTTGATTATCAGCGGTAAAGCAACGGAGAAAAGTCTCTAAATCCTGGTTGATCCGCTCGGTCTGACCATTGGTCTGGGGGTGATATCCCGATGAGAATTTTAACTCCGTACCCAGTTTTTTACAGAAAGCCCTCCAGAACCGGGAGATGAATTGCACTCCCCTGTCAGAGATAATTTCCTTAGGGCAACCATGAAGTCTGAAGATCTCTTTGATAAATGTGTCGGCTAAGTGACTGGCTGAAGGTAGACCTGAAAGAGGAATAAAATGCACCATTTTAGAAAATTGGTCAACGACAACCCAGATGGTATTGAATCCAGAACTGCAGGGAAGGTCAGTAATAAAATCCATGGCTATACTCTCCCAGGGAGCATCAGGCGTGGGTAGGGGCTGGAGCAACCCAGCAGGAACCTTCCTGGAAGTTTTGTGTTGGGCACAAATGGTACATGCTGCAATAAAGTCCCGTATATCAGCGCGTATGGTAGGCCACCAGAAACGACGGCAGAGAAGGAATGTGGTCTTCTTTATGCCGGCGTGACCCGCGATACAGGACGAATGGGCCCAACGCAATACCTTGAGTCGTAATTGTGGTTCCACAAATGATCGTCCTGTGGGCGGAGCATCCTTCACAGTATTGGTAATAGCAATGATGTTCGAAGGGTCAATAATGCAATGAGGAATCGATGGATTCAGGCGGTCTGTATCATCAAAAGAACGAGATAGAGCGTCTGCCCGCCCATTCTTAGCACCTGGACAGAAGGTAAGAATCATGTTGAAGCGAGCAAAGAATGATGCCCAGCGGGCCTGCCGAGGATTCAGACAGCGAGCTTCCCGAATGAATGTCAAATTTCGGTGGTCTGTAAAGATGGTAACCTGATATAGGGCTCCCTCTAATAGGTGCCGCCATTCCTCCAAAGCTGCTTTAATAGCGAGAAGCTCCTTGTCTCCGATTCCGTAATTATTCTCGTTGGGAAGAAATCGTCTGGAGAAGAACCCGCATGGAGAATGGGTACCTGAAGGTGTCTTTTGGAATAACACGGCTCCAATGCCTATTGAAGAGGCGTCTACCTCCACAAAGAAAGGTCGCTGTTGATCCGGCTGAGAGAGCACAGAGGCCGAGGAAAAGGCTTTCTTCAGAGTAGTAAAGGCAGAAACAGCTTCTGGAGACCATATCTTTTGATTGGCAGATCTCCTAGTTAATGCTGTAATTGGAGCAATGATGGAAGAGAAATCTTGGATGAACTGTCGATAATAATTGGCGAATCCAATGAATCCTTTGGATACTTTTAAGACCCTGCGGTTGAGGCCAATTCAAGATGGATGACACCTTGGTGGGAGGTCTAATTTAGTAAACACTTGAGCCCCGCTGATTCTGTCAAATAGGTCAGAGCTAAGAGGTAATGGGTACCGATTCTTGATGGTAATACGATTCAGGGGTCTATAGTCCATGCATGGGCGCAGAGACCCATCTTTTTTCTTGACAAAGAAGAATCCAGCCCCAGCAGGAGAGGTAGACTTGCGAATAAAACCACGTTCCAGATTCTCCTTGATATATTGGGACATTGCCAGGGTCTCTGGGCGAGAAAGGGGATACGTTCGCCCCTTGGGTATAGGTTGATCGGGAAGCAAAGTGATGGAACAATCCCAGGGCCGATGGGGAGGTAATAACTCGGCCTCAGTTTTACTGAATACATCTTGGAAGTCAGTGTATGCAGCTGGAAGGCTAACTTCCGTAACCGTGGACTGAGCAACAACTTGGGAACCAGGAGGCAGAACACTAGGTAGACATCTATGATGACATTCTGTACCCCAACGAGTAACCTGAGCTCGATCCCAATCCATCTGCGGAGAGTGTCTTCATAGCCATGGAAGCCCCAGACGTTCTGTGTGAACGGGCGGGCGGTCGCCGAGCGGCGCCTGACACACACACACTAAGAATTTAGTAGGTCAGTGTATAACTCCGCCCAGCAGGTGGCGCTGCAGCAAATTTCAGCCCTTTCTGAGTTTTTTCCCCCACACACACACACACACACACACTAAGAATTAAGTAGGTCAGTGTATAACTTCGCCCAGCAGGTGGCGCTGCAGCTTGGGGTTTTTTTTTTTTCACACACAGACACATGCCACTAGGCTTTTATATAGTAGATTCATCCAGTGTAAGCAACCGCCAATCTGTTTCAATTGTGAAAATCCCCCCAGACCCAATATTGCAGTCCTATTTTTACCCTGTATCCACTACTGTGAGGTCCCACATCTGTTATTAGAGGTCCTCATTCATACACTGATCCTCCATTCATGCCGCACACATGTATCTATTGTTTCAAGATTCTGTTTTTTAAGCCATAATTATGCTAATTAGATATCTTACAATCTAATATAATAATTGTCGGGAGCAAACAATTAGTGAGACCGACACCGACACGTGTTTCGCTAAGTATGCTTTACCAAGGCAATCCGAGGAAGTCCTATGATTGGTCTTTTATAGTCCAAGATAAGCCCCTACTATGACGTTTAGCTTAGTAACCTATTAACTTACTCTATTGGTTGCTAAGATGCTAGTATGACTGGCAAACTATCGGACCTATCAGTATTCGGATAGAAATGAAGGCCATCCTTAACATCATCCCATTGGTTTATATTCGTCAACGGGACATATGTTAACAAACATTGTCACGTCCGTATTGCATAAGGATGTGCTGAAATCAAATCCCTAAACACTAAATATATTAGTTGTGATTGGTATAATGTCCATTATTCAAATACAAGGGAAGTAAGGGGTTTATAATATACTATGACCAGAATGTCATGATATTATTACAATATGTTAAGCATGTGAGATATATTTATATATATATATATATATATATATATATATATATATATTGTGGCGAGAGCCCGCTACTGCAGAAGCACACGCGTACAACTTCTTCCTTTTTATGGTTCTTTATTGTCAGGATGGTAATAATGTTTTGACACTGTATACATGCACAGCAATTATGGAGACCCTCAACGCTTACTATACATAGTCCAGCTCTCTGTCCAGATCAGCCAGCTAGCCCAGCGTTGATCTCTCTGAACAATGAAACAAGCAGGGTTTTATACCTGACACTCCTCCCACAGGCCTAGCTTGATAAACAGGTGATACACCCACCTTCTCTTTAAAAGGAAACGCCCATCCCTGGCTCTGTTTAGACTATCAGACCCACCCTGTCTGTTTGCTGAGAGGAAGCAGCTTTTAAATCATGTAAGTAAACCAATTTTAAACTACACATATGTTTTTACCTGGTTTAATCTTCACCTAGGTACATAACTGTGCCAATGTTTTACTCTACTTCCCTGCTTTCTCTGCATATTGCAAGCTAAATGCCTTCTTTTGTTACATGTCCCTCCCCCTAGCGTCTCCAAGTAGGGGGATGCGGACTTCGCGAGGAGCGCATATTTTCGTGACAACGCATCTGCATTTTTGTGTAGAATCCCAGGCCTATGTTCTACTGAGAACTTGAAAGGTTGTAGTGCCAAGAACCAGCGGGTTACCTTGGCATTTACCTCCCGGTTGTTCTGCATCCATCTTAATGGTGCATGGTCTGTTATTAAGGTGAACTCTGCCTAGGAGATAATAGCGCAGAGCTTCTGTAGCCCATTTTATGGCGAGACATTCTTTTTCCACAGTGGCATATTTTTGTTCCCTTGGAAGCAACTTACGACTAAGGTACAGGACAGGATTTTCTACTCCATTCTTCTCCTGTGACAAGACTGCACCTAAGCCAACACCAGAAGCATCAGTTTGGAGGAAGAACCTCCGGGTAAAATCTGGTGCTTATAGAACTGGAGAGGAACAAAGAGCTAACCGAAGATCAGAATAGGCGGTTTCTGCAGAGTCAGACCAGGTTAATCTATCTGGACAACTTTTTTTTAACATGTCCGTAAGTGGAGCAGCTCTAGTGGCGAAGTGGCTTACAAACCGCCTGTAGTAACCTACTAAGCCTAAAAAGGTTCTTAACTGTGACTTTTTCTCTGGTCTTGTCCAATTTTTTACTGCCTCCACTTTGTCTAGCTGGGGTTTTACATGCCCTCGACCAACAATGTACCCCAAATATTTGGCTTCTCTCATGACTATGGCACATTTCTCTGGGTTAGCTGTTAAACCTGCGCACCGTAATGAAGCTAAGACCGCCTCAACTTTGGCTAAATGTGATCCCAAGTCTGGAGTATAAATCACTATATCGTCCAAGTAAGCAGCTGCATAAGCTGTGTGAGGTCGTAGCAATTTATTCATAGCCCTTTGGAAGGTGGAAGGTGCCCCATGCAACCCAAAGGGTAGGACTTTATATTGATAGAGACCATCAGGGGTGGAAAATGCAGTCTTTGGCTTGGCCGTGGAAGTCAGGGGAACTTGCCAATAACCCTTTGTTAGATCAAGGGTTGTTAAATAATTGCTACCAGCAAGATTTTCCACTAGTTCATCCACACGTGGCATCGGATAGGCATCAAACTGCGACATACTGTTTAGGCGCCTAAAGTCATTGCAGAACCTAACTGTCCCATTGGGTTTCGGGACAAGCACAATGGGACTATTCCATTCACTAGTGGACTCTTCAATTACATCTAACTGGAGCATCTTCTCGACCTCCTTTCTCACGTCCACCCGTCTGGCTTCTGGAATACGATATGACTTCTGCTTGACAATGACTCCTGGCGCAGTGACAATGTCGTGTTCGATTAAGGTAGTGCGCCCAGGAATGGAAGAGAAGACATCCCTGTTCCGGCGAATCATTTCTTCAGTCTGTTGTCTCTGCTGAATGGACAAGGCTGGCTCTATGGGCACTTCAGACTTTTCAATGGCAGTACTCACTACCTGAGGAGAGGTTTCCTCATCATGCCAGGGTTTAATGAGGTTCACATGATATATTTGATCCTCCCTTCTCCTACTTAACTGGTGGACTCTGTAATTGACAGGACCAACAGCCTCTAGAACTTCATATGGACCCTGCCAATGGGCGAAAAGTTTGCTTTCCTGGGTAGGAACCATGACTAGGACCTTGTCCCCAGGCTTGAAAGATCGAACAACAGCACTTTTGTCAGAACTTTTCTTCTGTTGTTCCTGAGCCTCTTTTACATGTTGCTGCACAAAGGGCCCTATCTTTCCTAGCCTCTCATACATTTGGGAAACAAATTGTACCAGATTTGGCTCCCTGGGACCTTGCTGCTCCCACCCTTCTTTTAACATATCCAAGATACCCCTGGGCTGTCTCCCAAACAATAACTCAAAGGGACTAAGCGCTGTTGAAGCTTGAGGTACCTCATGGATGGCAAACATCAAATAGGGAATAAGAGTGTCCCAATCTTTTTTCTCTTGAGCCACTGCTTTCCTGAGCATGTGCTTTAATGTGCGGTTAAAGCGTTCCACCAAGCCATCTGTTTGTGGATGGTATACAGAGGTGTGAAGCGCCGTAACCCCTAGCAACTGGCACATGTCCTTCATCAGTTTAGACATGAATGGAGTACCCTGGTCTGTGAGAATTTCTTTGGGTATTCCCAAGCGTGTAAACATCAATACAAGTTCTTTAGCTATGGGGCTGGACTTTATGTTTCGTAGGGGAATTGCCTCTGGATACCTGGTTGCATAGTCAAGCACCACTAGTATATATTGGTGCCCACGTGCAGATTTTTCCAGGGGCCCCACAAGGTCCATAGCTATCCGTTCAAAGGGAACTTGTAGTATTGGTATTGGAATGGGAGGTGCCCTGTACATGAGTTTGGGACAGGTTCTCTGACAAATGGGACAGGAACGGCAATACTTTTTCACTGCCATGTGTACACTGGGCCAGTAAAACCTAAGCAGAACTCGTTCCCGTGTTTTATCTTCCCCTAGGTGTCCCCCACAGACATGTGTATGTGCTGCTTTTAACACTAGGGTTACATGGACCTGAGGAACCATTAATTGTTCTACTTTTTCTCCCTGTACATTAGCAACTCTATACAGGAAATTATTTTTAACAATAAAATATGGTATACCTTCTGCAGGCTGGGCGGCTTTTGCTACCCCATTTACCTCAGTCACACTTTTAAAGGCATGTTCCAAAGTGGCATCATTAAGTTGGTCTCGAGCAAAGTCCTGTAAAGGAAACAAAATTGGTATCGCGGACCAGTCCGTATCCTCACTGACAGGCGGGGTGGGCTCATCTGCGACATCACCGACCAATGCTAGTTTGGACTGTCCATGTTTCCCCACAGTTGGATGCTTTTGTGGAACTCCTGCTGTGACTCCCAGGATGGCATTCCGGTTTGGCGGTTCCCAAAGATCGATGTCCAAATGTTGTGGATTCTTAGGCGGTTCCTTTAAGAACGGGCATCCGACCGTTGCATCAGTTGCCGGCATGTCCGGCCGGATCCGCTCACCGAGGACATTAAACAGTGGGAAGTCTCGCCCCAAAATGAGTGGATATGGGAGTTTAGGTGCTATGGCAGCTACCACCATAACAGTTTTGTCTTTGAGTGTGACTGGTAGTATTGTTCTTTCATACTCCTCTGTCGTGCCATGTACGCAAAGAACTTTCACTTTTGGGCAACCGAGAAGTTATGGTTCCGGGTAAAGCAGAGCTGGAAACCAATGAGAGTTCACTCCCCGAGTCAACCAAGGCCAGAACAAGGTTTTGGTTGATTAGCACAGTCACCCGGAACAAACAAGGACTTCCTGATGTGGGACTCATGGTAAAACAGCTTGGAAATGCAGGTCCAATATGTGCTACAGAACAGTCCATGGGTTCCTGTAGTTTAGGACACTCTGCCTTAAAGTGGCCTGGCTCACCACATTCAAAACACTTCAGATTAGACAGCTTTGCACCTGGCCCTCTGTCCGTAGCAGTTTTACCATTGGGCCCTGTGGCAAGGATTGTCAAACCTGGCTTTTGGCGTGGCAGCGGCTTTGGCACAAATGCAGGTTCTTTAGTCATTTGCTGTAGCGCACAAAACCTTTCTACCATGATGGCAAGCTCTTCATAAGTTTGTGGGTCTGATTGCAGAACCCACCTTTGCAAATCGCGGTTCAGCCCCCGGATGCAGTGATCTACTGCCAGAACTTTAATAATCCGAGAAAGCAAATTCTCCTCAGGCTTCAGCCATTTCTTTAAAATTTTAGAAAGCTCAGCAACTTGCGCTCTGACCGGTTTTTCTTTATCATAGCGCCATTGGTAAAAGCGCTGGGCTCGGCCTGGCCCGGAATCTCCAATGCGAGCCAATATCTCAGACTTTAGACACAGATAATCAGAGGCCCGTTCCTCATCTAGATCCATATAAGCTCGCTGAGCTTCACCAGTCAGATATGGCGCCAGTCTCTCAGCCGAATCTTTAGGAGGCCATTTTGCCATTTTTTCAAATCTCTCGAAAGACACCAGATATGCTTCTACGTCATCAACTGGTGACATTTTCTGGAGAACAGGACCAGGTGGTTCATTTCTGTCATGCCTCACCTGGCTTAACTCTTCTCTTAAGAGCCTTGTGTTTTCCACCTGTGCCTCGGCGACTTGTAGCATCTGAGCTTGCTGCTGTTGCTGCGCAGCGGCCACATTCACGAGGGTTCTCAGTACTTCCTCCATGTTGATGTCTGCGCGGGTTGGGTAGCGGAAACTTGCTTCACGGAGCGTCCCACTCCTGACACCACTTGTGGCAAGAGCCCGCTACTGCAGAAGCACACGCGTACAACTTCTTCCTTTTTATGGTTCTTTATTGTCAGGATGGTAATAATGTTTTGACACCGTATACTTGCACAGCAATTATGGAGACCCTCAACACTTACTATACATAGTCCAGCTCTCTGTCCAGATCAGCCAGCTAGCCCAGCGTTGATCTCTCTGAACAATGAAACAAGCAGGGTTTTATACCTGACAGTCCTCCCACAGGCCTAGCTTGATGGACAGGTGACACACCCACCTTCTCTTTAAAAGGAAACGCCCATCCCTGGCTCTGTTTAGACTATCAGACCCACCCTGTCTGTTTGCTGAGAGGAAGCAGCTTTTAAATCATGTAAGTAAACCAATTTTAAACTACACAACAGGTGTTATAAGTATTGAGCACATCAACATTTTCTCAGTAAATATAGATTTAATGTGGCTATTCATAGATGTCCATAAATTAAGTTTTGTGTAATAATGTGAAATGACACAGGGAAAAAGTATTGAACACACTTCCTGAAATTTATTTAATACTTTGTACAAAAGCCTTTGTTGGTAATGACAGCTTCAAGATGCCTCCTGTATGGAGAAACTAGTCTCATGCATTGCTCAGGTGTGATCTCTATCTACACCTCTTCTCTTGGAAAACTAATAAGCTCCTTTGGATTTTAGGATTTTTATCATCTCTATGCGGATGATACACTATCTATCCTCTCCTGATATTTCATCATCTGTGTTGACCCGTGTAACTGACTGTCTTTCTGTCATTTCATCTTGGATGTCTTCTCGCCAACTCAAACTCAATCTTTCAAAAACTGAATTAATAATATTCCTACCCAAAAACAGAAGGTTCCTGCCTGACATTTCTATTTCTGTTGATAATATGACCATAAATCCCACCCTACAAGCTCGCTGTCTAGGTGTTATCCTTGACTCACAACTATCATTTATTCCCCACATTGACTCTATATCTAAGTCATGTTACATATATCTAAAGAACATTTCCAGAATACGCACATATCTCACACAAGACACTGCAAAAACCTTAATTCATGCACTCATCATCTCTCGCATCGACTGTTGCAAATCCCTCCTTACTGGTCTTCCCAAAATCAGACTTGAACCCCTACAATCTATTTTGCACGCGGCGGCTAGATTGATTTTCTTGCAAACCGTTTTTCTTCTGCTGATCCGCTCTGTCGGTCTCTTTATTGGTTGGCTGTATTTCAACGAATCCAATATAAAATGTCTTCTACTAAAATACAAGGCCGTTAACAAAATTGCACCGACATACATCTCCTCACTTGTCTCAAAATATCTCCCAACTCGACACCTTCGTTCTGCACAAGATCAGCATCTCTCTTCCACTCTCATCACATCCTCCCATTCTCAGTTACAGGACTTTTTTCGGGCTGTACCCACTTTGTGGATTTCCCTCCCTCGCACAGTAAGCTTTCCTCTAGTCTTCAAGCCTTCAAGAGTTTTCTGAAAACCCACGTCTTCAGACAAGCTTATGATATTCCTCAACCACCATCTTAATCTCCCTAGGTTACCCTATTATTACTCTCCACACAGCTAACATAAGACAACAACCCTCTGACCAACATTGCTGTGTGACTGATCACACAGTCCACTCAATACTTTTACCTTTGCATTGTAGCTGGTCCAATGTGCAATATGATGTAGCACATGCCCCTGTGTTTCAAACTCCCATTGTTCCATAGATTGTAAGCTTGCGAGCAGGGTTCTCTCACCTCTATGTCTCTGTATTACCCAGTATTGTTTTATTAATGTTTGTTCCCAATTGTAAAGCACTACAGAATTTGCTGGCACTCTATAAACAAATGTTATTGATGATGATGATGATTTTGCCCCATTCTTTAATGCAAATAGTCTTCAAATGTTGAAGGTTCTGTGGTCTTCTTCTATGAACTGTGATTGGCTGGGCAATTCTAGCAGCTTTATTTTCTTTCTCTGAAACCAATTGAGATTGTCCATGGCTGTGTGTTTAGAAACATTGTCTTGCTGAAATATCCACCCTTGTTTCATCTTCAGCATCCTGGTCGATGGCAGCAGATTTTTATCAAGAATGTCTCAGTACATTTTTCCATTCATACTTCCTACAATTAAATGCAGTATGCAAGTACCGTGTGCAGAAATACAGCCCCACACCATGATGTTCCCACCTCCAAACTTCACTGTTGTTATTGTGTTTTTGGGGTGATGTACAGTGCCATTTCCCCTCCAAACATGGGGCCTGATTCATTATGGATCTTAACTGAAGAAACTTCTTTTTTCAGTCTCCTGGACAAAACCATGTTACAATGCAAGGGGTGCAAATTAGTATTCTGTTTTGCACATAAGTGAAATACTGACTGTTTTTTCATGTAGCACACAAATACTTGATAGCTTATTTGTACACTGAAATTTAAAGTTGATATGTGTGTGCTACATGAAAAAACCAACAGTATTTAACTTATGTGCAAAACAGAATACTAATTTTCACCCCTTGCATTGTAACATGGTTTTGTCCAGGAGACTGAAATAAGAAGTTTCTTCAGTTAAGATTCTTAGGGAATTAGGCCCATGGTATGTATTATGGCATCCAAAGAGTTAAATTTTGCTCTCATCTAAAAAAAACTATATTCTCCCAGTATTTCACAGTCTTGTCCAAATGTTGTGCAGCAAACTTTAAACAAGCTTCAACATAGTTTTTCTTCAGCAAAGGAGTCTTGCATGGTGAGGGTGCATACAGGCCATGGCGGTTGATTGCATTACTTATTGTTTTCTTTGAAACAATTGTACCTGCTAATTCCAGGTCTTCCTGAAGCTCTCCACAAGTGGTCCTTGGACAACTCTTATAATAATTTTTTTCACTCCTCTATCAGAAATCTAGCGAGGTGCACCTGGTCGTGGCCGGTTTATGGTGAAATAATGTTCTTTCCACTTCCGGATTATGGCACCAACAGTGTTCACTGGAACATTCAGCAGTTTAGAGATCCTTCTGTAACCAATGCCATCAGTATGTTTTGCAACAATAAGGTAGCAAAGTTTTTGAGAGAACTCTTTGCTTTTACCCATCATGAGATGTTTCTTGTGTGACACCTTCGTAAGGAGACACCTTTTCTATAGGCCATGAGTTGTGGCTGAACCAGCTGGAAGGAATGCTTATTAATTACTGGTAGATTTCAGCTGGTGTCTTGGCTTTCCATGCCTTCCTGAACCTCCCTTTCTTCATGTGTTTAACACGTTTTCCCTATGTCATTTCACATTATTACACAAAACATAAATTATGGCCATCTATGGTTTGATCTCTTTGCATGTGTGGATTACAAGGGTTGTTGCTGACATTTGGTGTAAATTCCATTACAATAACCACATTAAATCTATATTTACTGAGAAAAATGTTGATGTGTTCAATACTTGTTTCACCCGATGTGTGTGTGTGTATATGTATATATATATATATATATATATATATATATATATATATATATATATGTTGTGAAACCGCGCAGTTCGATTTTTGGATTCCTGCGAATAAAGCAGAGACACTCGCTATGTATCATCCTATCTGCAAATTATGAACTTTCATCGTCTCGCTGCCTTATAGTTTATTTTGGATTTATTGTTCTTGTGCGTTAGGTTAACATGTGTTATTGTATGCCGTGTGTATTTATATTAATAGGAACAAGGTTACATAAACCAGACAGGTTCTTAAATCACGATAGGTGGAATGTAAGTCAGAGATAAGTGAGACGCCTGGGTTAAACAATTGATATATGCATGGAATATAACCTTCCTGGAGCGGGGTTCAGGTGGCCCGTGTGAGAGGGGGCGTCACAGCAGCCCCGTCTCCTGCTATGTAATTCCAAATTTACGCCATCGCACAGTGAGGGGGGTGCTGATGAAGACCCACCACCGCCGGGATCCGGGAGGGCACCTGCTCTTTGGAGGAACTCTGAAATTCGGGAGCCTCCAGGATGTTCCAGAAGAGGAATCATACATGACCTACCTAGTAGTAGTGTAAAGATATTCTACAATTAACTGGTGTTAAAATGAGGACCGCAGTAATGGTTTCTTGGACCCCACAAGGTTTTGTTCTCTACCTTTATAATTAGAATGTTATTTATATAACAAACACAATAATAATAAAATGAAAAACAAATAAAAAAACAAATTAGACCTGTCTCTTTAATGGCTAGTGAGGGATTTCTTCATACAAACAACATATATCGCTTTATTATAAATAAATGATAATTGCAAGTACATCTCTGCCAGGGCTAATTTATGTTCTATATGTGTATCTGGTGTATCAAAGGCTCATCTCCCACAAGTAATAAAACATGAATTATATTTCAGTAAACAGCTCTAAGCATGAAGCACATTTAGTAATACGGTGCAAATATAGCACAGATGTTTAGTACCCCAGATCAGCCAATCAGATGTCGGCTATCATCAGCCTCACACATGTTACACTGATGAAAACTAATATCTGATTGGTTACTGTGAGTTACAGAAATTTTTATACTGCAATTTTTTAAAGGGCTTGTCAGTTTAAACTTAAAAATTCCCTTCCCACTTGGCCACCCCATCTCCTTACATATTAGTGTTTTTGAAAATTGCCCTTGATCTGATGATCCCGCGCTGGTTGAGCGATATACAGTCCCGAAAATGTGGAATTGTTTCGAAATTCATTCAATTGTCGCCGGTTCAGTGGCCACGAACATCGTTTATTGTTTCTAGACCCCGATTCGAATATGCCGGGTTCACCCTTTGTGTCCAAGGCTCGCCATCCCATTCAGCGTGCGCCATGCATGTTCAAGGTGCATTGCTCTCATTTCGATTCAAATTTGTGTTTTTAACTATTGTTTTTTAAACACTAATTAAATAAAATATCAAGTAATGAAAAAGTATTTTAACATATTTTAATTTAAAATAACAATACCGCTGTGTTCGAAGTTTGAGATTTGCTGTTCTCAATTAATTTTTTTTAAAAAAATGTATCAATTGAATCTCAAATTTTGGGCTCGTTCATGTGCTAACCTGCACGGACAGGCTTGGGCATGGCTGAATTGGTTTGACTTTCTCAAATTTAGCTCTTCCTTTTATTTTAATTGATACAAAATTTGAGAAATGCGGTTGAAAATTTGTACCAATTGGACAGATAAGGATATAAGGATGGGTCGCGCATATCTACTGCTCACAGCCTGCATGGTAAGGATCTGACGTGACTGCAGATCTGCATCTTTCTGCGGCTCTCCTGTCTCACTAATACACTGTAATGTGCGATAACGTGTTCTCCCTACCACTATCAAACATAGCTCACTGCAGAGCATCACAGAGACAGGAAACCTGAAATTACCACACACCTCTCTACAGCAAAGAGCTACGTTGGTACTTGTTTATAATGCAGTACAATTACATCAATGACTGTTATGTTGGGGAGTTACCATCTGTGTAAAATGGTAATAACAGAAGGTCAGACCATCCTAGTAGTGTGACAATTGTGCTAATGACCATTTAATAACAAGTCTCATTGATTACCACTCACAAAGGGGAGTTTCCACTTTAAACCCAGCTCTATTTCAATATCCTCTCAATTTACTCTGATACACACAGTATAATACAGGAAATAATGTTAATCAAGAAAGATTTTCCGCTAAGTTCTCATTTAAGATAATATATATTCTTAGTAACAATAGGTATTTTCAATAACAGTCTTTAAACCCATAATACAAGGAAATAACACAGTGCTGAGGATGGCCATTTTTTTAAAATATAGAAGTACCAACACAGTATAACTAAAATAAATATACACTTTATTATCACTGCGAATGTAAATATAACAACCACCTTATGCTGTTTGCAAAATCATTAAAATTCTGGGGATGCTCATGTCTACAGTGTTCCTGGTTTTCTATTATCTGATGGATCACACTGTTCCTCAGTGTAATGTCCTTGTAACTTAGAATCAGCTGATAATAGGTTGGCACCTCCATAATTCACATATGACTGGATGTTCAATGAATATCCATTCTCTGGTTGATTTTAATCTTTAACTTTGTGGTATGAAATAAGTGTGTTGTAATGTCAGCAGATGTGATGGAATAAAAGGGTTCAATATGATAGAATGTTGGGAGATATGATACAATGACAGCAGGTATAATATAATGTAATGTCAGCAGATGTGATGGAATAAAAGGGTTCAATATAATAAAATGTTGGGAGATATGATACAATGACAGCAGGTATAATATAATGTAATGTCAGCAGATGTGATGGAATAATAGGTTCAGTGTGATGGAATGTTGGGAGATATGATACAATGACAGCAGGTATAATATAATGTAATGTCAGCAGATGTGATGGAATAAAAGGGTTCAATATGATAGAATGTTGGGAGATATGATACAATGACAGCAGGTATAATATAATGTAATGTCAGCAGATGTGATGGAATAATAGGTTCAGTGTGATGGAATGTTGGGAGATATGATACAATGACAGCAGGTATAATATAATGTAATGTCAGCAGATGTGATGGAATAAAAGGGTTCAATATGATGGAATGTTGGGAGATATGATACAATGACAGCAGGTATAATATAATGTAATGTCAGCAGATGTGATGGAATAATAGGTTCAGTGTGATGGAATGTTGGGGTATAGGATAAGGTGGAAGCAGTGATGATGAAGTATATTATGATGTAATGTCAGCAGATGTGATGGAATAAAAGGGTTCAATATGATGGAATGTTGGGAGATATGATACAATGACAGCAGGTGTAATATGATGTAATGTCAGCAGATGTGATGGAATAATAGGTTCAGTTTGATGGAACAATAGAAGATATGAAACAATGACAGCAGGTATAATATAATGTAATGTCAGCAGATGTGATGGAATAATAGGGTTCAGTGTGATGGAATGTTAGAAGATATGATACAATGACAGCAGGTATAATATAATGTAATGTCAGCAGATGTGATGGAATAATAGGTTCAGTGTGATGGAATGTTGGGAGATATGATACAATGACAGAAGGTATAATATAATGTAATGTCAGCAGATGTGATGGAATAATAGGGTTCAGCGTGATGGAATGTTAGAAGATATGATACAATGACAGAAGGTATAATATAATGTAATGTCAACAGATGTGATGGAATAATAGGTTACAATATAATAGAAGGTTGGGAGATATGATACAATGACAGCAGGTATAATATAATGTAATGTCAGCAGATGTGATGGAATAATAGGTTCAGTGTGATGGAATGTTGGGAGATATGATACAATGACAGCAGGTATAATATAATGTAATGTCAGCAGATGTGATGGAATAATAAGGATCAGTATGATGGAATGTTGGTAGATATGATACAATGACAGCAGGTGTAAAATGATGTAATGTCAGCAGATGTGATGGAATAATAGGATCAGTATGATGAAATGTTGGGAGATATGATACAATGACAGCAGGTATAATATAATGTAATGTCAGCAGATGTGATGGAATAATAGGTTCAGTATGATGGAATGTTGGTGAGATATGATACAATGACAGCATATATAATATAATATAATGTCAGCAGATGTGATGGAATAATAGGTTCAGTTTGATGGAATGTTGGGAGATAAGATAAAGTGACAGCAGGTATAATATAATGCAATGTCAGCAGATGTGATGGAATAATAGGTTCAGTATGATGAAATGTTGGGAGATATGATACAATGACAGCAGGTATAATATAATGTAATGTCAGCAGATGTGATGGAATAATAGGTTCAGTTTGAATGAACAATAGAAGATATGAAACAATGACAGCAGGTATAATATAATGTAATGTCAGCAGATGTGATGGAATAATAAGGTTCAGTGTGATGGAATGTTGGGAGATATGATACAATGACAGCAGGTAAAATATAATGTAATGTCAGCAGATGTGATGGAATAATAGGGTTCAGCGTGATGGAATGTTAGAAGATATGATACAATGACAGCAGGTATAATATAATGTAATGTCAGCAGATGTGATGGAATAATAGGTTCAGTGTGATGGAATGTTAGGAGATATGATACAATGACAGCAGGTATAATATAATGTAATGTCAGCAGATGTGATGGAATAATAGGGATCAGTATGATGGAATGTTGGTAGATATGATACAATGACAGCAGGTGTAAAATGATGTAATGTCAGCAGATGTGATGGAATAATAGGATCAGTATGATGAAATGTTGGGAGATATGATACAATGACAGCAGGTATAATATAATGTAATGTCAGCAGAAGTGATGGAATAATAGGTTCAGTATGATCGAATGTTGGTGAGATATGATACAATGACAGCATATATAATATAATGTAATGTCAGCAGATGTGATGGAATAATAGGTTCAGTTTAATGGAATGATGGGAGATAAGATAAAGTGACAGCAGGTATAATATAATGTAATGTCAGCAGATGTGATGGAATAATAGGTTCAGTATGATAGAATGTTAGAAGATATGATACAATGACAGCAGGTATAATATAATGCAATGTCAGCAGATGTGATGGAATAATAGGTTCAGTATGATGAAATGTTGGGAGATATGATACAATGACAGCAGGTGTAATATGATGTAATGTCAGCAGATGTGATGGAATAATAGGATCAGCATTATAAAATGTTGGGAGATATGATACAATGACAGCAGGTATAATATAATGTAATGTCAGCAGATGTGATGGAATAATAGGTTCAGTATGATGGAATGTTGGGAGATATGATACAATGACAGCAGGTATAATATAATGTAATGTCAGCAGATGTGATGGAATAATAGGTTCAGTGTGATGGAATGTTAGAAGATATGATACAATGACAGCAGGTATAATATAATGCAATGTCAGCAGATGTGATGGAATAATAGGTTCAGTATGATGAAATGTTGGGAGATATGATACAATGACAGCAGGTATAATATAATGTAATGTCAGCAGATGTGATGGAATAATAGGTTCAGTTTGATGGAACAATAGAAGATATGAAACAATGACAGCAGTTATAATATGATGTAATGTCAGCAGATGTGATAGAATAATAGGGTTCAGTGTGATGGAATGTTGGGAGATATGATACAATGACAGCAGGTAAAATATAATGTAATGTCAGCAGATGTGATGGAATAATAGGTTCAGTGTGATGGAATGTTAGGAGATATGATACAATGACAGCAGGTATAATATAATGTAATGTCAGCAGATGTGATGGAATAATAGGTTCAGTTTGATGGAATGTTGGTATATATGATACAATGACAGCAGGTGTAAAATGATGTAATGTCAGCAGATGTGATGGAATAATAGGTTCTGTTTGATGGAATGTTAGAAGATATGATACAATGACAGCAGGTGTAATATAATGTAATGTTAGCAGATGTGATGGAATAATAGGTTCAGTTTGATGGAATGTTAGAAGATATGATACAATGACAGCAGGTATAAAATACTGTAATGTCAGCAGATGTGATGGAATAATAGGGTTCAGTGTGATGGAATATTGGGAGATATGATACAATGACAGTAGGTGTAAAATAATGTATTGTCAGCAGATGTGATGGAATAATAGGTTAAGTTTGATGGAATGTTAGAAGATATGATACAATGACAGCAGGTATAATATAATGTAATGTCAGTAGATGTGATGGAATAATAGGTTCAGTTTGATGGAATGTTGGGACATATAATACAAATATAGCAGGTATAAAATAATGTAATGTCAGCAGATGTGATGTAATAATAGGGTTCAGTGTGATGGAATGTTGGGAGATATGATACAATGACAGCAGGTATAATATAATGTAATATCAGCATATGTGATGGAATAACAGGTTAAGTTTGATGGAATGTTAGAAGATATGATACAGTGACAGCAGGTATAAAATAATGTAATTTCTGCAGATGTGATGGAATAATAGGGTTCAGTGGGATGGAATGTTGGGAGATATGATACAATGACAGCAGGTAAAATATAATGTAATGTCAGCAGATGTGATGGAATAATAGGTTAAGTTTGATGGAATGTTAGAAGATATGATACAGTGACAGCAGGTATAAAATAATGTAATTTCTGCAGATGTGATGGAATAATAGGGTTCAGTGGGATGGAATGTTAGAAGATATGATACAATGACAGCAGGTATAATATGATGTAATGTCAACAGATGTCATGGAATAAAAGGGTTCAGTATGATGGAATGTTGGGAGATATGATACAATGACAGCAGGTATAATATAATGTAATGTCAGCAGATGTGATGGAATAATAGGTTCAGTGTGATGGAATGTTGGGAGATATGATACAATGACAGCAGGTATAATATGATGTAATGTCAGCAGATGTGATGGAATAATAGGTTCAGTTTGATGGAAATTTAGAAGATATGATACAATGACAGCAGGTATAATATGATGTAATGTCAGCAGATATGATGGAATAATAGGGGTCAGTGTGATGAAATGTTGGGAGATATGATATAATGACAGCAGGTATAATATAATGTAATGTCAGCAGATGTGATGGGATAATAGGTTCATTATGATGGAATGTTGGGAGATATGCTACAATGACAGCAGGTATAATATGATGTAATGTCAGCAGATGTGATGGAATAATAGGTTCAGTGTGATGGAATGTTGGGAGATATTATATTATTACAGAAGGTATAATATGATGTAATGTCAGCAGATGTGATGGAATAAAAGGGTTCAGTGTGATGAAATGTTGGGAGATATGATATAATGACAGCAGGTATAATTTAATGTAATGTCAGCAGATGTAATGGAATAATAGGTTCAGTGTGATGGAATGTTGGGAGATATTATATAATTACAGCAGGTATATTATGATGTAATGTCAGCAGATATGATGGAATAATAGGGTTCAGTGTGATGAAATGTTGGGAGATTTGATACAATGACAGCAGGTATAATATAATGTAATGTCAGCAGATGTGATGGAATAATAGGTTCAGTGTGATGGAATGTTAGAAGATATGATACAATGACAGCAGGTATAAAATGATGTCATGTCAGCAGATGTGATGGAATAATAGGTTCAGTTTGATGGAATGTTAGAAGATATGATACAATGACAGCAGGTATAATATAATGTAATGTCAGCAGATGTAATGGAATAATAGGTTCAGTGTGATGGAATGTTGGGAGATATTATATAATTACAGAAGGTATAATATGATGTAATGTCAGCAGATATGATGGAATAATAGGTTCAGTGTGATGGAATGTTGGGAGATATTATATTATTACAGAAGGTATAATATGATGTAATGTCAGCAGATGTGATGGAATAAAAGGGTTTAGTGTGATGGAATGTTGGGAGATATGATATAATGACAGCAGGTATAATATGATGTAATGTCAGTAGATGTGATGGAATAATAGGTTCAGTGTGATGGAATGTTGGGAGATATGATACAATGACAACAGGTATAATATAATGTAATGTCAGCAGATGTAATGGAATAATAGGTTCAGTGTGATGGAATGTTGGGAGATATTATATAATTACAGCAGGTATAATATGATGTAATGTCAGCAGATGTGATGGAATAATAGGGTTCAGTTTGATGAAATGTTGGGAGATTTGATACAATGACAGCAGGTATAATATAATGTAATGTCAGCAGATATGATGGAATAATAGGTTCAGTGTGATGGAATGTTGGGAGATATGATATAATGACAGCAGGTATAATATGATGTAATGTCAACAGATGTGATGGAATAATAGGTTCAGTGTGATGGAATGTTGGGAGATATGATATAATGACAGCAGGTATAATATAATTTAATGTCAGCAGATGTGAGGGAATATTAGGGTTCAGAATAATGGAATGTTGGGAGATATGATACAATGACAGCAGGTGTAATATAATGTAATGTCAGCAGATGTGATGGAATAATAGGTTCAGTCTGATGGAATGTTGGGAGATATGATACAATGACAGCAGGTGTAATATAATGTCATTTCAGCAGATGTGATTGAATAAAAGGGTTCAGTTTGAATGTTGGGAGTTATGAATCAATGACAGCAGGTGTAATATAATTACATTTTCATCCAGTACATCCCAACATTTTAAAAAGCTTAATAGGGACACAATAAATCACTACCACAATCCAGCTAAATAGTGTTCTTAAAATGCCCAATCTCCTTCCAGATCTATTCAGCCACACCCACATTCCTTGGAAGCCACGCCTACTTTTCTCATAGGCAACAGCTCTATTCCATCAATCCTCCAATTTATTTACCTCCCAACATTAAAATATTGGCCCACTAAAGTCTACCTCCCCCTTCCCACCCTAAACAACCTGTGCTATACCTCAATATGCCTATCCCATCTCTAATTGTCCCACTGGGACATTAGGACTGTGTCTTGATAAACAGGACAGTTGGGGGTGACAGTCTGTCACCTGTACAATCCAGATAAATCTTTGTATTGAATATTTTAACTGCAGACAGACATTCTACTTTCCTGAGAGATGGGGAGAACACTGATTACTTAAAGGACCACTAAAACTGACATAACAGAACATTGGATGATTGTCCTGTTGAAAGTCAAAATTCCTCCTCAGTTTCAGCTTTCGGCAGACGGTAACAAATTTTGTGACCAGGATTTGTCTGTAATAAACATCATTTATCCTGCCGTCCATCTCCATCCACATCACATGATGCAGCCGCCATACTGCGCATTGGGGATGGGGTCAGCAGACTGGTGTGCAGTGTTTTATTTGCCCCATAGATAGCTCTTTTTCTCTGATTTAAATATTTTTCTTCTTTCTTTTTAGTATTTTTATAAAAGGGTTTTCTCTAGTCTTGTTTTTATTTGGCGTGTTGCTTAATTCTTTGCGGATCAGAGCCCAAAAAATCCTACTTCTCTCTATTTCAAATTTAGAGTCTGCGGCACCAACCTGTGACCCCTTATCCAAGGCTCAGTATATGTGTGGGTGATATTTGTTGTTCTTTTATATAGACCAACGTATTTTGGGACTTTAAAAAGTTTCTTCACTTAACCCAAAACCCTTCCATCATCATTTCTTCCCAACTCTTCCCTCGCTTAGATCTGATATACGAATCTATATATGACCTTCTCCACTGTCTCCAATAAGTGTCATCAGTGGCGGATCTACCATTGGAGCAGCAGGTCCGATGCACCGGGACCCATGGCAATAATGGGGCTCGCTGCAAAGTGAACTAGCGAGCTGTGGGTACCGGTTCCCTCCTCCCTGCTTCCCTGCACCAGGAGCCATGGCGATAATGGGGATGCTGCAAAGTGAACTAGCGAGCTGTGGGTACCGGTTCCCTCCTCCCTGCTTCCCTGCACAGGCTCGCTAATTACACCTTTGAGTGTCATTAATCTACAATAGTGCCCACACTGCAAACTAGTTTGTGTTATAGTCTTCGTTGTGTTGTTTGTAGCTGTGTTGGTAATCTGAGGATGTTGAGTTTTATGATCGTTTGCGTCTTAAATACCTTAAATACTTAGCGGTTGATGTTATAACTATAACTATTACCACCTTCTTGTATCCTTAACACTAATATAAAATAATGGACATGACACGTAACTGTGTCAAATAAAGAGGAGTTTATTCATAAAAGACTCCACACTGCAGGGGCAAACGCAGGATTTGCAGAGGGGAGTTTCCACACCACGCCACCAGTGGGTGTGACCAGCATGCATTAGTATAATGTGGTGTAGTTGTGTAAGAAGAAACCAGCCAGAGGTAATACTTAGACGCGGATCCTAAAGAAAAGCAACCAATATCCTATTATTTTATTTTCACAATGTCCGTTCACTGGTTTCTACCATTTCTTGTAAAATACAGTGATTATTTTGTACATGACAGGTTCTCTTAATACACAGTGGAGGAATAAGAATTCCTGATGACGATAAGTCATTACCCAAGTAGGGAATAGCGTAACTCCATATTATTAAAGTGATTGGCGTACATTCTGTCTCGCCTCAGGCTCCCTTGTCCAGCCAGCTTGGCAAATTGTCAGACACTTCGATTATAACTTCTTTTAACACCTGCAGTTCTGGTATAATTGTGTGTTCATGTCTCTGATCACACTTGTCTATCCGCTATACTCTCTGACAGGACAGATCTCCCCGGGTCAGGTCCAATCGGCACAAACTAACCATCAATCCCCCAGTGACGTTGTAACTCTGACGGAGAGTGGAAAATATAATCTGTTTCTACAGGGTTGTCTATTTATTCTTCTATCCTAGCACTAAGGACCCGCTCTGATATTTATTGTGTAATAATATATATTGTATAGTAATGAGAGTTTTTGTGGTGTGGGTGACTGTCTGTGTAGATACAATGTGTTTGTTTGAGTATCTGACCCTAGGATCAGCTCCAAAGGTTGCTAATGAGCGAAGACCAGAGGAACAATTATTTTGTTACATTCCACAGGAACGGATATGTCACAGCAGTTGCTTGTGCAGCCACATTTTGCAGTCCTGTACTACAACCCCCTCCTAGAATTGTCCTAGAGAATAGATCTGAAACAAACACTTCTCATGGGGGGGGTCAATATGGACCCTGATATTCAAATCTACATGGGGACAATTCAATGACAACTGAACTGACACTCACTCACGTACACTCACCCGCACCTATACTCACTCACGTACACTCACTTACCTTCAGGGTCAAGCAGTATGTCCCAATAAGGTTTATAAACTAAAATTAATTAAAAATCATAAATTCATAAATGACATAGGAATGAACAGAAGGCCAAACTGTGTCTGAGAAATGTGTGAAATTCTGTAGCCGTGGGGGTATGAGGTGGAAAATCCACAAAACCATTTAGAAATGATTCTATTACAGTGCGCAACATAGTTTTATCCCATTGTTGATAGACAATTCTCCAATTATTCCCACAATATAATACTTTAAATCATTACTCAGCATGGGGAATCTGTGTGTTGCAAATAAGGGCAGATTTAGTGCTGAAAAACTTCACCTGAGCAACACTCACAAGACTAAAGCTGGGTACACACTGAAGGTGCAATATCTGTAATGGTTTTACAAACAACTGAAAGTCCTGTTGAGCCTGCCGACTCATACACATCTACATGATTTACCTTTAGGCAAGACCGTCTTAACAGCATTATAGGCTCCCGGGCAAAGCAGTGCCCTAGGCCCTTTATACACAACCACTCACTTATGTACAATTAATACATGTACGTTGTTTTCGTCAAAGCCAAGATATGTATTTGCAACAGCAAGATTGCATGTACAGATAACAGTGGATACTGGGGTGATTAGTCCACCTAAATATTTTAATAAAGAGGGTTTGAAGGTTCTAAATAAATCTCCCGGAATAATATACTGAAAATTTGTCAAGCCTATGAGGCCACTATGCCCAGGCAACTGCGCAGCGTTCCTGTGTGTTAAGACGGAATCAGGTCTGTGATCTTGGGTAGCACAATGGCTCAGTGGTTAGCACTTCTGCCTTACAGCACTGGGATCATGAGTTCAATTCCCGACCATGGCCTTATCTGTGTGGGGTTTGTATGTTCTCCCTGTGTTTGCGTGGATTTACTCTGGGTGCTCCGGTTTCCCCCCACCACTCCAAAAACATACTGGTAGGTTAATTGGCTGCTCTCTAAATTGACCCTAGTCTCACTGTCTGTGTGTGTGTGTGTGTGTGTGTTAGGGAATTTAGACTGTAAGCTCCAATGGGGCAGGGACTGATGTGAATGAGTTCTCTGTACAGCACTGCAGAATTAGTGGCGCTATATAAATAACTGATGATGATGATGGAAGGGACAGCAGAAAAATAGCTTTTTTTATATATAGATAAATAACGATTATCCATGCCTGTCAATGTCTGGGGGAATCTGTATACATCTAGTACAATAATAATAATATGACTTACTGGTAAGATGATGTTCACTTATCCAGAATAACTATGGAAACTGTTTATAAGAGCTGTAGTATTGTGAAGACAGCATGTGGCATCATTTGCATATTAAGAAATAAGTGGTCTCAATATACGCTACATAAAACTGGTGTTTATTTTCATTTTATTTTTTTACACAAATGTCAGTTTCAACAGACGGGAATATATTTACACATAATAAAAAAGCTGACAAAAGAAACCAAAGAAAATCTGTGAATTAATTAACAACTCATTAGCAGAGAAAACAGCTATGTTAATAATTAGGCCCTAACCGTAGATTCTGCTCTTACACAGTGATTTTTATGACTCTAATATGCGTTATATAGTCCAGTTTATAGACGTCCCCCAAGCACAGGTTCTGGATGTAAGTGGCCAGGCCCGTCGCAATAGAGAACAAATCGGGATGTACAACAACAGATTTAATGATTGCGTATCTCTACGGCCTCTCCTGTAATTCTCCCTCCAACAATTAGCAGAAACTAACACCATTACTGGGGCTTCCTAAACCAATGCTGGTAACTTTCCAACTACAATCTTTCAATGCTTTCTGCATTGATCCGTGCCTATATTATAGGATCTTTTGGACATATCTTAAAATATTTTCGTTTTTTTGCTACTTTCATTCATACTCAAAAAGAAAGATTATACCTTCTGTATTATATCATGCCTAATAGTGAATGTGGTTTTCGCAATCAAAACAAATGTAATCAAACTTTTCTTGTACTTGTGACCTGTTTGTGTGTGTGTGTGTGTGTGTATGTGTGTGTGTACTTGCATTCATATGCCTAAGGGGACATTTACCTGTTTACACCCCAACACTGTGGGGACCTGAGTCATAGTGGGGACAAAAAATGAGGTCCCCACAAAGCCTCCCAAGGCTAATCAATACAGGGGACCTTGCTGATATGCTCGGCATTAAAATCTGGCATGTGCCCAAGAGTCACTTTTGTCGGCCCAAAGTGTCCGTGTGTCCGATGTGGAGGGTAGAGTGTGTGTGCGCTCCACCGATAGAGGTCAGTCGACCAAATGCAGGGGCAGGAAAAGGAAGAGACTGCAGTATTCCCTGGCTTTTTACAATGTACTTTGCTTAGCGTTGTACATTGTCTATGGCCGCATACTTACATTTCCACCTTAACAGCAAGGAGAAGAGCGTCGCGGTCAGCAGTGACGTCATGCAGAGTGGCTGGATTCTTCATTGGTCGCGATTCCTGGCAGTTGGCGGTCACAGAAGCCGTCCTGGAGCCAGGTCGTGAAGTAGCCATTTGGGGTCGGCATGTCGGAGTAAGTATTGTCGGGGTAGTCAGCATCAATATGCTGACTACCACCGATTTACATATCTGTTTCTTTTCAGAACTGGACCAGCTACAGAGCGACATGTCAGATGATGATCAATCCCCCGTGACAAAGGGACGAGTGGTCAAGCGTTCAGCTGACACTTCCATGTCAGAAGAGAGGCGGCGTATGTAGCCGGCAACACGGGACCAGTGCCCAGCCAAGGCTTCCACACGCCGGTGTAGCACATAGTTTCGATAGGCAAAAGAACTTTTCCTTCTCTGTGTTTCTGTCACGTATTTCACAAGAATTACCACTGACTGGTGTTGGCGCTACTAAGCTAACGCACCCCCGGTGTTCACCAGGGACCCCCTACAAGGAGGTATGGACTTTGCTGTGTGAGGTGCACAGGTGGCGGTTCTCCAAGATAGTCACCAGTGCAGTGAATGAAGCGTAATCAGACAGACTGGGTCAGAACCAAGGAAGCGCAGTACCATGAAGATTGGGCGAGAGAGTAGTCAGGAACGGTCCAAAGGTCAAAATCCAGTACGGGCAGCAAGGTACAGTGGGTAATCCGGAAGAGTAGTCAAGGGAGCCAAGATCAGAAATCAGGAGTTAAAACATGTAACACAGGGAAGCTAGAGAGGTGAGAACCAAGTGAGGCTTAAATACACTGGGGAAGTAGTGGATGAGAGAAGTTTCCGGCGATCAGACACAGCTGTCCCGTTGCTATGACAACGGTTGCAGCATACTGCGCATGCACGTGCCATGGGGGTCACGTGGGCGGAAAAATGTCCCGTTGCTAGGCAACGGGACGAGAGAAGGGATCAGAAGGCGACCGTTTCTGGCACCTATGTGGGGTGCGGAGGCGGCGCCTGACAGTTTCGCATGGTCACAATGGACCACTCTACTTCCTTCCAGGTTGTAGAGAAGTACAGAGAAAATCCTGGGACAGAGAGGAGATCCGAGTTGTGGAGAAGCGCATGATGAAGTTTCTCCAAACATGCTGAGTGCCCGGCAAGTGAGACTGAGTTGTGTGCCTTATGGGCGAACCATCCATACTGAAAGATCGGAACTGGTCGGGGGTGAAATTCTACATAAAGAACCGTATAACAGCTTTAAAAAGGGATCAAACTTGTTGGAATGATACTCAGTGGTTGAACAGGGATGTAACCTCCATGGCTAGGTGTCGGTGTAAGCGGGCAAGCGGATGTCCTCAGATGGCCAGAATACACTAAACTTTCCCTACCATTGTTATTCTTTATTCATTTATGTATGTGGGAATGTGGATGTCCTCAGACAGTCAAAATACATGACACTTTCCCCATCCAGCAGTCCATGTCAGTACTTTATGCAAAGTCAAAGTATAAATCTCATGTGGTAACTCTGGTGACAAACCGCTCCGTCACATACCCCTATGATTGTTCTGTCGACAGGGCATTAGGAAAGGGGTGTCCATATACGCCATGTTCCAGACATGGGTCCTCACAATGCAATAAACAAAAGTGTGTGTGTGTGTGTGTTTGTATCTGTGTATGTGTGTGTGTATATGTGTGTGTATATATCTGTATGTGTGTGTATATATGTGTGTGTGTGTATATATGTGTATGTGTGTGTGTATATATATATGTGTGTGTGTGTGTATGTGTGTGTGTAAAACAGTTTGTGACAAAGTCAGGATGTTTTACAAGAAAAAAACAAAATCTTTCCTGTGAAGTTGTTTTTGATGTCTCTTATTTCTTCTGATGCTGCTGAAACATTTACATCTATATTTGTGGACCTTACAGTAGCTCTTTGATGTGAGGACGCCTGTAGCTTAGATTCAGGGTCCCTTTAATACTCTACTGCCTGTGCATAATTAGCGTAACAAACAGAAAACCTTTAGAATTGAGACTGTAATTTATTTTCTGAGCTTCTATTCACTCAGCGGTAACAATACAAAAGCCTATATTAATATCCTGAGTAACAAACTAGAAACAGAACTGCTGGTGGGAGAAACAAGGCGAGCTCATGTTTGGAGAATATATTCATTGTAAACTCAGTCCCGGTGCCTTGAAAAGACTAGAGAAGAGATTTTACATGCGGAGGAGACAATAGACACGATTGAGCGCATATAGGACATTCTTAGCAGATATTAATGAGCTGTGATAATAGCTGGTAATTAGGACTATTTCTTCCACACAAATAAAAACCTGGAAAGCAATGAGCTTGGGGAATGACAAGTGAAAGACGTAACCCTCATTCTGCTCCAGGGACCGAGATCCATTCGTACAAAGAGAGTAAAGCACAAGAGAAAATGCTAAGAAATGAGTAATTTATCAGCTGAGACAAACATGGATATCGGCCACAATATTATGCTCATATCCCTTCATTTCATAGATTATATATTTTTTAAAGATTCAAGACCAATACACATTTTCTTATAATAAACTGCAACCAATTAGTGTAAGTTTGCCTGATCTTGATACATAATTCTGATACAGAAATGGAATTAACTTGATCATATATCATGAAAGCAATTTATTAGATAATGCTTCTTTTAGGTCGCATCAGTTAAGGAAAACTCTTTACTCGAGATGAGTAAAATATTCAATTAGCCTCTTACGTAATATTTACCTCGTTCCAGCAGAAATTGACCTAATTGTTCTGCGTGAAGAACCTTTAAAATCTTTTGTTCCAACCGGACTTATTATATCCCTACCACCACAAAAATACAAGGTGGAATGGTTGGACATCATGTTATTCAGTGACCAGTGTATTATGTATAGCAGGAAAAGGAAAAATACAATATATTACATAACATACAGAAGAAGAGAAATAATATTCCATACATATATTCCAATAAAAACTAATTTTAATACATACGTTTAAAGAGCACGATCAATAGCTTATTTGTACACTGAAATTTAAAGTTGATATTTGTGTGCTACATGAAAAAAACAGTCAGTATTTAACTCATGTGCAAAACAGAATACTAATTTGCACCCCTTGCATTATAACATGGTTTTGTCCAGGAGACTTAAACAAGAAGTTTCTTAAGTTAAGATCCTTAATGAATCAGGCCCCTAGCTGTCATTTAATTAGTACATTCTACAAAATAACAGCTAGTATCTGATTGGTTGCAACATCTCCACTTTTTCAAACCCGCAGTTTAGTAATCATAGTGTCCAATAGATAGTACGTTGCTTAGTTCCCTTAATTCTTAAAGGGTCTCTCCTCCTTGGAATCGATCGGGCCACAAGAAGTTTGAATGGGAGGGGATGTGCCCACTCAGAGTGAGGTGAGACGTGATGTGATTAGCCCTGTGGTTAGCCATTTGTACACTGATTTATCATCAAATACGGCAATCGGATATTTTACAGATAGACATCTTTTTCTGCAAAGTTAAATATAACTGAACATTAAAACATTATCAAAAACAAAAATCCAAAGTAGTGAAACCCAAATGTGTAGTGATTGCATCTTTGTATTATAATATTATTGTTATATATTTTAGCTAAACTTTTCAAAATATTTGTTAAAAATGATTTCCCTTCAGTTAGGTTGGATTGTGCTGGGTCAGCCCCGTTGGAGTTATTTACTAAATCCATTGAGATGTTCTTCACGAACCGTTACATTATTTCATGACTAAATAAGCATAAACTGCAAGTATATGTTTTATGTGCAACAAACACAATCACAGGGCCAGATTATAAACCATTAAAAATCGACAATTTCATTTGAAACTTTACGAAATATTTGTTAACATTATTTGATAAATAGACTTTTTTTTGTATTTTATTCTAGTGAATAAAAAAAAATGGAAATCATTTTTTGATCATTTTGTTCCCCCTATGATAAATGTACATCTTTATAACACTGTATTTTGTCTTTAGAAGCTCCCTGTATTCGTGTATATTCCCCCTCAGTCCGGGTATATCCGCTGCAGGTTGTGTGTTCGGGTGACAATGGGTCATTATCTCTCCGTGGTCAGACCCCAGGTCATTGAGTGACAGATAACGGGGGCAGCGCAGATTCTAATCTATTCTAATTCTATATAAACACATTCTCAATGTATCTAAATTCTGTTCTCTCCTCCAGGTGAGGACAAAAACATCCAGTTCTCATAGTATATTCTACATCTAGAGCCTCATTCTCTGGCACGCTGTGACTTGTAGTTCTACTGTAGCTACCCAACATACAGTATATTAATAATAATTAATAATATTAATATTTTACACCACAGTGTAACAGCGGTTTCTCACTCTCTCATTACAGGACTCTCATTTTATACCAGAGTGCTGGAGAACTGTGAAGATGAGGCCAGGTTTGATGAGGTAAGAAATTATAAGTACTAGTAAGTAGAGTATTTTGTATGAGGTCTGCAGGGCCGTACAGAGAGCAATGTGACATGTATATGGGGAACCAGTATATTAATGCACGGTGCAATCTGTCCAGGCTGGTTTATTCTTCTTACTAAAATACTATATATAATAATGCAACTGATGTATAATGCAACCAACATTGATGTCTAATATATACTGGTGGGTCATTAATTTATACCATTACTACTTTAATATATACTGAAGGACCATTTATATACACCGGTGGTACATTAATATATACTGACGGGACATTACTATATACTGACAGAGCATTAATATATACTGACAGGATATTAATATATACTGGTGGGACATTAACATATACTGACAGGATATTAATATATACTGACGGGATATTAATATATACTGGTGGGGCATTACTATATACTGATGGCACATTAATATACTGACGGAGCATTAATATATACTGACAGGATATTAATATATACTGGTGGGACATTAATATATACTGACAGAACATTAATATATTCTGACGGGATATTAATATATACTGGTGGGGCATTAATTTATACTTATGGCACATTAATATACTGATGGAGCATTACTATATACTGACAGGATATTAATATATACTGGTGGGACATTAATATATACTGACAGAGCATTAATATATACTGACAGGATATTAATATATACTGATGGAACATTAACATATACTGACAGGATATTAATATATACTGACGGTATATTAATATATACTGACGGAGCATTACTATAAACTGATGGGACATTACTATATACTGACAGAGGATTAATATATGCTGACAGTATATTAATATATACTGATGGGACATTACTATATACAAGAGATGGGCAGGCTCGGTTCCCCGAGAACCGAACCCACCCGAACTTTGGGTATCCGAGTACCGATCCAAATCGAGGCCGAACGTCATTGTGACGTCATCGGGTCTCGGGGCTCGGTTCTCGCGATACTTGAAGATTATAAATACCCGCCTCCACAGCAATCCATCACCATTTGACAGAGGGAGAGAGCAGGGTGTAGTCACAGGCTGATTAGAGCAGGGACAGAAAATCCAATATTCTGATTCCAATTGTTGTAACAGAAATCGCTAGAGAAGAGAGGAGGATAGAGGTTTTTGTTTTTTTTTCAATATTTGGCAGTCAAAGTGCTTTTGGGGTGTCTCCCATAATTGTGCATAAATATTTCTGGCTGTCAAAATTACTATCTGTCAGCAGTATCTACCAAATACTTTTTAGCACTCCCCAGTGCTTTTGGGGTGTCCCCCATAATTGTGTATAAATATTTATGGCTGTCAAAATTACTATCTGTCAGCAGTATCTACAAAATACTTTTTAGCACTCCCCAGTGCTTTTGGGGTGTCCCCCATAATTGTGCATAAATATTTCTGGCTGTCAAAATTACTATCTGTCAGCAGTATCTACCACCTAATTTTTAGCACTCCCCAGTGCTTTTGGGGTGTCCCCCATAATTGTGCATAAATATTTCTAGCTGTCAAAATTACTATCTGTCAGCAGTATCTACCAAATAATTTTTAGCACTCCCCAGTGCTTTTGGGGTGTCCCCCATAATTGTGCATAAATATTTCTGGCTGTCAAAATTACTATCTGTCAGCAGTATCTACCAAATACTTTTTAGCACTCCCCAGTGCTTTTGGGGTGTCCCCCATAATTGTGCATAAATATTTCAAGCTGTCAAAATTACTATCTGTCAGCAGTATCTACCAAATAATTTTTAGCACTCCCCAGTGCTTTTGGGGTGTCCCCCATAATTGTGCATAAATATTTTTGGCTGTTAAAAGTCATATTTGTCAGCAGTATCTACCAAATAATTTTTAGCACTCCCCAGTGCTTTTGGGGTGTTCCCTATAATTGTGCATAAATATTTCTGGCTGTCAAAATTACTATCTGTCAGCAGTATCTACCATCTAATTTTTAGCACTCCCCAGTGCTTTTGGGGTGTCCCCCATAATTGTGCATAAATATTTCTAGCTGTCAAAATTACTATCTGTCAGCAGTATCTACCAAATCATTTTTAGCACTCCCCAGTGCTTTTGGGGTGTCCCCCATAATTGTGCATAAATATTTCTGGCTGTCAAAATTACTATCTGTCAGCAGTACCTACCACCTAATTTTTAGCACTCCCCAGTGCTTTTGGGGTGTCCCCCATAATTGTGCATAAACATTTCTGGCTGTTAAAAGTCATATTTGTCAGCAGTATCTACCAAATAATTTTTAACACTACAAGTTCTTTGGGCTCAGAATGGATTCAAAGCAGTCCACATATGAGCAGAATGAGCAACCAGGTTCTGTCACCAGTCCTGATGGTAGTGTTCCCAGTACGTCATCTGGGCAAGGCGATGTCAAAGTACACAGTGTTTTGAAATCAGTCAAAAAAACACACTCCAAAAAAAAATGTACTGTGTTGAAGCGAAAAAGAAGTGTAACTGAGGAAAAGTTAAGTGCCGAAAAAAAAAAAATTGCCAACATGCAATTCTACACACGCAGTGGCAAAGAGAGAATGAGGCCTTCGCCTTTCTCTATTAGTGGCAGATCCAAAAATGTTACCGAGCCTACAAGTGGTGCACAACTACTGTTACGCGTCAAAGCCGAGCTGCAAGAAAACAGTAAGGCATTAGAGGATAATGTATGCTTTGAATCAGAAATGACACCAATCTCTGGGGAGAGTCCACCCACCAGTGGTATGTCTAATCATGAGCATTCTGTTAGTGACAGTGTACCCATAAAGAAGGTTCCTTTCAGCAGTTCTGCTGATGTGTGCCTGAGCAGCCCGAGTGTAGCCGGTGATATGCCAATTGAGGATGCCACTTTGGAATTAGAAGAGGATGAGGGGGAGATTTGTGTAGGCAACAAGGGCACTAATGATGATGTTGATGATTATGATGCAGACAAATACCAAATTGCCTTTCTCAATTTCTATTTATATTCTAGACTCTATAACGGCTGAATAGTTAACTATTTTACTCCTAGTGGAGAGGGGGTCTGATGCAGACAGATACCAAACTGCCTTGGTCCATTTATTTTTACTTTCTAGTCTATGCAGGCTGCTTTTTTTCTGTTCAACTACAAGTGGAGGGTGTAATATACACCCAAAGACGATGGCTGCATTGCCAATAGGCAAAGATGAAGAGGAAGACAACCAGGTTTGTGTGGAGAATTAAGGACGGCCTACCAGGGATTAAACTGTTTTCTTCCTAATTTAGTACCTTTAGCATTACCTTACTTATCCAAGAAACAGGTGGAGCACTAAATTTGGTTATTTTATGCACAAAAACATTGATTTTTAAACAAAATTGCAAAACAAAACCAAAAGGGCGGTTTTGCAAAACCAAAACCAAAACACGAAGGTAATCCAGATCCAAAACCAAAACACGGGGGTCAGTGACCATCTCTACTATATACTATATACTGACAGAGCATTAATATATACTGACATGATATTAATAAATACTGACAGGACATTAATATATACTGACAGGATATTAATATACACTGATGGAGCATTACTATATACTGACAGAGCATTAATATATACTGACAGGATATTAATATATACTGACGGGATATTATTATATACTGATGGGACATTAATATATACTGACAGGATATTAATATATACTGACAGGCTATTAATATATACTGACGTAGCATTACTATATACTGACAGAGCATTAATATATACTGACAGGATATTAATATATACTGACGGGATATTAATATATACTGATGGGACATTAATATATACTTACAGGCTATTAATATATACTGACGGAGCATTACTATATACTGACAGAGCATTAATATATACTGACAGGATATTTATACTGATGGGACATTAGTATATGCTGATAGTACATTAATATATACTGAAGGGACAATTCAGCTATTCACAGAAAAGTAAGATTTCCTACTGGAATGGTGATTTTATTTCTAACAAGTTGGATATATGAACTCCTTTTCTTATAGCGGGAATGTTAACATTTAAATAATCTGATTGGCTACATTTTGGCTTAGCCCCTCCTACTTCAAACTTACATATGGAAATGCAGCAGTTGGTTGAACTGAAATACTATGTGCTGCAGGTAACATTATAGTTCTGTGATTGGCTGCATGTTGTTCTATCCCATCTACTAACTGAACATTCAAAGTTTTAAAGAATGAGTGCAATATGTGCTCTAACCCTTATCGTACACCCTTCAAAACTAAAAATATTTTAACAGTTTTAGGAGACTTTATTTGTGCTGATTGGTTGACCTACTGACTAGACAAACTAGGTAAACGCCTGGGTCCTGGAGGTTTTTAGGTATAGAGAATTAATTATCCTGCAAAGAAAACATTTGCTTCCAGAACAATTGTTTCTTGGAGAATGACGTCTTCGGACTTCCAGTGTAGTCAATGTGAGAGATGTGTGGAGTAAGTCAGTATTGAAAGTCCTTGTGCTATAGATCTATGACAGGACTGGATAGATCGTTATGAATGAGAGATAATGGTATCATGTCTCTGAGGGTCTTTATGAAAGCTCATTATATACATGTTGACAGTTAATTAAACCATCAAACTTTCTGACATTTTAAACCAAGACTATAGGGAAAAAATCCAATAAACCCTTAACAAATATATCACCCTAAGACACAGACAATGGGCTTATATTAATATCTCTGCTCTGTACATCTTGTAATCCAATCGGCTCTAAGGCGCCGAACAGATCAATGTCCGTTACCTATAGAGGTGGCGGCGCTCAGAGGATGCGCTCAGAGGAGGCCGTTGGTGCAAGTTATATGGAAACAGCGCCCTAATAACACATGTTACATTAAAATGAGCTGTTTGTACAGACATCATTAAGCTGCAGTAAAAAATAAAAAAAAATAATCATCATCATGTTGAGCTGGTATTCAGGGAAAAATATATTAACAGATGAGTTCAATACATGTAACAGGATAAATATGTGCAGTGCACGGTTTAATAGGCAATTTATTTTCAATTTTCCGCATATGCAATAATAGTAACATACACCGATCAGCCACAAGCTTTTGATGCACTGTGTGTAGAGACACCTTTCTGTCATAGCCTGCATTAACTTTTTCAGTAATTTCCACTATAGTAGCTCTTCAGTGGGATTGGAGAAGACGGGCTAGCCTTCGCTCCCTGCATGTATCAATGAGCCTTGGGCACCAATGACGCTGTCACCGGTTCTCCATTTGTCCTACTTGGACCACTCTTGGTTGGTACTAACCACTGCTTACTGGGCACACCCAGGGCCGCCATCAGGGGGTACAGGGGATACTGTTGTACCGGGCCCGGGCTCACCAGGGGGCCCGGTACAACAGCGCATCACAGAGTTACCTGGGGCCCCGCTGGTCTCCGCTACTCTGTCTTCAGCCTGGCTGTCACCGTGACAGCCAGGCACCAGGATGCGATTGCAGGGGTGGAGGAATCATTCCCTCTGCAGCAGATCACATGATCGCAGGGGGAATGATTCTTCCATCTTTGCGATCGCAATTTGGCCCTTGTCAAAGTTGCTCAGATCATTACACTTGCCCATTTTTCCTGCTTCCAACACATCAACTTCAAGAACTGACTGTTCACTTGCTGCCTAATATATCCCACCTCTTGCCAGGTGCTATTGTAACAAGATAATCAATGTTATTCACTTCACTTGTCAGTGGTTTTAATCTTGTTGCTGACCGATCTAATATCTGACAACAGAAAAGGTTCATCTATTGTGCCCGTGTTTTGTTGTTGTTTTTGTCCTTTGGTGGGGGGTTGGTTTGTATGTTCTTTCATTTGTTATAAGTCAGGATTACATTATAGTTAGGAAGTGATTCATTATGTTCCCTGTCAGTTGCCTTTCAGCATCTGTGAGTAAATACGTCCTCAGCAGATGGTAGAGACCGGTGAGTGATATCAGACTACAACGCCACCTTCCTAGGAAAGGGCGACTGCGCATACTCAAAATAACACATTGATCATAGCAGAGATCAGCGTTTAACACCACAAAAAAAATTAATGTCACTATATATAATGCAAAGCAGAATCATTCACACTAATATACCAGGTGGCTGCAAATAACTAATTTCTGGAAATGGTGTATATATAAACAAGAGTATAATACATTGGTGCACAGGGGCAAGAGAGACATAAAATACATGGGTGCACAGGGAAAGAGAGACGTATAATACATGGGTGCACAGGGACAAGAGAGACGTATATTACATGGGTGCACAGGGAAAAGAGAGACGTATAATACATGGGTGCACAGGGACAAGAGAGACGTATATTACATGGGTGCACAGGGGAAAGAGAGAGGTATAATTCATGGGTGCACAGGGGAACGAGAGACATATAATACATGGGTGCACAGGGGAAAAGAGAGAGTTATAGTACATGGGTGCACAGGGTCAAGAGAGACGTATAATACATGGGTACACAGGGGAAAGAGAGAGGTATAATACATGGGTGCACAGGGGAAAGAGAGACGTATAATACATGGGTGCACAGGGGCAAGAGAGACGTATAATACATGGGTGCACAGGGGAAAGAGAGACGTATAATACATGGGTGCACAGGGGAAAGAGAGACATATAATACATGGGTGCACAGGGGAAAGAGAGACGTATAATACATGGGTGCACAGGGGAAAGAGAGACATATAATACATGTGTGCACAGGGGAAAGAGAGACGTATAATACATGGGTGCACAGGGGAAAGAGAGACATATAATACATGGGTGCACAGGGGAAAGAGAGACATATAATACATGGGTGCACAGGGGAAAGAGAGACATATAATACATGTGTGCACAGGGGAAAGAGAGACGTATAATACATGGGTGCACAGGGGAAAGAGAGACGTATAATACATGGGTGCACAGGGGAAAGAGAGACATATAATACATTGGTGCACAGGGGAAAGAGAGACTTATAATATATGGGTGCACAGGGATCAGAGAGACATATAATACACGGGTGCACAGGGACATTAGAGACGTATAATACATTGGGCACATGGGCAAGAGAGAGGTATAATACATGGGTGCACAGGGAAAGAGAGACGTATAATACATGGGTGCACAGGGACAAGAGAGACGTATATTACATGGGTGCACAGGGAAAAGAGAGACGTATAATACATGGGTGCACAGGGACAAGAGAGACGTATATTACATGGGTGCACAGGGGAAAGAGAGAGGTATAATTCATGGGTGCACAGGGGAACGAGAGACATATAATACATGGGTGCACAGGGGAAAGAGAGAGTTATAGTACATGGGTGCACAGGGTCAAGAGAGACGTATAATACATGGGTACACAGGGGAAAGAGAGAGGTATAATACATGGGTGCACAGGGGAAAGAGAGACGTATAATACATGGGTGCACAGGGGCAAGAGAGACGTATAATACATGGGTGCACAGGGAAAAGAGAGACGTATAATACATGGGTGCACAGGGGAAAGAGAGACGTATAATACATGGGTGCACAGGGAAAAGAGAGACGTATAATACATGTGTGCACAGGGGAAAGAGAGACGTATAATACATGGGTGCACAGGGGAAAGAGAGACATATAATACATGGGTGCACAGGGGAAAGAGAGACGTATAATACATGGGTGCACAGGGGAAAGAGAGACATATAATACATGTGTGCACAGGGGACAGAGAGACGTATAATACATGGGTGCACAGGGGAAAGAGAGACATATAATACATGGGTGCACAGGGGAAAGAGAGACGTATAATACATTGGTGCACAGGGGAAAGAGAGACATATAATACATTGGTGCACAGGGGAAAGAGAGACTTATAATATATGGGTGCACAGGGATCAGAGAGACATATAATACACGGGTGCACAGGGGAAAGAGAGACGTATAATACATCGGGCACAGGGACAAGAGACGTATAATACATTGGTGCACAGGGAGAGGTATAATACATGGGTACACAGGGGAAAGAGAGAGGTATAATTCATGGGTGCACAGGGATCAGAGAGACATATAATACACGGGTGCACAGGGGCATGAGAGACGTATAATACATTGGGCACATGGGCAAGAGAGAGGTATAATACATGGGTGCACAGGGGCAAGAGAGAAGTATAATACATGGGTGCACAGGGGCAAGAGAGACGTATAATACACGGGTGCACAGGGAGAGGTATAATACATGGGTACACAGGGGATAGAGAGAGGTATAATTCATGGGTGCACAGGGGAAAGAGAGACATATAATACATGGGTACACAGGGGAAAGAGAGAGGTATAATACATGGGTGCACAGGGGAAAGAGAGACATATAATACATGGGTGCACAGGGGAAAGAGAGACGTATAATACATCGGGCACAGGGACAAGAGACGTATAATACATTGGTGCACAGGGAGAGGTAAAATACATGGGTACACAGGGGAAAGAGAGAGGTATAATTCATGGGTGCACAGGGGAAAGAGAGACATATAATACATGGGTACGCAGGGGAAAGAGAGAGGTATAATACATGGGTGCACAGGGGAAAGAGAGACGTATAATACATGGGTGCACAGGGGCAAGAGAGACATATAATACATGGGTGCACAGGGGAAAGAGAGACGTATAATACATGGGTGCACAGGGGAAAGAGAGACGTATAATACATGGGTACACAGGGGAAAGAGAGAGGTATAATTCATGGGTGCACAGGGGCAAGAGAGAAGTATAATACATGGGTGCACAGGGGCAAGAGAGACGTATAATACACAGGTGCACAGGGAGAGGTATAATACATGGGTACACAGGGGAAAGAGAGAGGTATAATTCATGGGTGCACAGGGGAAAGAGAGAGGTATAATTCATGGGTGCACAGGGGCAAGAGAGAAGTATAATACATGGGTGCACAGGGGAAAGAGAGACGTATAATACATGGGTACACAGGGGAAAGAGAGAGGTATAATTCATGGGTGCACAGGGGAAAGAGAGACATATAATACATGGGTACACAGGGGAAAGAGAGAGGTATAATACATGGGTGCACAGGGGAAAGAGAGACATATAATACATGGGTGCACAGGGGAAAGAGAGACGTATAATACATCGGGCACAGGGACAAGAGACGTATAATACATTGGTGCACAGGGAGAGGTATAATACATGGGTACACAGGGGAAAGAGAGAGGTATAATTCATGGGTGCACAGGGATCAGAGAGACATATAATACACGGGTGCACAGGGGCATGAGAGACGTATAATACATTGGGCACATGGGCAAGAGAGAGGTATAATACATGGGTGCACAGGGGCAAGAGAGAAGTATAATACATGGGTGCACAGGGGTAAGAGAGACGTATAATACACGGGTGCACAGGGAGAGGTATAATACATGGGTACACAGGGGAAAGAGAGAGGTATAATTCATGGGTGCACAGGGGAAAGAGAGACATATAATACATGGGTACACAGGGGAAAGAGAGAGGTATAATACATGGGTGCACAGGGGAAAGAGAGACATATAATACATGGGTGCACAGGGGAAAGAGAGACGTATAATACATCGGGCACAGGGACAAGAGACGTATAATACATTGGTGCACAGGGAGAGGTATAATACATGGGTACACAGGGGAAAGAGAGAGGTATAATTCATGGGTGCACAGGGGAAAGAGAGACATATAATACATGGGTACACAGGGGAAAGAGAGAGGTATAATACATGGGTGCACAGGGGAAAGAGAGACGTATAATACATGGGTGCACAGGGGCAAGAGAGACATATAATACATGGGTGCACAGGGGAAAGAGAGACGTATAATACATGGGTGCACAGGGGAAAGAGAGACGTATAATACATGGGTGCACAGGGGAAAGAGAGACATATAATACATGGGTGCACAGGGGAAAGAGAGACGTATAATACATGTGTGCACAGGGGAAAGAGAGACGTATAATACATGGGTGCACAGGGGAAAGAGAGACATATAATACTAGGGATGAGCGCACTCGGATTTATGAAATCCGAGCCCACCCGAACGTTGCCGATCCGAGTCGGATCCGAGACAGATCCGGGTATTGGCGCCAAATTCAAATCTGAAACTGAGGCTCTGACTCATAATCCCGTTGTCGGATCTCACGATACTCGGATCCTATAAATTCCCCGCTAGTCGCCGCCATCTTCACTCGGGCATTGATCAGGGTAGAGGGAGGGTGTGTTAGGTGGTCCTCTGTCCTGGTAGATCTCGTGCTGTGCTGTTTAGTTCTGTGCTGTGCTGTTTAGTTCTGTGCTGTGCTGTGCTGTGCTGTGTTCTGCAGTATCAGTCCAGTGGTGCTGTGTGCTGTGCTCTGTCCTTCTGAGGTCAGTGGTGCTGCTGGGTCCTGTGCTGTGTCCTGTTCAGTCCAGTGGTGCTGTGTCCTGTGCTCTGTGCTTCTAAGGGCATAGTTATTTCCCCAATATTCCCCTGCGTTTAAAAAAATAAAAAAAAGTTATTTAAAAAAATACCACAAACTAATTTAATTTTTTTCAATTACCACAAAATTTGCACAACCAATCCTGCAGTATAAGCCCATTGGTACTGCAATATTACCAAGTTCACACATTCAGCAGTAAAAGTCCAGTGGTACTGCAATATATATTACAAAGTTCACACATTCTGCAGTATCAGTCCAGTGGTGCTGTGTCCTGTGCTCTGTCCTGCTGAGTTCCGTAGTGCTGCTGGGTCCTGTGCCGTGTCCTGTTCAGTCCAGTGGTGCTGTGTCCTGTGCTCTGTGCTTCTAAGGGCATAGTTATTTCCCCATTATTCCCAAGTTTTTAAAAAATAAAAAAAAAGTAAAATAAAATTAAAAATTAAAAAAAAAAATATATATATATAATTATAACCAAATTTGCAAAACCAATCCAGCAGTATAAGTCCATTGGTACTGCAATAATACCAAGTTCACACATTCTGCAGTATCTTGTGCTACATATAATGGAGACCAAAAATTTGGAGGATAAAGTAGGGAAAGATCAAGACCCACTTCCTTCTAATGCTGAAGCTGCTGCCACTAGTCATGACATAGACGATGAAATGCCATCAACGTCGTCTTCCAAGCCCGATGCCCAATCTCGTAGTACCGGGCATGTAAAATCCAAAAAGCCCAAGTTAAGAAAAAGTAGCAAAAAGAGAAACTTAAAATCATCTGAGGAGAAACGTAAAGTTGCCAATATGCCATTTACGACACGGAGTGGCAAGGAACGGCTTAGGCCCTGGCCCGTGTTCATGACTAGTGGTTCAGCTTCACCCACGGATCTTAGCCCTCCTCCTCCCCCCCCCCCCTACAAAAAATTGAAGAGAGTTATGCTGTCAGCAACAAAACAGCAAACAACTCTGCCTTCTAAAGAGAAATTATCACAAATGCACAAGGCGAGTCCAAGGATGTTGGTGGTTGTCAAGCCTGACCTTCCCATCACTGTACGGGAAGAGGTGGCTCGGGAGGAGGCTATTGATGATGTAGCTGGCGCTGTGGAGGAACTTGATGATGAGGATGGTGATGTGATTATTGTAAATGAGGCACCAGGGGGGGAAACAGCTGATGTCCATGGGATGAAAAAGCCCATCGTCATGCCTGGTCAGAAGACCAAAAAATGCACCTCTTCGGTCTGGAGTTATTTTTATCCAAATCCAGACAACCAATGTATGGCCATATGTAGCTTATGTAAAGCTCAAATAAGCAGGGGTAAGGATCTTGCCCACCTAGGAACATCCTCCCTTATACGTCACCTGAATAACCTTCATAGTTCAGTGGTTAGTTCAGGAACTGGGGCTAGGACCCTCATCGGTACAGGGACACCTAAATCCCGTGGTCCAGTTGGATACACACCAGCAACACCCTCCTCGTCAACTTCCTCCACAATCTCCATCAGATTCAGTCCTGCAGCCCAAGTCAGCAGCCAGACTGAGTCCTCCTCAATACGGGATTCATCCGAGGAATCCTGCAGCGGTACGCCTACTACTGCCACTGCTGCTGTTGCTGCTGTTAGTCGGTCATCTTCCCAGAGGGGAAGTCGTAAGACCGCTAAGTCTTTCACAAAACAATTGACCGTCCAACAGTCGTTTGCCATGACCACAAAATACGATAGTAGTCACCCTATTGCAAAGCGTATAACTGCGGCTGTAACTGCAATGTTGGTGTTAGACGTGCGCCCGGTGTCCGCCATCAGTGGAGTGGGATTTAGAGGGTTGATGGAGGTATTGTGTCCCCGGTACCAAATCCCGTCGAGATTCCACTTCACTAGGCAGGCGATACCAAAAATGTACAGAGAAGTACGATCAAGTGTCCTCAGTGCTCTAAAAAATGCGGTTGTACCCACTGTCCACTTAACCACGGACATGTGGACAAGTGGTTCTGGGCAAACGAAGGACTATATGACTGTGACAGCCCACTGGGTAGATGCATCCCCTTCCGCAGCAACAGCAACAGCTGCATCAGTAGCAGCAACTACAAAATGGCTGCTCGTGCAAAGGCAGGCAACATTGTGTATTACAGGCTTTAATAAGAGGCACAACGCTGACAACATATTAGAGAAAATGAGGGAAATTATCTCCCAGTGGCTTACCCCACTTAGACTCTCATGGGGATTTGTGGTGTCAGACAATGCCAGTAACATTGTGCAGGCATTAAATATGGGCAATTTCCAGCACGTCCCATGTTTTGCCCACACCATTAATTTGGTGGTGCAGCATTACCTCAAGAGTGACAGGGGTGTGCAGGAGATGCTTGCGGTGGCGCGCAAAATTGCTGGACACTTTCGGCATTCAGCCAGTGCCTACCGCAGACTAGAGGCACATCAAAAAAGCATGAACCTGCCCTGCCATCACCTCAAACAAGAGGTTGTGACGCGCTGGAACTCCACCCTCTATATGCTGCAGAGGATGGAGGAGCAGCAAAAGGCCATTCAGGCCTACACAGCCACCTACGACATAGGCAAAGGAGTGGGGATGCGCCTCAGTCAAGCGCAGTGGAGACTGATTTCCGTGTTGTGCAAGGTTCTGCAGCCATTTGAACTTGCCACACGAGAAGTCAGTTCCGACACTGCCAGCTTGAGTCAGGTCATTCCCCTGATCAGGCTGTTGCAGAAGCAGCTGGAGAAAGTGAGGGAGGAGCTGGTAAGCCATTGCGATTACACCAAGCATGTAGCTCTTGTGGATGTAGCCCTTCATACGCTTTGCCAGGATCCGAGGGTGGTCACTCTTTTAAAGTCAGAGGAATACATTCTGGCCACCGTGCTCGATCCTCGGTTTAAAGCGTATGTTGTGTCTCTGTTTCCGGCGGACACAAGTCTACAGCGGTGCAAAGACCTGCTGGTCAGGAGATTGTCCTCTGAAGAGGACCGTGACATGCCAACAGCTCCACCCTCATTTTCTTCCACATCTATGGCTGCGAGGAAAAAGCTCAGTTTTCCCAAAAGAGGCACTGGCGGGGATGCTGATAACATCTGATCCGGACTGAAGGACCTGCCAACCATTGCAGACATGTCTACTCTCGCTGCATTGGATGCTGTCACAATAGAAAAAATTGTGGATGATTACTTTGCTGACACCATCCAAGTAGACATGTCAGACAGTCCATATTGTTACTGGCAGGAAAAAAAGGCAGTTTGGAAGCCCCTGTACAAACTGGCTCTATTTTACCTGAGTTGTCCCCCCTCCAGTGTGTACTCGGAAAGAGTTTTTAGTGCAGCAGGGAACCTGGTCAGTGAGCGGCGAAGGAGGTTGCTTCCTCGCAACGTTGAAAAAATGATGTTTATAAAAATGAATAATCAATTCCTCAATGAAGTACAGCACTGCCCTCCAGATACTACAGAGGGACCTGTGGTTGTGGAGTCCAGCGGGGACGAATTGATAATGTGTGATGAGGAGGAAGTACACACTGTAGGGGGAGAGGAATCAGAGGTTGAGGATGAGAACGACATCTTGCCTCAGTAGAGCCTGTTTAGTCTGTACAGGGAGAGATGAATAGCTTTTTTGGTATTGTGGCCTCGGTACCAAATTGTGTACCGGGGCCACCACACTACGCAGTCAAGATAGATAGATGCGTATCATAGATAAAGTACATTCAGTGGTGTGGGGCAAATTGAAAAATATTCAAAATGCACTGACATTATCAAAAACAAGAGGTTGTCACACGCTAAAACTCCAACATGTATATGATGGAGAGGATGGAGGAGCAGCCGTATGTGTAGTGTAATGCAGACCTGTTGAAGGTTTTTTATATATTTTATTGTGGTGCCCAGTGCCCACTCCTCTACGCAGTCCAGGTACATTTATTGGTGCGATTCATAAAAGTTCAGGGTTTTTAATATATATTGTGGTGACCCACTCCTCTACGCAGTCCAGGTACATTTATTGGTGCGAATCATAAAAGTTCAGGGTTTTTAATATATATTGTGGTGACCCACTCCTCTACGCAGTCCAGGTACATTTATTGGTGCGAATCATACAAGTTGATGGTTTTCTTATTATATATATTGTGGTGACCCACTCCTCTACGCAGTCCAGGTACATTTATTGGTGCAAATCATAAAAGTTCAGGGTTTTTAATATATATTGTGGTGACCCACTCCTCTACGCAGTCCAGGTACATTTATTGGTGCGAATCATACAAGTTGATGGTTTTCTTATTATATATATTGTGGTGACCCACTCCTCTACGCAGTCCAGATACATTTATTGGTGCGAATCATAAAAGTTCAGGGTTTTTAATATATATTGTGGTGACCCACTCCTCTACGCAGTCCAGATACATTTATTGGTGCGAATCATAAAAGTTCAGGGTTTTTAATATATATTGTGGTGACCCACTCCTCTACGCAGTCCAGGTACATTTATTGGAGCGATTCATAAAAGTTCAGGGTTTTTAATATATATTGTGGTGACCCACTCCTCTATGCAGTCCAGGTACATTTATTGGTGTGATTCATAAAAGTTCAGGGTTTTTAATATATATTGTGGTGACCCACTCCTCTACGCAGTCCAGGTACATTTATTGGTGCGATTCATAAAAGTTCAGGGTTTTTAATATATATTGTGGTGACCCACTCCTCTACGCAGTCCAGGTACATTTATTGGTGCGAATCATAAAAGTTCAGGGTTTTTAATATATATTGTGGTGACCCACTCCTCTACGCAGTCCAGGTACATTTATTGGTGCGAATCATAAAAGTTCAGGATTTTTAATATATATTGTGGTGACCCACTCCTCTACGCAGTCCAGGTACATTTATTGGTGCGAATCATACAAGTTGATGGTTTTCTTATTATATATATTGTGGTGACCCACTCCTCTACGCAGTCCAGATACATTTATTGGTGCGAATCATAAAAGTTCAGGGTTTTTAAGATATATTGTGGTGACCCACTCCTCTACGCAGTCCAGATACATTTATTGGTGCGAATCATAAAAGTTCAGGGTTTTTAATATATATTGTGGTGACCCACTCCTCTACGCAGTCCAGGTACATTTATTGGTGCGATTCATAAAAGTTCAGGGTTTTTAATATATATTGTGGTGACCCACTCCTCTACGCAGTCCAGGTACATTTATTGGTGCGAATCATAAAAGTTCAGGGTTTTTAATATATATTGTGGTGACCCACTCCTCTACGCAGTCCAGGTACATTTATTGGTGCGAATCATAAAAGTTCAGGGTTTTTAATATATATTGTGGTGACCCACTCCTCTACGCAGTCCAGGTACATTTATTGGTGCGAATCATAAAAGTTCAGGGTTTTTAATATATATTGTGGTGACCCACTCCTCTACGCAGTCCAGGTACATTTATTGGTGCGAATCATACAAGTTGATGGTTTTCTTATTATATATATTGTGGTGACCCACTCCTCTACGCAGTCCAGGTACATTTATTGGTGCGAATCATACAAGTTCAGGGTTTTTAATATATATTGTGGTGACCCACTCCTCTACGCAGTCCAGAAAGATACCTCGTTGCAACGTTTTGGACTAATAACTATATTGTGAGGTGTTCAGAATACACTGTAAATTAGTGGAAATGCTTGTTATTGAATGTTATTGAGGTTACTAATAGCATAGGAGTGAAAATAAGCCCAAAAACTTGATTTTTAAACTTTTTATGTTTTTTCCAAAAAAAATCCGAATCCTAAACCTTAAATCCGAACCGAGACCTTTCGTCAAGTGTTTTGCGAGACAAATCCGAACCCCAAAAATAATGAAAATCCGGATCCAAAACACAAAACACGAGACCTCAAAAGCCGCCGGTGCACATCCCTATATAATACATTGGTACACAGGGGAAAGAGAGACATATAATACATGGGTGCACAGGGGAAAGAGGGATATATAATACATCGGGCACAGGGACAAGAGACGTATAATACATTGGTGCACATGGGAAAGAGAGAGGTATAATACATGGGTGCACAGGGGAAAGAGAGAGGTATAATACATGGGTACACAGGGGAGAGAGAGAGGTGTAATACATGGGTACACAGGGGAGAGAGAGAGGTGTAATACATTGGGCACATGGGCAAGAGAGAGGAATAATACATGGGTGCACAGGGCAAAGAGAGACATATAATACATGGGTGTACATGGGCAAGAGAGACGTATAATACATGGGTGGACAGGGGAAAGAGAGACGTATAGTAAATGGGTGCACAGGGGAGAGAGAGATGTATAATACATGGGTACACAGGGGAGAGAGAGATGTATAATACATGGGTACACAGGGGAGAGAGAGAGGTGTAATACATTGGGCACATGGGCAAGAGAGAGGAATAATACATGGGTGCACAGGGGAAAGAGAGACGTATAATACATGGGTGGACAAGGGAAAGAGAGACGTATAGTAAATGGGTGCACAGAGAAAATAAAAATAACTAGCAAAAAATGGCCATAAGTGTAATACAGGTCACACACATATATAGGGAATGGAATATAATGAATATAAAATTGCATCCGTACAACAACTACATAACACTGTATAAACATATAAAAACAACACAAAAGAGGGATATGGGTGTGGGGTCATATCGGGAAAGGAAAGTACGGAGAAAACAGACTGGGTAGATTGTGCCTGACCTATGTCATCGGTCCATGGTGCACACAGCAATAATGAAAAGTCTTTTGACATCATAATCAATATGGGCTACAGTTATGAGAAGATTATCCCACCAGAATTCCTAAATACCAATACTAGAAAACAATAATGAAGCTAACACTCTGTCTGCTTTCTACACTTTTTATTGAAGCCTATAAATGTAACTGATCCTTCACCTTCTCCTTTATGTTCATTTGTTTATTTTAAATTTGATTCCCAATTTTATTTTATCCTCGAAAACCACATTAACAGAGTCCCACTTATTAAATAGCTGAAGTATCCTGCATTGCATGGATATAAAATTTTCAAGTTATTAAGTTATCAATGAGTTGGATGTAACTGTCAACATTTTACAATTAATTAGCAGCTTAGCAGCTCTTCCAGCACACCCATGAGGTGTCTTCCCAGTGTTGTTTTTGTTTTTATATTAAATGTCATCCACATCCATCCAGTGAAAGGCCCAGAACAGGCTCCCTGGGTCAATGTTCTGCCCAGCGTACACTAACGGGAGGTCTGACCAGGACTCTAAACCCCCTAAAACCTGGACAGACTCCAACTGGATCGCCTTGCGTTGGTTTCATTCCAATAGGGAGAAAGCGGGGTCCGGGAGCATCACCGGACAAAGAAACAAACGGAAAAGTGATTCTTATATATATGATTATTCGGATGTGAAGTTGCCCTCTACTAAGCAACTAAAGACAGACCCACCAATCTGCTGGTGTGATGGGTACAGTACAGGAAGGACTCTCTGATATGTTGCAAAATTAATACAAGATCTAAACAAAATCAAAATGTTTCTATTTACTGATGTATTTCACATTTAGTAACTATGATAATGGGCAGAGTAGAGGAACTAGTTGTAACTATACTGCTAGGAAGTCCAGGATTTATCTGCCAGGGTTTAAATAGGAAACTGGATCTTTGCACACATCAAGTCAGTGAATATCCAAATACAGGTAAATGTCCATAACAAAATGTTGTAAATTGTTCATAATAATAATAATGTGAAAGTGAGAGAGGATAATAGGATAACAGAGTCTGGTTTAGAAGAAGCTGAGAGGTTGCAGTCACTGAGCAAACATATTCTCTGCGTCTCCGTTACGCGCCCTGTAGGGTGTAATACTGACCTCATGCAGGATGTAATACTGACCTCCTGCAGGATGTAATACTGACCACGCTGCAGGATGTAATACCGACCCCCTGCAGGATGTAATACTGACCTCCTGCAGGATGTAATACTGACCAGGCTGCAGGATGTAATACCGACCCCCTGCAGGATGTAATACTGACCACGCTGCAGGATGTAATACTGACCTCCTGCAGGATGTAATACTGACCCCCTGCAGGATGTAATACTGACCCCCTGCAGGATGTAATACTGACCACGCTGCAGGATGTAATACTGACCCCCTGCAGGATGTAATACTGACCACGCTGCAGGATGTAATACTGACCCCCTGCAGGATGTAATACTGACCAGGCTGCAGGATGTAATACCGACCCCCTGCAGGATGTAATACTGACCACGCTGCAGGATGTAATACTGACCTCCTGCAGGATGTAATACTGACCACGCTGCAGGATGTAATACTGACCTCCTGCAGGATGTAATACTGACCACGCTGCAGGATGTAATACTGACCCCCTGCAGGATGTAATACTGACCCCCTGCAGGATGTAATACTGACCTCCTGCAGGATGTAATACTGACCTCCTGCAGGATGTAATACTGACCACGCTGCAGGATGTAATACTGACCCCCTGCAGGATGTAATACTGACCTCCTGCAGGATGTAATACTGACCACGCTGCAGGATGTAATACTGACCCCTTGCAGAATGTAATACTGACCAGGCTGCAGGATGTAATACTGACCCCCTGCAGGATGTAATACTGACCCCCTGCAGGATGTAATACTGACCAGGCTGCGGATCGCCAGGGATCATGGGTGCACAGAGGAACACAGAGTGATTGTTTTATACACAACAATTGTGATATTTTGAGGCAGTCTTACAGATATGACCAGTGTCGGACTGGGGCATGAAGGGCCCACCGGGGGACTGCAACAGTAGGGGCCCATCAGAGGGGGTGTGGCCAACCATCACAGAGGGGAGACCAGACAGTAGAAGGGGAGTGGTCAGCCCACGAAGGACAGCTAGCACCATAGTGTAGTATATAAAGAATGTAGTGTGTATATAAAGAGTACACAGTCTTGACCTGCACCTTAGATTGGGCAGAACAGTCACCAAAAATTGTGATTATCCCACTAGACCAGGCTTGGCTAACCTGTGGCACTCCAGGTGTTGTGAAACTAAAAGCCCCAGCATGCTTTGCCAATATATAGCAGCCTATTGCTGGAGGGGTATGCTGGGACTTGTAGTTTCACAAAACCTGGAGTGCCACAGGTTCGCCAAGCCTGCACTAGACTCAGAACATTTGACAAGACTGTCCTACCTGTTCTTGTCACTTTTACCACCTGTGGTTGCTGATTTCTTTAGTTGCGACTTGTCTGGATCCTGGAATGTTGAGGGCCCTATTTGGAAAAAATAATGGATACATTTAGAAAATTCCAACCAGCCCCAGCGTTAAATCAATAAGACCCACAATTAATACTTAGGCCTTCCTCCAGCCCCAACATAAAAGTAATAATATTCCCATTTAATAAACCTATTTCCCTCCCTCCAGACAGCCCCTGCAATAAACTAATCACATTTACGTACAATAAATATACCTATTTCCCGCAACCGTCACTGCCATTATATAATTCATATTCACATTTAATAAATATACCTCATGCTCCTCAAACTCAGCTGCGCATACAATTAATAACGCCCAAACCACCCCATCTTAAATTAATAGTCCCTACTATAAACTTAAATTTCCCCACCTTCACCCTAGAAAGAAAATAGCACGCATTATTTAGTCACCACCTACCACACACACATTACATTACACAACCCCATTGTGCCATCACACACACATTACTGTGCCCTTTCATCACCATGCTGTGCCTCCTTATGCTCACACTGCGCCCTCCATGCTGCTTTTGCCCCCACTTCTCCGGGCCCCCCTTCATAACCCTGTGCCATGCTGCTTTTGCTCCCCCCTTCTCCTGGCCCCCCTTCACACTCTGACATGATGTCTGTGCTCCCCCTTCACTTTGCCATGATCCCCCTTCTCTCTGCTATGCTCCCCTTCACTCTGACATGCTCCCCCTTCTGTGCCAGGCTCCCCCTTCACTCTGCCATGCTCCCCCTTCTGTGCCATGCTCCCCCTTCATTCTTCCATGCTCCCCCTTCTCTCTGCTATGCTCCCCCTTCTGTGCCAGGCTCCCTCTTCACTCTGCCATGCTCCCCCTTCTCTCTGCTATGCTCCCCTTCACTCTGCCATGCTCCCCCTTCACTCTGCCATGCTCCCCCTTCTGTGCCAGGCTCCCCCTTTACTCTGCCAGGCTCCCCCTTCACTCTGCCATGCTCCCCTTTCTCTCTGCCATGCTCCCTCTTACCTGCCATGCATCTCCTTCACTCTGCCATGCTCCCCCTTCTCTCTGCCATGCTCCTCCTACTCTCTGCCATGCTCCCCTTCACTCTGCCATGCTCCCTCTTACCTGCCATGCATCTCCTTCACTCTGCCATGCTCCCCCTTCTCTCTGCCATGCTCCTCCTACTCTCTGCCATGCTCCCCTTCACTCTGCCATGCTCCCTCTTCTGTGCCATGCTCCTCCTACTCTCTGCCATGCTCCTCCTACTCTCTGCCATGCTCCCCTTCACTCTGCCATGCTCCCTCTTACCTGCCATGCATCTCCTTCACTCTGCCATGCTCCCCCTTCTCTCTGCCATGCTCCTCCTACTCTCTGCCATGCTCCCCTTCACTCTGCCATGCTCCCTCTTCTGTGCCATGCTCCTCCTACTCTCTGCCATGCTCCCCCTTCTCTCTGCCATGTTCCCCCTTTTGTGCCATGCTCCCCCTTCTCTCTGCCCTGCTCCCCTTCTCTCTGCCCTGCTCCCCTATCACTTACCTCTTCTATCTGCTTTTTCCTTTTCTTCTCTTCTGACTTGCCGGCGCTACTCACTGAACGTCACGCCCGACATTCAGTGAGAACGGAGCCGACGCCGCGGTCACGTGAGTTTTTCTTTTTTTTTTTTTTTTAAAGTTTCTCGCTGGATATGACTAGAACCATAAAAACTACTCAGAAACTGGATCCACTCCCGGTAATGTGTATATGGGATAATACTCTACCAGCTGTATTTATATGGGTATTACTGTGTATATGGGATAATACTCTGCCAGCTGTAATTATATGGCTGTTACAGTGTACATGGGATAATACTGTGCCAGCTGTAATTATATGGCTATTACCGTGTATATGGGATAATGCTCTCCATTCTGTAATTATATGGAAATGACTGTGTATATGGGATACTGTTCTCCCTGCTGTAAATTATATGGCTATTACTGTCAATATGGAATGATGTTATCCAAGTTGTATTTTCTATGAATATTACTGGGTATATGGGATAATGTTCTCCCTACTGCAAATTATATGGCTATTACTGTTTGTCAGGATGAGAGCATTAATCTAATATCATGAAAGAGAATATTGAATGTCAGGGTCCAAATAAAACATTGCATTGACACATAAATGAACCTGATTTTCAACTCAATGTTTGACCAAATGTTTTTAAAAAGGAAACAATTAGCCCAGTAGGAGGTAATTAGGTTGAGCAAACTCTTTTGTGAGGAGACCTGCTTAAGGTATGCAGATCACAGACATCCATTGTTTTTATCATGTATTCCACTTCCTAATTGACTTCCTTTCAATAGGTAGTGTAACCATAAAGAACCACTAGATTTAAATTAGAGAGCCATATGCCTAGGTGAGAATCTTGGAGACAATGGCCACATTTGAAAGCCTATACAGGTATATAGAAATATGGGCTTCAAAGGTAAATGTCTTCATAGTTCATATTTTGGGATATCCGGGAGGCACTCCATACCAAGGAGCAGAAATCACACCAGGGTTGTGAATGACAGGTACTGGCGGAATTTGGGAACAACTATAATCACATATCTTTGGAAAAGGTATGTCACATTGTCATAATTCCATCATGTTTGTTATTTAATGTGCTGGAGATTATGACCAGTTTATTGAAGGAGGAGGTATGTCTTTGGGATTTATCTGAGAAAAGCTACCAAAGGTCAAAAATTTAGGAATCGTATTAAACAAACCCTAGGTGAAACCCAGGGGACATTTCCGCCCCCCACATTGACATCCACACTGCCCCTGTGAATGCCGTTCCATTTCATTTTGCTTAAAAACCTGTGTTGTGAAAGGACAAGTTGTCAGACTTTTTGGGAAATCAATTCACATTGATAAGCTGTCCATCTTCCAAGCCAATTTCCCTTGGCCAGAAAATGAAGTGCTACTCTGAATGTAACCCCTTTTATTTTAAACTGCTTTGCTGGTGTATGTTATCTCAATCTATTAATTGTTTATTAGTTATTTTTTATATCTGTATGCCCTGTACTTTTGTATATTAAATCTATAATTTAATATGTTGCATCCTTGATACTCTATGAATCCATTAGCCTGTAAAGAAGAAATAGCTCCACCAAGTTAACCCTTTGAATGCCAGTGTGTGAGTTGTTGATACATTTGATGAACAAGCTGTGTGTGCTTGCATTTATATTTGTGCAATAGTCGGGAGGTGTGAAGCGTTAACCCTTTGTTCGCTGGTGGGGGTCTTGCTAGTCTGTGAGCAGCTAGAAGCCTTGTGTGCCAGTGTGGGACAGTATATTGGGGTCCTATTGCCCTGAAGTGTGTGATGTGTGAGCGGTGTTTGGGGGCGATTCAGTAGGTCTATAACCTGTGTGATAGGTAGAGAGAGACTGCGGGCTGGAATCGTGTGACCTCATACAGCAAACACCCCAAAGTCACGGCAGCTGGGAGCGTGTTCATAACAGTGTCTATATAGCAAAATGTTCTCCCTGCTGTAAAATATTTGAATAATACTGTGTATATGGGATTATGTTCTCCCTGTTGTAATTATATGTCTATTACTGTCTTTATGGGATAATGTTCTCCCTGCTGTAAATTATTTGATTATTACTGTCGATATTGCAAAATGTTCTCCCTGCTGCAAATTATATGGCTATTACTGTGTATATGGGATAATACTCTCCCTGCTGTAATTATATGAATATTACTGTCTTTATGGGATAATTTTCTCCCTGCTGTAAATTATTTGATTATTACTGTCGATATTGGATAATGTTCTCCCTGCTGCAAATTATATGGCTATTACTTTGTTCATGGGATAATACTTTCCCTGCTGTAATTATATGAATATTACTGTGTATATGGGATAGAGATGGGCGGCTCGGTTCCCTGAAATCCGAACCCGCCCGAACTTCACCTATCCGAGGTACTCTCGCACCAATTCGGATTCGAAATTGAGGAAAAACGTCATTGTGACGTTGTCGGATCTCGGAGCTCGGTTCCCGCGATATTTGAAAAGCATAAATACCCGCCTCCACAGCATTCCATCGCCATTTGACAGAGGGCGAGAGCAGGGTTAGGTCGCAGGCAACATTATTAGTGCAGGGAACATTAGAGCAGGGACAGAGCAATTTTTCTTGCAATTCTTAGTGCAATTCTTCTAGCAATTGTTATAGAAGTAAGAGAGGAGGAGAGAGGCATTTTTGCAAACATTACCAACTGTTTGGGGTGTCATATTCCCTCCTACAGAAACTATTTTCTGGCTGCAGAAAGTCTTATCTAGCAGCACTATCTATTGAATATTTTGCACTACAAGTGCGTTGGGGTGTCCTATACTCCCCAGTGTGAAACAACAATTTTTCTGGTGCTGAAAGTCTTAACTAGCAGCACTATCTATTTAATATTTTGCACTACAAGTGCTTTGGGGTGTCCCATATTCCCCAGTGTGAACAAACAATTTTTCTGGTGTTGCAAGTGTTATCTAGCAGCACTATTTATTGAAAATTTGGCACTAAAAGTGCTTTGGGGTGTCCCATATTCCCCAGTGTGAAACCACAATTTTTCTGGTGTTGAAAGTCTTATCTAGCAGCACTATCTATTGAATATTTTGCACTGCAAGTGCTTTGGGCTCATTAAAATGGAATTCAAAGCAGTCCACATATGAGCAGGATCAACAAGCAGGTGCTGGCACCAGTCCTGATGGTAGTGTTCCCTGTACGTCATCTAGCAACACTATCTATTGAATATTTTGCACTGCAAGTGCTTTTGGCTCATTAAAATGGATTCAAAGCAGACCACATATGAGCAGGATCAACAAGCAGGCGCTGGCACCAGTCCTAAAGGTAGTGTTCCCTGTACGTCATCTAGCAGCACTATCTATTGAATATTTTGCACTGCAAGTGCTTTGGGCTCATTAAAATGGATTTAAAGCAGTCTACATATGAGCAGCATCAATAAGCAGATGCTGGCACCAGACCTGATGGTAGTGTTCCCTGGACGTCATCTGGTAAAGCCTATGTAAAAGTACATAGTCTTTTTAAATCAGGAAAAAAAACACACCCAAAAAAAAAAAAGTATAATTATAAGTGTAGGGTGCAATCTACCCCCAAGTAGAAAAGGGACTTGGGGCATTTCTATATCACGTACAGTCTTGAAAGGCTGCTGTTTTGTCAATTTCACAATAAGGGTAGAGTGTCATACACAGACAGACACCAAACTGCCTTTGTCCATTTCTATTTATATTCTACATTCTATACCGGCTGAATTTTTTCTATTTCACTACAAGTGGAGGGAGGGGGGTCTGATACTGACTGCCACCAAACTGCCTTTGTCCATTTCTATTTATATTTTACAGTCTATACCGGCTGAATTGTTTTCTATTTTACTACTAGTGGAAAGGGGGTGTGATGCAGACAGAAACCAAACTGTTTTTGTCCATTTCCTTTTATATTGTTCAGTCTATGCAAGCTGCTTTTTTTCTATTTAACTACAAGTGGAGGGGGGGGGGCTCATAGACAGCCACCAAACTACCTTTGTCCATTTCGTTTTATATAGTACAGTCTATGCAGGCTGCTTCATTTCTTCTTTACTAGAAGTGGAGGGGGGGGGGGGGGGCTGATGCAGACAGAAACCAAACTGCCTTTTTCCATTTCTTTATATATTTAACTATAAGTGTAGGGTGTAATATACACCCAAAGACGATGGCTGCATTGACAATAGGCTAAGACGGAGAGGAAGACAATCAGGTTTGTGTGCAGAATTAAGGACGGCCTACCAGGAATTAAACTGTTTTTTTTCATATGTTATTAGCTTTAGAATTACCTCACTTATCCAAGAAACAGGCGCAGCATAAACAAAATTGCAAAACAAAACCAGAACGCAAGGGCGGTTTTGCCAAAACCAAAACACGGGGGTCAGTGACCATCTCTAATATGGGATAATGTTCTCCCTGTTGTAAATTATTTGGCTATTACTGTATATATGGGATAATACTCTCCCTGCAGTAATTATATGGCTGTTACTGCACGGTGGCTCAGTGGTTAGCACTTCTGCCTCACAGCGCTAGGGCCATGAGCTCAATTCCCAACCATGGCCTTCTCTGTGTGGAGTTTGTATGTTCTCCCTGTGTTTGCGTGGGTTTCCTCCAGGTGCTCATTGGCTGCTTTCAAAATTGACCCTAGTCTTTGTGTGTCTGTGTGTATGTTAGGGAATTTAGACTGTAAGCTCCAATGGGGCAGGGACTGATGTGAGTTCTCTGTACAGCGCTGCGAATCAGTGGCGCTATATAAATAAATGGTGATGATGATGATATATATATATATGATAATGTTCTCCCTGCTGTAATTATATGGTTATTACTGTCTATTTAGGATAATACTATCCCTGCTGTAATTATTTGACTATTACTGTGTATATAGTATAATTCTCTCCTGCTGGGCTTGTAAGACAGATATCAGCAATACCCCAGTGTGATGCCGTGCGCTCTCCATGTGTCCTTTGCATGCAGCCGCGAGCAGCTGCACCTCTCCCCATTGATGTCTGTAAATGGGATGACACGAATGGGATGACGGAGGATCCAGCTGAAGCTGGGTAAACAAGCTGGGAATTGTCTGCTGCTGTCAGAGTTGTGTTATGTGAGAGAGGTGGGGTAAATATTGTTTTAGAGCGCAGGTACTGGAGTCACAAAGGAGATCGTATAAGTTATTTTCTATCTCATAGGGTGATATATCTGTAACAGGTAATGGTTCTCACCCCAGCTGTAGTGTTAGGAAGGGTTCTACAGGACCGCTAGTATGGTAGAGGGACCACGGACCACCAAGTTGTCTTGGAACACAGGGCTAAATCTGCAAGAACTTGTCAGTTTATTCACTTTGCTTGTGGCATAAGATTTTACCACAGCAGCAGATAAGTAGCGGTAGTGTAGTGATGTAATACCACAATACCATCAACATGAAATGTTATTCAATATGTCACAAAATAAATAACATTTTAGGAATCTTGGTTGAACAATATACAGACATAAATCAACACAACACATAGGTCGTTGTATAAATATATCCCACTAGGTGTTGTGCTTCAGTGAAATGGGCCGCCAAGGAGGTGGTGTAGGTGTCCTACTGTCTCGAGACTGACCTTCAACATCATTCCCCCTGAACCCTCCCTCTCCTTCTCCTCCTTTGAAGTTTACTCCATCCGCCTCTTCTCCCCTCTCCACCTTTGTATTGCTGTCATCTATTGTCCCCCTGGCCCATCCTCTGAATTTCCTGATAACTTTGCCGGCTGGCTTTCCCATTTCCTCTCTTCTGATCTTCCGACTATTATCATTGGGAATTTTAACATCCATACCGACTCTCCTATTACTACTGCTGCTACTAAATTCCTCAATCTCACTTCCTCCCATGGCCTCTCCCAATGGACAACTTCCGCAACCCACCGTGATGGTCACTCCTTAGACCTAGTGTTCTCCCATCTCTGTGACATCTCCAACTCCAATTCTGTATTCCCCCTCTCTGACCACAATCTCCCTGTCCAATAAACCCTGATGCCTCTTTGCTACCATTAATTCTCCTCCGTGTTCTCACCCACCTCCTCCCCCCTCATCTATAAATGCTCTTGACTTTGCCACCTACTTCATAAACAAAATTGACTCTATCCACAATGATATCTGTTCTCGTCAGCCTCAACCCCCCTCCACCTGTCCTCTCTATCAATCACTCTGCCACCCTTGCCTCTTACCCTCTGGTAACTGTGCCTGAGATCCTCTGTCTTCTCTCCATCTCATCTTCTACAACCTGTCCTCTCAATCCTGTCCCTTCCAAGTTCCTCCTCTTCCTACCACCTCCTAACCATTCTATCCATCACCTCTTCCTCGCCTGCCATATCCATTTTCTCCCAGTTGGTCCTACTGTCTCTCACCACCCCTACCTTTAGAATGTAAGCCCTCGCAGGCAGGGTCCTCTCTACCTATACTTACGTCTGTCTACTGTTCCTCGTACGTCCTGTGATTCCTGTCACATCTTTTGCTGCACTTTGTGTGAGTCCCCACAGCATTACTCACACTCACCTGTGCTACTTATATGTATTACCTCATCTATTTGTTACTTGCTTCTGTATCCGCTGCTACGGAATCTGTGGTGCCTTTTAAATAAATAAATAATAATAATAATTGTACTAGATAGATACTTTAGTAGGCAACCGGTTGCTACGAGTTATACCCCTTTCACAGTGCCTAAAAGACCTGGGTTTTTGATGAACGAGCCCCGGTGACCCAGGTCTAGGCTTAGTGTGACGGGAAATCCCTGCATCTACCTAGGTCGGATGACCTGGGAATTAAACCTGGTTCTTTTGGAGGGTATTCCCCAGGTCTGACTGCAGTCTGAATGGTGAGACCAAAACACGGGTCTCACCAAAACTTATTGACCGGTAAAAAAACAAAAAAACATCACAAGAGGAGCCAATCAGAGCTCCACTTGTGATGTTGCCATGGAGACCCGGTCTGCCCAGGTATTTCTCAGAGCCGTAGGCTCTGTCCCCTGACAATAATTTTCTGAATGAGTGCCTGTGATTTGTAGGGTATTTCAAAGGAGGCCCAGTAATGTGTCTGCCATCTGCCATGGAGTCCCCGAGTGTGCTATGAGAATGTGCGGAGCGCTAGGCATGCGCTGTAAAGCTCTGTATGAACTTTCAGTTTCAGAACTAAAGGCAGCGGGTCACCAGGCCCCCTCCTAAATTTTGATCATAGTTGCCCTACTCTCCTGGAATGTCCGGGAGACTCCTTAATTTCTGGCAATCCTCCCAGACTCCCGGGAGAGTAGGGCGTCCTCCCGGATACTTAACACTGTGTTAGTTAAGTGGTAGGGGAAGGCAGGTCTTAGCGACGTGATTCATTGTGGCCCCGCCCCCTGCTGTAATAGGCTAAAATATTAATGATCGATTAGGGCTGGGGCCAAATGACGCACCCCGCTTGGGCACACCCCCAGGAATCTCCAGTCAATCTTACTGAGAGGCGATCAGAGATTATTGTATAGATCCAAGGAAGGAAGTCAAAAATACATGATTAATGTTGGTAGGACGTTATGAAGTATTTTTTATTTGTTTTCATATGCAGATTAACCTGAAATTGTATTTTCCATGGTTCCTTTTCAAACTTATACTGAGGGTTTAGTTCTGTTCAATGACATACCTTAATAATGTGTTTACTTCTCCTATATTATATTGAATGTTTCTCTTTAATTGTAATTAGTTTCCATCAGGTTCATATGAAGCCACTTCTGCTTTCTTTGATCTAACAGCGCTGCAGAAATTGTCCCTGTTCTTATATGGGACAAAACGAGAACAGATACTGAGAATTATATTCAGTATGTAAAACAAAAGAGATGGCAGAGTGCACTTGTCTATGTGTGCAGGATAGCTACATAAAGGAAATTATCCCCAGCAAACAAAACAAGAGTTGTAATTGGCAAAAGCGTAGTGATACTGTGCAGAGGTTGGAAATGTACTCAGTATAAAACCCGAAAAGAGAAGTGATACTGTGCACATATTAGATCAGACAGAGAAGTGCTATTATGCAGAACTTTGAAATGAGAAGTGATACTATGCAGAGCTAAGTATAAAGATCAGAGAGAGGTGATACTGTACATAGATTAGAATTGTACTCTGTATAGAGATTAGTATGAGAAGTGATACTATGCATATTGAGATCAGAATGAGAAGTGAAACTATGCAGAGATTAGAATTGAACTCAGTGTAAAGATGAGACAGAGAAGTGATACTGTGCAAAATTTACAACTGTACTTGGCTTAAAGATCAGAAATACTGTGTAAAGATTAAAATTGTACTCTGTATAGAGATCAGAATGAGAAATGATACTGTACAGAGATTAGAATTATACTTGATATAAAGATCAGAAAGAGAAGTCATACTGTGTAGAGATTATAATTGAGCTTGGTATAAAGATCAGAGAAAGAAGTGATACTGTGCAGATTTTAGAATTGTATTTTGTATAGAGATTAGAAGTGATACTATGCATGTAGAAATTAGAATGAGAAGTGATATTGTGCAGAAATTAGAATTGTACTCAGTATAAAGAACAGAGAAGTGATACTGTATAGAATTTAGAATTGTAGTTGTCATAGAGATCACGGAGAAGTGATACTGTGCAGAACATAGAATTGTACTCAGTATAAAGATCAGAGGGAGAAGTGATACTGTGCAGAGATTAGAATTGTACTCTGTATAGAGATTAGAATTGGAAGTGATACTATGCATGTGGAAATCAGAAAGAGAAGTGAAACTATGCAGAAATTAGAATTGTACTTGGTATAGAGATCACACAGAGAAATGATACTGTGCAGAAATTAGAATTGTACTCAGTATAAAGACCAGACAGAGAAGTGATACTGTGCAGAACATAGAATTGTACTCAGTATAAAGATCAGAGAGAGAAATGATACTGTGCAAAGAATAGAATTGTACTCAGTATAAAGACCAGACAGAGAAGTGATACTGTGCAATTGACCAGAATAAGATAAAAGCTTCCGATGATGAATGTAATCCATTTGCCTCAGAGAAGACATTTTATTCTAAATACCACAAAACGCTTTATTTACTGCAGTGTGATAAATCATAAACTCTCATTAACTGATTAATTAAAACTGTTTTTCAGATTAATTATTTTGCTCCAAGGAGATAACAGTCTACAGTTCATTAATTTATTTTAAACTGTTGTCTTCTCAGCAATAAAAAAAATATACAAAACTTGAAGTACAAACTGAGTGAATAGATGCAATAATTTCTGTCTGTGGGGCTCATTTAATAACATAACATTTAGGTGTAATATGTGGACAGAGCCATGGTTTTGCCTTACTTACTTACTTACTTACTTACTTACTTACTTATTTACTTACGTACTTACTTACTTACTTACTTTTGCTTAACTTCCCTAAATGAATCAGGCCCTAGAAGCGCATGTGAAGAAACGTCTCTTGCTGACTATGTGGTCTATATATACGGCACTTGCTGTATTGAGACAGACACAACACACGGCAGGATACGTACGATACATATTCGGAATATAAAATCACAGCACAATGCACTGACAATAAGTATTTAGTTGTTGTCACCGGTTAATAACAGTCATTAATGAAAAACATTTTTCCCCCTATGAAATACATTTGTTAGTCCTGATTGTTGCTCCTGATTCCAAGCACATGTTCTAACTGTATACACAGCCGTCATCACTGTCGCAAAATACGGCACCGATCATCATTTTCGTCAGATGTCCAAGAAGTCCAGGCGGAAAATAGTTTTTGTTAAACCGCCTGTTTTTCAGCTAATTTTTTAGCGGTTTGAAACCGCCAAAGTCCAAACCGCTCATAAAACGCTGCATCAGACATGGCCGCCCTGTTTGTTTTACCTGGTAAAATACGATCCGTGAAATATAATCAAACTGCAGTTTGCAGAACCATCGCAAAATTGTTTAGAAATCCCCACTAGAGAATAAAAAGGCAGGTTGTGCGAGGTGAGATTGCCTTTGGGCTATGATGCCTATATAAAGGGCCCCAAACCTGTCTGTCACGTGGGTCTGGCAGTATGGCGTTGGCAGGAAAATTACTTTGTGTTGTGATGATCGTATGTCTGCTAAGCGGGGCTGCTTAGTGATTTGCATCATTTTGGCCCCGTCCCCAGTGATGTATGCCTGTTTGGGGTCTTTTTACACGGGACGACCCCCCCTCTGCCCATACACCCCTCCATGCCGGCAGATGCGGGAGACCTACCCGGGATTCTGGAGTCTCCCGGACATTCCGGGAGAGTTGGCATGTATGGATAACATCGCATGCAGCTGGTACCACATACAATATGGGATATACCGAGCGCGGACTTGTTTTTTCTTATGTATGGATAACATCCAGATCTATAATGTCCTGGGTCTGGATGACACACACCTGCAGTACAAGCGGTAACTGCCTCACCCCCATCATGACACATAAATAGCAGAAGAGTTTACGGAGCGATGTGTGGAGCAGGTATGAGGGAACTCGCTTTAATCCCGGCACAATCAATCTTAAATCTAATGTACATTATTAAATAAAGGAATTTCCTGTAGCTGCTTCTGCCGGTGCCGGGGTCATAAATAATATCAGCTCTGCTCAGCCTGATAAGGAGATTTCACATATTTATTTTATTAGCCTGGGTCATTTTTACTGTCTCTCGCTCAGCGCACAGCAGCCCTCGGAGTTATTTAATTCTCTGCGTGAAGAGAGCTAAAACCATTCTTCGTTATCTGAAGCAGAGTTTCTATTGCATGAGCCAGGCTGAGAACCGTTCCACTTTAGAATGGGATTTAATGAGGGATAGAACAGGAATAGCAGACACAGGAAAACATGTTTTGCACTACGCTCCAGGTATACAAATCTATCTTACAATGACGCAAATGAAACCACAGGACAGGATAATACAACCATTCTATCTTATCAGTACATGTCTCAGTCCTCCTTGCAGTGTGTTTCAGAACTGTGGTGCTCAGCTTTCGTGTTAGCAGAACAGATAACACAGAAAGCCATAACCATAAAATGTAATAAAAAATGAAAAAAAATCAGAAACATTTTTATTAATGGTTACATGTTTCTGCATGCATTCATTCATGTAACTTTATATTACACGCCTGTGCCTATACTGCAGTCTGATCTGTCTGTCTACATACAACAAGCAATGTTTAGACAGAGAGCACATTTCGAGATCCGCTCAGATTTGAACACAGGAGGAATTACGCTCAGGTTCTGTACCGCAAGTTGCTTTCGGACATCATTCAGGCCCCGTATGTGTAGGGTAATTGTCATGTTATATTTAATGTAACCTGTAACATTTTACAATAAATAAATCTGCCACATTTCTATTCAGTGAATATTAGGGGAATGCAGATAAGAGTGGTCTCTGCTGATGTCAGTAATTCAGTTTGTTATGTGATTTCAGGTTTCACTAACCCGCCAAGTACATTATGAAGTTTTTGAGCGTTAATGTGGATACTGATGTATTTATAAGACAATTAGATCCATAAATAACTAGATGCGGCTTTTATGTAACCATGGAACCAGATATTTTTATACTCTGTGTATCCTTTGAGTTCCACGAGTAGTAGATGAAGGAAAACAAGTTGAGTGGAGGTGGCCCTGAACTCTGACCTCTAATCACAACATTTTCTATATTTGATTGTCGGTGGACTTGCCACCTAGCAACGGCTGGTGGGTTAGTTAACAAGCCTCCTGACATAACACTGTGGCAGAGAGAGAAGTGAAGAGACGTATTCACAAGGTGGGTCACACGCATGCTCGTGATCTCGTGCTAGGAAGCCACAGTTACAAATGGTTTAGTCGCAATATGGAGGACATGGTGTCTGTCAGTGAGCCATCTCTCTTTCAAATAAGAAAATAACCCTTCAGACAGACTAACTTCTTCTACCTTAGACTCTGAGGTAGATCTTACTTGTCTTCTCTTTGCTCAGGGAAGAAAAAAAATTGCAGAAGTTTCTAGCGAAAATGGTTTAATAAAACCTTGTTCCAGGGGGCACTTGTTCAAGTTAAATGAACCACTTTCCCTGGCATTACCCGTAGCTGGCAGCCTATCCTTGTTGTAGCTGGCATACGTATTCTGCCCAAAGCTGACAGCATGAAGGGACCAAGAGCCACAATGTCGGGCTCTTCCACTGTAGACTTGGAGTCTGAGGAGGCGACAAGGACCTCTGCCTCATCCAAGCGAGGTAAACTTAATGAGAGAGGCCCTAGCGGTGTAAGACACCACCAGCCAAATTACATGGTACACATTGGGCTCTGAATCACTGGTCTTCTTAGGTGCACAAGTTTCGGACAGTTGATGGTTCATGCTTCACTCATTAGGGAAGATGAGTTGGTGTTATGTAGACACACAGGACTATCAGATGCCCTAGAACACTTCCTTCAGTTATATATTAGTCTCCATTTTTGGTAGTAAAATGCATAATGACCTCCCTTGGCTGGAAACTGGGAAAAGTCCAATATAAAATTGCAGATGCAGCTAGGCCATTATTATTCATACTCGACAAAGCCGAAAGGGAAGGTATATTTGTTTGCTCTCTTGAGTCTCTGGTAGCCTCTAAATTTCCCTTTCTCAAAGCTATCAGCAGAGGTAGCTTCAATATAGGCCAGACCTTTAATTATATCACAAACAACCACCAGTCTCGGTCACTGGCCATTAAAGCTCTGGATTTTCCTAAATTGGGTAGTTCAGATTTGTTTTGGCCTCAATTCATTGAGGAGGCAAAGACCCACCATAAAGCCTGCAAACCTTTTTCTGATCTCCAGAATGGTGAAGATCCAATCAGGGAGCCCTTGCATCATGGGAATTGGATTTCCAAAGTGAGGGGTTAAATCCCAGATTTCTGAGTATCTAGAAGAAATCTAAGAGGAGCTTTTGGGCACAAACCCCATGACAATGCGAGAGGGACAATATCAAATGCATGGATTTTCTTGAAAAAAAAGAAAAAATTCTGTGCAATGTATATCTCTTTATCTCCTTACTCTCAGAAAAGCCCTACCTACCACAGACAAGTGGTTCCTGCAAATCATGTGATCAGGGTTACATTTTTCATTGGTCAAGGAATTTCAGTTCTCTGCTTAACTGTGTAATGACCTTGGCACTTGAAAAAAGAAATATAGAATGAAATTAACCGTATTCCGAGGTTAGATTAATCACATGTCCCTATCAAATAGCAGAACAGTTCTTTCACACCTGTACTCAAGGTCAGGTCTTTAAGTCACTATTTAAAACCAAAAAGGCTTTTAATGGCAGGTTTACCAGATATTCCTTACTTACCAACCAGGGGTGTTACTGCATAAAGATACAGTATTTTTTTTACCAAAGTTGTTTATTCTATGTCCAGTCATTCAAATCACAGATGGCTCCTTTTTCAATGGGCTGTAATGGTGTTTGGGCTGTCCATTGACCCCTATACCTTCCCTTGAGTCATGAAAGTGGTCACGTCACACTTATGTCAGCAGAGTGTTTGCTGGATAATTTATCTGGATGATATGCTCTTAGTGCATCCAGATAACAACAACTTAGTGCATCGCAAGTCTGGATTTCATAGTGAACGAATCAAAATCAGTTTCCAACCAGTCATGTGACATTACATTTCTGAGGTCTAGATTAGCTACCTCTTCTTTTTATCTGGCAGTGCCTCCAGGGAGGTGGCTACAAGCGCAGGAGTTTGTTCACAGAAGCCTCCAAACAGCAGGTTTTCATTCCACTGTCTGGTAAGAATCATAGGGACATCTTCCACTCCTATGCAGAAAATCACAGAGTCGCCTTGGATCTTTATATTACTTCCTCTTCATTTGGCCAGACACTGTTTCTCTCACACAAGACATAAGCAGTTCCATTGATACAGTCTTCCACAGCTTCCTCACACACAATGTCATTTTCACAGGGGGGTTCGGAGGTATCCCTATGGTTTTTCCTCCACCAGCTCTGTTATTGAAGGTCCTGCACTAGATCAGGAGTGTAAAGGTAGCACAAATAGTTTTGGTGCACACAGGTTGGCCAGACATAAACATCCTCTGGGGTTCTCCAGAGCACTAAGGATTTGTTAGAGACCCTAGAGTAAATGTAATAACCTCCGATTCTAGCAGATCGATGATATTCAGACACTCCTGTCTCACTGCATGTGGATGGTAACATTTCTGGGTTGCTAATGGACTTAGGGGTATATTTACTAAACTGCGGGTTTGAAAAAATGGAGATGTTGCCTATAGCATTCAATCAGATTCTATTTATCATTTATTTAGTACATTCTACAAAATGACAGCTAGAATCTGATTGGTTACTAAAGGCAACATCTCCACTTTTTCAAACCTGCAATTTAGTAAATATACCCCTTAGCGATAATATCTTCCACAAAGGCTTTGAGTAATGCTTACTTGAGGCCATCGATTCCTGCAAACTTGCATTTTAACGGTGTCAATTCACCAAGTAAAGCAAGGCCCATCTTCATGGTAGGGACTTAAAGTGATTTTCACGCATAGAACACAGAACTTGGCTGTTGAAGACTTGGCATGTAATGCACTTTGTAAGGATCAAATAAAACAGTTTAATATTGGTAACTTTTCTCAGGAGAAAATCTTAGCGCCAAATATGGAAGTGCGAGGACTTGTGGTGGCAGTCAGTCTGCATATTGCTGTACACTCCGGACATCTGTAGTTATTCAACTTCTCTGCCTTTATCTGCGTCAGGATTGTTTCATATTTCATTTGTTTGGAGTCGTCCAAAAACAGATTTAAAGAGTGCATTCAATTCAAATCTTATACTAATTGCCACACACAGAGACCATGCTTCAGATCAACTTAAACTACAACCAGACCCACCAAAGACACATCTATTTGGGGTTATGATTAAGGATGAGCGGGCTCGGATCTGACGGGATCCGAGCACTGTTCGGGTACTTCCGCCCGGGAAAAAAATCCGAAACGAGGCTATGACATCGAAGTCTCGCGTCGGATCTCGCGAGACTCTGATGTCATAAATTCGGCGCTTGCGGCCGCCATCTTCATTTGGGCTGTGATCTTTGAAGAGGGAGGTTGTAGGGTAGTGGTGCTCCTGCTCCTGTGTGATCAGTCCAGTGGTGCTTTATTCTTTTGTCCTGTGCTCTGTCCTGCTGAGTCCAGTGGTGCTTTGGCCAGTGCTCTGTCCTGCTGAGTCCAGTGGTGCTTTGGCCAGTGCTCTGTCCTGCTGAGTCCAGTGGTGCTGTGTCCTGTGCTCTGTCCTGCTGAGTCCAGTGGTGCTTTTGTCCTGTGCTCTGTCCTGCTGAGTCCAGTGGTGCTTTGGCCAGTGTCTGTCCTGCTGAGTCCAGTGGTGCTTTGGCCAGTGCTCTGTCCTGCTGAGTCCAGTGGTGCTTTTGTCCTGTGCTCTGTCCTGCTGAGTCAAGTGGTGCTTTTGTCCTGTGCTCTGTCCTGCTGAGTCCAGTGGTGCTTTGGCCAGTGTCTGTCCTGCTGAGTCCAGTGGTGCTTTTGTCCTGTGCTTTGTTCTGATAAGTCCATAGTAATTTTATAATTATTAACAAATCATAAAAAAAATAAAAAAAAATAAAAAAATAATTATACAAAAATAATTAAAAAAATAAATAAAATAATATTTTGAAAAGTATAAAAAAAATTCTAGAAAAATATATTCTTGCAGTCCAGAAATATTAGTACTGCAATACCTACATTCACTGTTCTTGCAGTCCAGAAATATTAGTACTGCTAAATTTACCTACGTTCACTGTTCTTGCAGTCCAGAAATATTAGTACTGCTAAATTTACCTACGTTCACTGTTCTTGCAGTCCAGAAATATAAGTACTACTAAATTTACCTACGTTCACTGTACTTGCAGTCCAGAAATATTAGTACTGCTAAATTTACCTACGTTCACTGTACTTGCAGTCCAGAAATATTAGTACTGCTAAATTTACCTACGTTCACTGTTCCTGCAGTCCAGAAATATTAGTACTGCTAAATTTACCTACGTTCACTGTTCTTGCAGTCCAGAAATATTAGTACTGCAAAATTTACCTACGTTCACTGTTTCTGCAGTCCCAAAAAATAGGTACTGCAATCTAAATTACTACGTTCACTGTTTCTGCAGTCCCAAAAAATAGGTACTGCAATCTAAATTACTACGTTCACTGTTCCTGCAGTCCAGAAATATTAGTACCAGAGATTAAACTACGTCCACTGTTCCTGCAGTCCAGAAATATTAGTACCAGAGATTAAACTACGTTCACTGTTCCTGCAGTCCAGAAATATTAGTACCAGAGATTAAACTATGTTCACTGTTCCTGATTGGTTTGTTAAAGTGCGAATGTCCTATTTCAACAACATCAGGGTGGGTGCGAGGGCCCAAGGACAATTCCATCTTGCACCTCTAGCAAACTCTTGCAAACTGCCATCCTGTCTGCCACTGCAGTGCCACTCCTAGATGGGCCGCGTGTTTGTGCCGCCCACTTGTGTCGCTTAGCTTAGACATCTAGCTACCTTGGTGCAACCTTTTGGACTAAAAACAATATTGTGAGGTGTGAGGTGTTCAGAATAGACTGGAAATTAGTTATCAGTTGCTGTCTGTAAGGACTATGGTTTTCTCATATATTTGTCCAGTCACAGGGGCCCTCTGTCCTCTTCTAAGAATTGAGTGAAATATTATGTGCCTCAATAGTGAATCACCCTCTGTATCACGCTTGAATCCACTATTGGCCCAAAAACCGTTACCTAACATCATTGGTCTATTTTGTGATATCTCATACGGTCTGATGTTGGTTAGAGCATCTCTTTGGTAAGACTCCAACAAGAAAAATATGTGATGGTCTATTGTTCCTGGGATCTTAGGGGGGGCTTGCATTAGTAAATGGACAAATAGTATCTTGGGACCAAGTCATTATCTTATATGACCCTCCTTGGATCTTCATCCACTTTTTGAGACTTTCACTAGATCAAGTAAGATCCTGTGCTGGACAACACTCTTCTCTAGCCGCTGAGGAACTTCAAGCTGCTGGTGACCAAATGGGGCGGTGTAAGGAACATCATTTCCGCAAGTTATTGGTACTTACTGCAACGACTGTGTATTGCTCCGATCTCGTCTCAATTGGTAGACATTTTGGCCAGTCGCCTTTTCCCCGGGGTTTGGTCCCAGGTGTTCCATAATGACACTATTTCCTTCCAATACTCAACAAGAAGAGCAAATAGTTACAAAGATCCTTCTTATGTATTTGACTTCATATGTTAAACACCACATTACCTTTAGTCGCCCTTCCTGCGGTTGTATTGACCAGGGATCAAGGATGGACATTTGGTGGTATTGGAGTTGTGATAAGACTGTGGGACCATTCTAGGATTATTTATTGTTTGCCAATTGTCCTTACATTACTCCACGGGACTCTCATGGTTTGTTAGGGGTGTTCTTTAAGCACCTAGAAATTTCAATAAAGCGTTTACTACAAAATATATTTAGGGTACGTCTAATGGTGGCGCAGTCCCTGGCGGTTCCACTAGTGGTGATAATCCTACCAAACTGACCATGCCTGATCCAATATGACCACAAACCACAGACTCGTTTTTCGAGAAACGTCCTACTTGATAACAGGATGATCTGCAAACATGTTTCTGCTTCCCCATCAATGAAAAAACAAAAATGGAACCAGTCAGATTCTCTGCGACACTAAACGTTAATAGTTTTCCTGAGTGCAGCAACATCTTTTCAACAAAGTAAAAACACAAGAAGTTGTGGCTGATTGGCCAGTTGTATTGTACTAGGGATATACAATCGGGTGGGGAGGGGGATGCATATGCTCAAACTACTATCTTTTCAACCTGACTTGATACAAGTTAGCGGCAATATCCAGCTCATAAGCAGATAGGCTAGAAACAACTATGTTTATTTTTCCGCTAAAAGCAGAAAGGTTAATCATTAATAATAAATTGCAAAACATCTTCTCATCTACTGGGGGATGTGAACTGAAAAATGATGGAGTTCCCTTTAACTGTTGGTAGTATACATTTATAATATTAAAACCAATATACTAAAGAAGATGTAAAAATTGCTGGGCCATTGCCGTCCCAAACAATGATGTTATTAGCAGCCTATATTGGTTGCTCAGGATGGCCTCGGGTATGAGTATCTAGTGATACAGTCCCTGCAAGAGATCAAAGTGAAGGAGACTGAAATCCATTATGGTGATTGCATTTTCATGCCGTCGGCTGGCCGGTTCCTTGTATAATATGCAGCAGCTCAGGCTCTGTTCCTGGTGATCACAGACACTGGCAGATTACAGAACACTGCGCGCCGTAGAAGATCATTTCATGACTCGGGTTATATCTGTGATCAGCAAACAATACTCATTATTGTCAGCGTCCAGCAGTAATGGTCCGACACCTCGGCTGTCTGCTCCCGGCCTCCTCCACTTGTCATAAACGGCTGACTGACAGGTCTCTGCGGGGTGGATTTATCAAACCCTTCGAAAAAGGAAATGTGGAGATGGTGCCCATAGCAAACAATCTGATTCTACCCATTATTTATCTCAGTTATGGACAACCTGATGCAGAGACGGCCTTCTAACCGTCACAGTGACCGCACCTCACCCTTAATCTCAGTAATAAGTCAAAACAATACATTTAATCAAAGGGAGCTGGGGCAGCAGGTGAAGGCTTGGAGGGCAGCAGGGGCAGGCTCGGTGGGCAGCAGGGGAAGGCTCGGAGGGCCGTCTGATAACCACCACTTATTATGGGCAGCACAGTGGCTCAGTGGTTAGCACTTCTGCCTCACAGCGCTGGGGTCATGAGTTCAATTCCCGACCATGGCCTTATCTGCGTGGAGTGTGTATGTTCTCCCCGTGTTTGCCTGGGTTTCCTCCGGGTGCTCCGGTTTCCTCCCACATTCCAAAAACATACTGGTAGGTTAATTGGCTGCTATTAAAATTGACCCTAGTCTGTCTGTCTGTGTGTATGTTATGGAATTTAGACTGTAAGCCCCAATGGGGCAGGGACTGATGTGAATGAGTTCTTTGTACAGCGCTCCGGAATCAGTGGCGCTATATAAGTAAATGGTGATGATGATGATGATGATGATTAAGCTAGTACATACAAGAAAGTGATAGGTTAGATAGATAAACACCTATGACATACGTTTTCGGCTCACTACCCTGCTGTCCCAAATATGCCCCTGCAACCATCATCTGCATGTTTAAAATAAGTATTGAAATACTATTTAACAATAAAATCTAAAATAATGCAATTGAAGTAATACATGCTTTAAAAAAAATTCAAATGTTTAAAATAAATGATATTAATAAAAGATAAATGGTGAATTATTTAATGGGTTACAGGCTCTGCTGCCGCTTTCCGCTATAGGGTGTTTGGTCACCCCTGGCAATCGAGAAGACAACATAGTGCAATCATTGGTCAGTGATGAGAGTGAACCCTATACATTGGCAGCAGTTCCCTTTCTGTAATGATTGAGCATATTATCCTCCATGGGTCGTACATTGGAAAATAACCAAAATACACAGAACTCTCCGGCCAGAGAAATCCTTACCTGCTGTTCCCCAGCTAGATTCATGGTCTCTGCCCAAGAATTGGGGCCAGCTTACAGGACTCTGTAATGGGCACTGCCAGGATAGTTACGTCTGGAAGTTTATATTATATATCGCACAGTTTTAGCAGTGATACAGTCTACTACACACGGGGGGCCTGGTGGGATGATCTGGGTTGTACAATCCTCCATCAGATATTGGTCTATGGTCCCAGATGGATAAGATTGGCATCCAGGGGACTAAAACTTAGAAGTGGAATAAAATATATTATAATCTAAAAGCTATAAGCACAAGAGATAAAGAGAGAGCTGTGGAAACCTGGATGATTTATAGTATATAATGCACCCCGGGGTAAATATCATCATCATCATCATCATCATCACCATTTATTTATAAAGCGCCACTGATTCCGCAACCCTGTACAGAGAACTCATTTTTTATATATTTACATTTAGTATGGATTTATATATAACTTTAGAATAATACTTTATAACAGATTTCCATACATTTTTAAACTCGTTCTCGGGTAAATCAGTGCTGGGTTTATGGCCGAATCTATCTGGAATCCCCCAATAGACCAAGGACATAAGATGAAACTATCCATCCAGGGACCTATCTGTAATTCCAGGAACTAATCTCCTCCTGTAGCTTTCAGTCCATGACTCATAGCTCAGACCGGGAATTAGAGAGGTTTGCAAGAAACACTACAAGTGCCTCCGACACATCACACCCGGGCGACCTGTGAAGTGGGTGTCTTATGTACGGTCAGCGGTTAATTCTGTGTCAAGTGAAGAGGACGAGATCCGCTCAAGTTAATGTCTCTTGCCAGGAACAAGCTCTTCACTAATCTTCTCTCTATTAATCTATCCGATCTTCCACTAACAGGACAGAAGTAAGACTTCCACCTCATACTGATATAAGAGGCAGCTAGCAAGGAGGATGGACAGTGTCTATCATATACGCCGCGTCTTCTTTTATTATAGAAAGATACAAACACTGCATTCACTCATTTTTTCCAAGCCAATGCGATGAGTCAAATGTCATTACAAAGTTATATGTCTCGAGTTAGATCAGGACTATGAAACCTGGGGTTTTGCCGACCACTGTGGATCTACAATTGCCAGCATGCCTTTCCAGCCAGAGGTAACCTGTAGCTCTCCAGTGTGTGGCTCACTAGATGATAGGGAACTACAATCCTCAGCATGCACGATCCTGGGATTTGTGATTCTCCGACAGGAGGAAACTGCAGGAGGACCTTAAATGACTGAGATGCGGTGTACGTATTCGGGGGTCGGAGGTCATCTGTACGCCACTACAATTCTGTCCCTCTGCTTCTCATCCCCTTGTGTATTTGTTGCATTAAAGAATTATAATTACACTATAGCAATCACATATACATTTTACAGAACTTGAATTCACATTTGCTGCTGTTTAATCCTTAGGGTAAGTGGTAAATGCTGAAGTAGCGACATCATTACGCGCCGCCTTACGTAATACGCAAATGCGGTTATTTTAAATCATTGACTTTGGAATTTACAAATTGTTTTTTCATAAGGTGTTTTTGTAACAAAAACAGCATCAGACTGAAAAAAAATAATAATTTCTGTTATTTGAAATAAAAACAATTACAGTGAACAAAATATCACAGGAGGTTTCTGTCCTCCCTGAGCTCGCCCTAGGACACCTGCGTTATGGTTTGACAGGTTTACCGTTCTGTAGAATAAGTGGACAAGGGTCTGAACACATTAGCAAGGCGCTGGATCTGTGTGTCTCATTACAAGGGTAGCGGTAGCAGCTATTCCAGTCACAGTAATAATGATAGAATTATGTGTAGCTCTTTATAAACAGACACAGGAACGTTGTACAAGCGTCAGTCTAGAAATGTCTCATTGTGTGTCTGAGTAGCAGAATCAAAGGACTGCAACCCTCTGATTGGAGACGTTTTGTCAGTTTCGCTTCTTACATAATGTGAAAAAAACTGTGCAAAAAATTGGAGCGGAAATTTCTCCTGGTGTCAGAGACGGTGACAAGGACATTGTCTCTCATCTCGTCATGTAACATTACACAGGCTTCAAGTAGCTTCTCTGAATCCAAAAATAAAATAACATTTTGTGTTTAATAAAGGGCACATTGTTACAGCAGACTAGTCACACAGTTACTGTCAATGGAACAGCTTATTTGTGAAGAGGAATGTAATGCATTGTGAATGATTATACATTCAACCTTTACACATATTTACTAAGAGCAGAATCCACAGCAGCTCAGTAGACCCCCTAGAGGCAGCAGTGAGTAGTGACATTTAATCAGTGGTAGTTGTATTAACGGTGATGTAAACACACTGACAGTGTTTACACCTACATAATTAATACGATAGTGAAGAAAGCGACATGTAAAAAAATAATTACTTACCTGTAAACAGACACAGTGGAAAATCAGATGTAAGGAGAGGACGACACTTCTAAATGACGTCACTTGCAAGCGCAACTTGGACATTTTGGATTTTAAAGCGGCAACATACGGACCCATGTATTTGTTACCTTTACGTTAGGGGTTAGGGTTAGGGATTAGGGTTAGGAACACAATTAATATTACCATAATTAAATGTGTTCGTGCGTTGCCACTTTAAAAAAAAAAAAATCCAAGTCGCGCTTGCAAGTTACATCATATAAACCTGGTTATCTAACCCGTTTTTCTGTTTTAACGCCCCTTGACACATTACGCATATAGAGCATAAAATTTGAATGTCACTACTGCACACACAAAAGACTTACACTTGAGCCTATATACAGAGTCCGGGCGACGTACAATAAGGATGGGTTTAAGTAAATGTGACCGACGTAGAACTGGCAGATAAAAGATTAAGATAACATAAGCACCTTCCTACAGCGTAGAGGCGTCTGGTGAGGCTAAGTTGCCAATTTGTGACATGTTGAGGTTCTGGGCTCATTTTACTCCTCTTCAGCCACTGTTCTTACACATCGTTCCTCTGACACCTGGAAGTGTCTTTATCTTCTGCTCGGACATATGTGGCGTATGTAGATCCCAGGTTTATCTATGGACACGTCACAGCTTTGCACACTATACAGAGAGAGCTCCATAGTGCTTGGTGATTCTGGAACCTCAACATAATAATCAGGCCTGTCCCTGCACCGGGGCTCAGAAGATTTCAACCGCATTGACAGTAAGATAATCCAAAGGTAAGGATTTGAACCCAGTCTGGTTGGCTTTTATTGGCATCAAAGCAAAAGTTCACCATGCTTTCTGGTCTGTGTGCAGTCAAGTAACAGTAAAGAAACCCTGCTCGTCTGAGCTCTAACAGAAAATCAAATGCTAACTATCCAGTATACTCTACCAGCACTGGTCCCCAAAATGAATTAACTGGTCAGTTCACAAAACCATTCCCAAAAGTTCTACAGACACATCCTTTTTATAAAAGATCAGACTCCCGAGGATCCCTAACATAATCAGGGCTGGATTAAGAGACTGGAGGCCCCCCCCCCCTCCCCTTCGTGAGGCCTTCCTATTGAGCCCCTTCCCCCCCGAGGGGGGCGGGGGGGCTCAATACCTCCTCACGTTTTTTCGTCACTGTAGTCCTTCAGCAGCGCAGTAAGCTCCTTACAGAGGAGATCTCGTGAGAGTGAGACTATGACTCATAGTTTCCTTCTCACAAGATCTCCTCATTAAGAAGATTACTGCGCACCGCGGAAGGACTATAGTGACTGCAGGCAGCTAACAGCATAACATTTGCTGTTAGTTGCCTGCCATTTTTCAGCTGACAGTCAGTGCCAGGGGCGGGGTCGCCCCTGACCCAATGAATTCCGGCGGGCCTCCCAGATGCCCGAGGCCTCTGTGCTGTAGCCCAGTTAGACCTCGGCTTAATCCGGCCCTGAACATAATTAACCACTTCTTATCACACATATGACAATATCCTGGGAAAAATAAAAACTGTCTCCAGGCTCTACCAGTCACGTCTCACAATATATCATATGTGTGTGCGCTCTAGCATGCCTTAACTAATGTCAAGGTGCATCTGTTCCAGACATCAGTTCTCCAGGGTCTTTAGATCAATCTTTTCAGCTCATTTATTTTAAATTGTTGACATTGAAGTTAGGAACTGGTCTTTACCAGTGACCCTAAGCCCTGTCCGCCATTCCTCTACAACCCGCTGGCGGTTTCTGACAGATCATTGCAGATTTCTGCCCTTTTAGCAGATAATTCTGCCATGAAACTATTGTGACAGGAAAAAATATATTTCTAATGAACTGCGAGAGCCTCTGTGGAGTCTTTTCTGCTGGATAATAAAACGGGTCAGCGGAGATCTGTGACAGGTATATTAGTCAAGCTCTGAGCCTCCCATCTAATTGTGCTCCCCTCTGAGCTGTGCTCCCCAGCACTGCATTGTTTAGTCAACGACCACTTTCCACTCTACATCCCTACGTTGCACGCTGGTGGAGTAATGAGGAGAGAATTGATTTCACAGAAGCAATTAGATGGGGAGGAAAAACCAAGCGACTGCAAAAGTTCTAGAATTACTGATGCAATGTTCTGTATCATAGAGAATACTGCAACTTCTCACACCTTCCACGGGTCATTATCTGGGGTGCTCATCGACGTTACTTTATATAATTGTAACAATTGAACTGATTTGCTGACAAGGGTCTAAAGCAGAGATGGCCTAGTAGTCATATACAATGATATGAGTTTATATGTTAAATTATTAATATTATTAAATGTCCGTGTTAGGCAGACGCTCCTTAAACTCAGGGGTCCCAGGAAGCATTTACCAAAAGCCAGTTAGACCAAGAAAAATAAAAGAAGACGAATATCAGCTGCTGTGAGAGAAAACCACCAGAGAATCATTATGTGTCCACATCAGATTTCAATGTGAAAAGGTCTCAAAGATTCATTTTCTGCTCCTGAGCAGTTACATTGTAGTCTCTGGAAATTGCACATATGATGTTAACTCACATTGCTCTATAGAAACAATTGTTTTTAAACATTACTTCTTTGAAATAGTTGTTTGAATTTCTCCATAGTTAATCAACAAGTACCAAAGTATGTGTAAAAACACATTGTAAATACCGTATATACCCGTGTATAAGCCGAGTTTTTCAGCACATTTTTGTATGCTGAAAAAGCCCCCTCGGCTTATACACGGGTGAACTTACCTGGTGGCCGGTCCCTCAGTTGTTCAGTTCCGCTTTAAGGTAAGACACTCCGTTAAAAAAAAAAAATAGAGAGAGATTTTTTCAGCCTTTTCCTTCCTCCGCAGTGGAACGCATATGCGTTCCACTGACAGGAAGTTCGGCATTTGGAACGCAAACTTGCGTTCCAAATGCCGAACTTCCTGTTGGTGGAACGCATATGCGTTCCACTGCGGAGGAAGGAAAAGGCTGAAAAAATCTCTCTCTATTTTTTTTTTTTAACGGAGTGTCTTACCTTAAAGCGATCTTCATTTTTCAGCAGCAATGATTATGGCAACCTGATAAACACAAAGGTGCCTGAGAACTTGAAAATGGGGAAAGACAGGGAGGAGATGAAGTTACAGGATCTGCAGCCTGAAATCTCTCTAGCACTTTACAACAAAAAAGGTGCATTCTTTCACAGCAGCCTCATTGACCAGAACATAGTTGATTTCTTCATCCCCTTTCTGCCACTGGAGCGCCGGCATGTGAAGATGTGTATCAAGGAAGAGCTAAGACAATATGGGCTCCAGGAGGATGCACATATAATAGAGGCTGTGGCAAATATGATGCCGTACGTCCCAAAGGAGTGCAATAGTGGCCCCAAACGTGTGAGAGTGACCCTGGAACTCAAGTCCTGACAACTGACAACCCCACCAAACTGCAAGTAATAGATTTTCAAATTTCACAATTTACACACTTAATAATTTATTTGTATTTTATGTGTATACATATTCTTATTTTCCACAACAATGTACATAGGGGGTGAAAGCATACATCAAAATGACAAAATAGCAATAAACTGAAAAACACACATGATATAAAAATGCATATACAGATGTAAATTAAAAACATAATAATGAATAAATCTAAAAAAAAATTACCAGTAGCTGCTGCATTTCCCACCCTAGGCTTATACTCGAGTCAATAAGTTTTACCAGTTTTTTGTGGTAAAATTAGGTACCTCGGCTTATATTCGGGTCGACTTATACTCGAGTATATACGGTAATAATATCTGAGTAAAGCACATGTTAATTCAGTTCACCCCATGCATTGCTGAATGCTGACATGCTTAGAAAGCTCCCTGTTGTAACTGTTGTCTGGTGTAGAAGGGAATGTTGAGAGCACAAGAGCCTAAAGCTCCAGAGGTCGGAATGATTGTCCTGCAATCTCTCATGTAGCAAAAACACAATTAGAATTTATGAAAGGTTATAATCAATTCTGTGTCATTTTTGAACCTTGCTAACTATGTAACAGAAATGCCCTTTATGCCGGTGGATTTAAGCGCAGAAGTCGCCCAGTGCTGTCACAGCTAATCTGATGGGAAGCTACTGTGACAGGATGGACCGCCTATGCCACCCTGTCCTTACTGCTGGGCACCAGCTGGGCTTGCCTTGCCACCGTCCCCTTTCTTTATCCAAAATTGCGCCCTCAACGCAGTAGGAGGGACCTCTGCTGCTGCCACCTCTAGTCTCCTTCACCGGAGCCTTGAACAGCATTCTTCTAGGTAATTCTCGCTGTTAGTATACCCCGTTACTGGTACACCTGACCTCTTCCTTTAGATCAGGGTTGCTGTGGATGGTTCCCTCTGGCCTATCACACTGGCCAGAGCTACAGGCAGAGCGTTGGGATTGGATGCGCTGGGTGCCAACCTCAGAACAGCCGGATGACGGATTAGATTGGTCTAATCTGTGGTCACATGAATTACAGCAGGTAAGTAGACGCCAAAGCAGGAACTTGAAGCAGGGATGTTTATTAGCTCAAGTGTCCTAAAAAGAACAGTTACACTAGTTTGTGGTACTAGTGATCTTCAGAAGGTACAGATGGTATAATGATACAGTACATGGTCAAATAGTCCGCTTTTTATACAGATTTACACAGATACCTTGGCAGGAGGTAATCCAGTCTCCTGCCCCTCTATCCAATCCAGGTGCTTCATGCAGCCTGCACATAAATCAGCCCCTTCCTGTGCTTTCAGGCTCAACAGACGTGTTGATCACTCAGCGATGAAAAGGTCTAATTAACATGATATTACCTGTCTCCAGACAATTTCAAAAACACATCCCTTCCACACATATGCCTACTTGGGATGTCCTCTAGAAAATTTACAAACCCAAACATGACATACTGTCTCAGAAATCAATACATTTCCAAAACACATACCAATATAAAAACATAAATACATTTGCAATTATATAAATTGGTGCCTGTGCCACTAATTGAAATAAATTTCTACAATAAATTATTTCTACGTGATCCAGCCACAGCTACATTTATGTTTTACTAAGTATGATGGCTCTACTCTATTGTGCATTCTATAATAGTACAGTACCGGCTATAGTTCTCTTTAGAGAATGTTTCAATCATCAGCCAATTAGGGTCAAAGCTCAGAACATGGGATGTGTTTGTGATAGTAGGAAGTAAATACTTCAGCACACTTTATTTTTCAACTAAGCTGCAATGTCAGGCCAAGCTAAAATTAAGAAACGTTTTTTTCTTTCTTTCTATGTGAAAGTAGATATCTTGGACTTCCTTGTTATTTAAATAGGGGTCTCACCATCAGATGTCTTGTATATAATCTATGTGCCCTCATGCACCTTCTACTAAATTATATTGCTTTGTCTTTCTAGCTTACTGTTGTGCTTTTTTCGCCTTATATTATGTTCTTGTTTATTTATGTTACCCGGGTGTACCCTATAAAAATGAACATGTGTCAAGCTTTATGTTATTACCCCTCAGGGACAAACGTATTATCTATAGTAAATGCCAGCATTTATTGAATGTGCTCTGAGATGGATCTTAGATCTTCAGAATTCATTATCACAACAACAAGAGCTTTAAAGTAACATCTCGCTGACATATTGTTCTACGAGAGCTGATATCACCTCATTACCATCTGTACTAAATTCCTGTATTGACAGCGATGGAAAATATACAGGCTTTAAAATTGTGAATTACAGTAAAACAGATCCCACGTTCTGTGTAAAGCACCTGACAAAAATGATCCATAGACCACTCATTAAAAGGACACTATAGAAGTCATTTTTTGAATGGACAGCTTAGCACGGATAGTGGCCAAAGATGTGTGTGTCTTTGCTGTAATGCCACCTGGCTGTTTTCTCTGCATTACATTGAGTTAGGGAAAAACGTAAATGTTAATTCCACATTAGAGTAAAATTTTCAGAACGGCTTCCCCGACTAGTCGTCTGGATCCCCATTTGGCTGCAAAGTTCTTCACCTTCCACTGGTAGAATTTGGGCTTAAGGGTTCTGTGTGGAATTCTCCCTGTAACTTGTGTTTCACCCAATGATCAAACCAGACTACACAGCAGAATTAATTGACTGTCGTCATCCTGATTTAAAGGCTATAAATTCTGCAAAATGCAAAATTTACCAGTACAAATAAATGAGTGGAAATATTTCCTTTACCTTCACAAGCATCAGTTTAAAATTACACAACAAACAAATAGTTTTATAAATATTAATATACTGCTTTAAAATAAAATTATTTCATTATAACACACTGTAAGCAGTAAGATCTCTGGTAATAATTTATTACTTGCATGAAAAATATATTAAGTCTCTTCTAGAAATTGTTCTGCGCTTCAGTTGTTGAAAGGTCGTAATTTCTTGTTTTGTTTCATTCTCCGACAATGAGATAAATAAAACGCCACAACTTCAATCCCTCTCCGCTTCCTGCATGTGGAATTACAGGACACCGGGGTCTTGTTATATCGCTGTCAGTAACTGCGGCTGGGGCAGTTATAGGTGACGCACAGGATAATTACATAAATGCTGTAAGTAAAAGGTCTCAGCAGCGGTCACAGACGTCTCTGGGGGAAGTGAATGTATAATAAGCCACGCTTGTTCTGTTGTGTAATATAATAATGACATGTGGCATTGAACTGTCTTGTCATGTTCCCATTGAGGAAATATATTACAATAATTGTACTGCACATTACAGGCAGATAGGTCTCCAGCTATGCACTGTTTCCATTGTTCTATTATTATTATTATTATTATTATTATTATGACATATCTGTGTAAAATAACTTTATAATCAATGAGTTGTGATGTCAGAACTGACTGACTATAAGCGTATTTCGTGTGTTAACCCCTTCTCTTCACCGCTGCTGAGACGCTCCACATATCTCTGTCATCACTGACAGGTGTACAGTACTGATTCTAGGGCAGGTCTGCCCAACCTGTGGCTCTCCAGATGTTGTGAAAATACAAGTACCAGCATACCTTGCCAGCTATTGACTAGCTATTTACCGGCACAGTATTCTGGGCTTGTAGTTTCACTTCTGCCTCACAGCACTGGGGTCATGAGTTTAATTCCTGACCATGGCCTTATCTGTGTGGAGTTTGTATGTTCTCCCCGTGTTTGCGTGGGTTTCCTCCAGGTGTTCCGGTTTCCTCCCACACTCCAAAAACTAGGGGTGAGCGGGTTCGGGTTTTTGAAATCCGAACACCCCCGAACAGTGCCGATCCGAGCCCGGATCCGAGCACTGTTTGGGGATTCCCGCCCGACGCAAAACTCAGAACGAGGCAAAACGTCCGGTGCTCTGTCCTGCTCAGTCCAGTGGTGCTGTCCGGTGCTCTGTCCTGCTCAGTCCAGTGGTGCTGTCCTGCTCAGTCCAGTGGTGCTGTCCTGTGCTCTGTCCTGCTCAGTCCAGTGGTGGTGCTTCCATAATTCCAGTGGTGCTGTCCTGTGTTGTCCTGTGCTGCTTAAGTCCAGTCCAGTGGCACTGCCATATAAGTCCAGTCCAGTGGGGCTGTCCTGTGTCCAGTCGAGTGGTACAGCCATTTAAATCCAGTGGTGCTGTTCTGTGCTGCTTAAGTCCAGTCCAGTGGTACTGCCATATAAGTCCAGTCCAGTGGTACAGCCATATAAATCCAATGGTGCTGTTCTGTGCTGCAAAAGTCCAGTGGTGGTGTCCTGTACTGCATAAGTCCAGTGGTTCTGTCCTGTGCTGCTTAAGTCCAGTCCAGTGGTACTGCCGTATAAGTCCAGTGGTACTGCCGTATAAGTCCACTGATCCTGCCGTATAAGTCCAGTGGTACTGCTGTATAAGTCCACTCATCCTGCCATATAAGTCCAGTGGTACAGCCGTATAACTCCAGTCCAGTGGTAATCTCCTGTGCCGCATATAATTTTTAAAGGCTTTGCCGAGTGTGTGTGGTTTAGGGGTACGCTCTCTTGTGCTGCATATAATGGAGAACAAAAATTTGGAGGATAAAGTAGAGAAAGATCAAGAACCACTTCCTCCTAATGCTGAAGCTGCTGCCACTAGTCAAGACATAGATGATGAAATGCCATCAACGTCGTCTGCCAAGGCCGATGCCCAATGTCATAGTAGAGGGCATGTAAAATCCAAAAAGCCAAAGTTCACTAAAATGATCAAAAAAAAGAAATTAAAATAATCTGAGGAGAAACGTAAACTTGCCAATATGCCATTTACGACACAGAGTGGCAAGGAACGGCTTAGGCCCTGGCCCGTGTTCATGACTAGTGGTTTAGCTTCACACAACGATCTAAGCCCTCCTCCTCCCCCCCCCCTCTAGAAAATTTAAGAGAGTTAAGCTGTCATCAAAAACACAGCAAACAACTCTGCCTTCTAAAGACATGGCATCACAAATCCCCAAGGAGAGTCCAAGGGTGTTGGTGGTTGCGATGCCTGACCTTTCCATCACTGTACGGGAAGAGGTGGCTCCTTCCACCATTTGCAGCACGCCCTCTGCATATGCTGGAAGGATCAGCCACAGTGCAGTTCCAGATTTTGATAATGAAGGTGTCAATGTTGTACACCAGGAGGAGGATATTGATGTAGCTGGTGCTGAGGAGGAAGTTGATGAGGAGGATGCTGATGTGGTTTGCTTAAATGAGGCACCAGGGGGGCAAACAGTTGTTGTCCATGGGATGAAAAAGCTCATTGTCGTGCCTGGGCAGAAGACCAATAAATCCACCTCTTCGGTCTGGAATTATTTCTATCCCAATCCGGACAACAAATGTATTGCCATATGTAGCTTATGTAAAGCTGCAATAAGCAGGGGTAAGGATCTTGGCCACCTAGGGACATCCTCCCTTATACGTCACCTGAAGACCCTTCATAATTCTGTGTTTAGTTCAGGAACTGTGGCTAGGACCAACAGCAGTCCAGGGACACCTAAATCCCTTGGTCCTGTTGTATCCACACCAGCAACACCCTCCTCGTCAATTTCCTCATCGATCTGGATCGGAGGTAGTCCTGCAGGCCATGTCACCGGCATGACTGAGTCCTCTTCAATCCGGAATTCTTCCGGAGAATCCTGCAGCACTACGCCTACTACTGCTGCTGTTGCAGCTGGGAGTCGGTCATCTTCCCAGAGGGGAAGTCGTAAGACCGCTACGTCTTTCACTAAGCAATTGACCGTACACCAGTCGTTTGCCATGAGGACGAAGTACGACAGCAGTCATCCTATGGCAAAGCGGATAACTGCGGCCCTGACAGCTATGTTGGTGTTAGATGTGAGTCCGGTGTCCGCCGTCAGTGAAGTGGGATTTAGACAGTTGATGGAGGTATTGTGTTCCCGGTACCAAATCCCGTCTAGATTCCACTTCACTAGGCAGGCCGGGATGTACAGAGAAGTACGAAAAAGTGTCCTCAGTGCTCTGAAAAATGCGGTTGTACCCACTGTCCACTTAACCACGGACATGTGGACAAGTGGTTCAGGGCAAACTAAGGACTATATGACTGTGACAGCCCACTGGGTAGATGCATCGCCTTCCGCAGCAACAGCAGCAGTGGCATCAGTAGCAGCATCTCCAAAACGCCTGCTCGTTCCAAAGCAGGCAACGTTGTGTATCACCGGTTTCAGTAAAAGGCACAACGCCGACAACCTCTTAGAGAACCTGAGGGAAATCATCTTGCAGTGGCTTACCCCACTTACACTCTCCTGGGGATTTGTGGTGTCGGACAACGCCAGTAACATTGTGCGGGCATTACATATGGGCAATTTCCAGCACGTGCCATGTTTTGCCCACACAATGAATTTGGTGGTGCAGCATTATCTTAGAAGTGACAGGGGTGTGCAGGATATGCTTGCGGTGGCCCGCAAAATTGCGGGACACTTTCGCCATTCTACCACTGCCTACCGAAGACTGGAGCACCATCAAAAACGCCTGAACCTGCCCTGCCATCACCTAAAACAAGAGGTTGTGACGCGCTGGAACTCCACCCTCTATATGCTGCAGAGGATGGAGGAGCAGCAAAAGGCCATTCAAGCCTACATAGCCACCTACGACATAGGCAAAGGAGTGGGGATGAGCCTGAGTCAAGCGCAGTGGAGACTGATTTCCGTGTTGTGCAAGGTTCTCCAGCCGTTTGAACTTGCCACACCAGAAGTCAGTTCCGACACTGCCAGCTTGAGTCAGGTGATTCACCTGATCAGGCTGTTACAGAAGCAGCTGGAGAAAGTGAGGTAGGAGCTGGTAAAGCATTGCGATTCCACAAAGCATGTAGCTCTTGTGGATGAAGCCCTTCGTACTCTTTGCCAGGATCCAAGGGTGGTCAGTCTTTTAAAGTCAGAGGAATACATTCTGGCCACCGTGCTCGATCCTCGGTTTAAAGCGTATGTTGTGTCTCTGTTTCCGGCGGACACAGCGGTGCAAAGACCTGCTGATCAGGAGATTGTCATCTGAAGAGGACCGTGACATGGCAACAGCTCTTCCTTCATTTTCTTCCACACCTGTGGCTGCGAGGAAACAGCTGAGATTTCCTAAATGACCCACTGGTGGGGATGCAAAGCAGGCAGGAGCGAATTTGAACATCTCGGGGTAAATGTATCAATATGCGGGTTCTTCAACACCCGCGTGTTCAGCCTCTTCCGCGATTAAATTTCAAGCGGCGCTGCATTGTAAAGGGAAGTTAACCCTTTACAATGCAGCGCCGCTTGAAATTTAATCGCGGAAGAGGCTGAACACGCGGGTGTTGAAGAACCCGCATATTGATACATTTACCCCCTGGTCCGGACTGAAGGACCTGCCAACGATTGCTGACATGTCTACTGTCGCTGCATTGGATGCTGTCACCATTGAAAAAATGGTGGAGGATTACTTTGGTGACACCATCCAAGTAGACATGTCAGACAGTCCTTACTTGTACTGGCAGAAAAAAAAGAGGTTTGGAAGCCCCTGTACAAACTGGCTCTATTTTACCTGAGTTGTCCCCCCTCCAGTGTGTACTCTGAAAGAGTTTTTAGTGCAGCGGGGAACCTGGTCAGTGAGCGGCGAAGGAGGTTGCTTCCGCAAAATGTGGAGAAGATGATGTTCATCAAAATGAATTATCAATTCTTCAATGAAGACCAGCAATGGCCTCCAGAGACTACAGAGGGACCTGTGATTGTAGAGTCCAGCGGGGACAAATTGATAATGTGTGAGGATGAGGAAGTACACACTGAAGGGGGCGAGGAATCAGAGGATGAGGATGAGGACGACATCTTGCCTCAGTAGAGCCAGTTTACTTTGTACAGGGAGAGATGAATTGCTTTTTTTGTGTGGGGGCCCAAACAAACCAATCATTTCAGCCACAGTTTTGTAGGCTCTGTCGCTGAAATGATTGGTTTGTTAAAGTGCGCATGTCCTATTTCCCCAACATAAGGGTCGGTGGGAGGGCCCAAGGACAATTCCATCTTGCACCTCTTTTTTTGGCATTATGTGCTCTTTGGGGCCTAGTTTTTCAAACTGCCATCCTGTCTGCCACTGCAGTGCCACTCCTAAATGGGCCACGTGTTTGTGCCGCCCACTTGTGTCGCTTAGCTTAGTCATCCAGCTACCTCGGTGCAACCTTTTGGCCTAAAAACAATATTGTGAGGTGTGAGGTGTTCAGAATAGACTGGAAATGAGTGAAAATGAATGTTATTGAGGTTAATAATAGCGTAGGAGTGAAAAAAAAACCCAAATCTGGATCTTAACAGTTTTTATGCTTTTTTAAAAAAAAAATCAGAACCCAAAACCCAAAACCTTGAGGGGGGTGTTTTGGCAAAACCCATTAGAACCCAAAACCTGAAGATAATCAGAACCCAAAACCCAAAACGTGAAAAGTGGCCAGTGCACATCCCTACCAAAACCATATTGATAGGTTAGTTGGCTGCTATCAAATTGACCCTAGTCTGTCTGTCATGGAATTTAGACTGAAAGCTCCAATGGGGCAGGGACTGATGTGAGTGCGTTCTCTGTACAGCGCTGCGGAATTAGTGGCGCTATATAAATAAATGGTAATAATAATAATAATAATAATAATACTGCAACACCTGGAGAGCCACATGTTGGCCAGGCCTCTTTTAGGGGGAATGTCCCCCTGTCCCAACAGTCAGGACAAAGTGCTTCAGAAGTGCCCCCAGAACATACCTCCCAACTTTGGTATTTACCATAGAAAGTGGACCTGGAAAGTGCAAATGCCGTCCCATTATAAATATGACACCTGAGTACAGGACCCCCTGAGTACTCCCACCCTCAAATACCTCTTGTCCATCGCAAGGATCACCCCCAACCCACCCATCTCCTCCCATCAGAAGATCCAAAACTTACACTCCGGCGGGTGCCACAATATTGCACATGTGGGGGATATAACAGTGACTGCAATCCCACAGATATAGCTGCAGATGGTATAAGCTCTGTGTGAGGCTCTTGGTAAATGACCATCAGTGACAGAGGACTAGAAACGTAGTTGATCAGTGACCTTGGCACCCGACCTGTGACGTCTGGTCCTTCATGTGTGGGGGCGGATTTACCATACAGTATAAATAACAGTTCCAGGCACAATAAAACGGTAAAATAGATTTCTAGCCTTGCATTTGCACCACTAAAACACCAGCATGTCAATATTAAATGAAAAAACAGAAAGAAAATACTAACACAGGGTGAACACATCTTATAACACGCTCCCTCCCACACACACTCTCTGTTTAATTAGTCCAGGAAGCTGGATAGAGCTGTGTTTATTTTGTCATTACCAGCATGAAAATCAGCAGACAGAAACATTGGTTGTATGAGCTGAATTTATCTGGGCCGGAGCCAGATCTGCCTCTAAACAGATGGGAGGTTTACACTACACAGAGGTCCACCGGGACTGAAGGATTTCTCTGGGAGGAGACACCTCAGGATACATAACTCCATGATATCCAGGAGACACCCCCGGAATTGTGTGTGATCTCCTGGATTCCTATGGTAATCTGGCAATCTTACTGAAGATGGGTCAGACTAAGAAGCAGTAAATAGGATGATGCCGTTTACGTCATTACGCTCCACCCACCGCGCTGTGGTGATTTTTATAGCTGCACTGCAGAGGGCTGGGTTACCCCAACTGTAAATCTGCTCCCTCCCCTCATCTTCCTGAGTGGAACCCTGAAAAGCCATCAGCTAGGCCTAAATCTCAGTCCAGAAAAAATGTCAGATCCCACTGATACAGTCCTAGAATCTACCATATACAGTCCCATCCCACTGATACAGTCCTAGAATCTACCATATACGGTCCCATCCCACTGATACAGTCCTAGAATCTACCATATACAGTCCGATCCCACTGATACAGTCCCAGAATATACCATATACAGTCCCATCCCAGTGATACAGTCCCAGAGTCTACCATATACAGTCCGATCCCACTGATACAGTCCTAGAATCTACCATATACAGTCCCATCCCACTGATACAGTACTAGAATATACCATATACAGTCCCATCCCACTTATACAGTCCTAGAATCTACCCTATACAGTCCCATCACGCTGATGCAGTCCTAGAATCTACCATATACAGTCCCATCCCACTGATACAGTCCTAGAATCTACCATATACAGTCCCATCCCACTGATACAGTCCTAGGGCTAGATTTACTAAGCTGCGGGTTTGAAAAAGTGGGGATGTTGCCTATAGCAACCATTCAGATTCTAGCTGTCATTTTGTAGAAAGTACTAAATAAATGAAAGCTAGAATCTGATTGGTTGCTATAGGCAACATCCCCACTTTTTCAAACCCGCAGCTTAGTAAATCTAGCCCCTAGAATCTAACATATACAGTTCCATCCCACTGATACAGCCCTAGTATCTACTATATACAGTCCCAACCCACTGATACAGTCCCAGAGTCTACCATATACAGTCCCATCCCACTGATATAGTCCCAGAGTCTGCCATATACAGTCCCATCCCACTGATACAGTCCCAGAGTCTGCCATATACAGTCCCATCCCACTGATACAGTCCCAGAATCTACCAGATGAGCCTGTCATTCTTATGCAACTAATACAGTCCCATGCCAGCCCAGCCTTGTGCCCAGATTGGTACACTAGGGCTCCTTGGTGCTCATGTTCTGAACCCAGGTTATCTGCTAGAAACTAATATGAAGCAACCTGGTGTAGAGAATAGCGGGGAAATAATTGTAACTAAGCTCACTGAGTGATGTCCTGTACAGTCCTGGTCTGCACTGTACTGTCGAGCTCAGAATGATGCCACTAATGAATGTGACCCAGCACTGTGAGAATTCCCCATCTGCAGGTTGCAGTCACACTAAGCAGCGTCTGTATTAGATACGTTGTGGGAACCAGGACTCTGCAGAACACATCACAGAGTTCTGACCCCGAGCCAGCCGCACAATCCGCCCGGAGGACAATAAACATGATGGATGTTATCTCATTACCCAACTGGAGGCAGCAGCAAGGAGATGAAACAGCCCCACGCCGGCTTCTTAAGTGAATTATTTCAAACGCTGATTGTTCACATAACACAACAGCGGGAAATAAACCAGAGAACAAGTTTTATTTTATCAATTCCAACATCCTTCGTTAAATGAAAGTTGTAGCAGCTACTCAGCCCCCACAAAGGTCATTGTACCTGCTGTGCCGGAACAAAGGGCAAAAAGTGAGCTTAGAGGACATTTAAACCAACAATTTCAAATGTACGCACATAAAGCTAAACTACCCTGATCAATCCAAACCTGACTTTTTATGGCAGCATGAAATGTAATGGAATATTTCCTCACTGCAGTGGTACACACAGTAGAACACATAATACAACTCTACAATACAACCAGAATTCCAAACAGTAAAATATGTCAGATATTTTATAGTTAATTAATGGAAGTTCTCTCGGACTCCCGGGAGAGCCAGGCAGCCTCCCGCATCCTGCCCTCTTCATTGGTGAAGTGGAGGTGGGGGCGGGGCTAAACACGCTATTTTGGTCCTGCCCCTGTAGTGGTAGGCTGATATTGGTAAAGATTGACAGGGGCGTGGAATGGGAAGAAGCCAATCAGCAAGCATCAACCAATGTCACATGTCTTTAGTCTTGTAAAGGGAGCTTACAGTCCTCCTGCCCCTACCACTCATTCTTCTCTGTTAATAGTGCTACAAGGCTGCACTTCCACTGTCGCTGCTCCACTTTATAAATCCCAACACTGGTTCTACAGACGCTCCAGAACCCTATTCAAAATCCTCACCATAAAGACCCAGCGGCTCTACCTCTTACTACATCTCAATGCTCATTTACACAATAACCCTCCTGCACTCTCGCATCTGCCTGTAACCTGCACCTCTCCACCTCCATCATAATCACCTCTCACCCCCTCCTCAGGAGCAAACGCAGGATTCGTAGAGGGAGGTTTCCACACCATGCCACCAGTGGGCATGGCCAGCATGCATGGGGGCGTGATTATAATTTTAGAGAGTGCATGGCAGCTCTTCCATTCTTCCTATCCTCATAATATACATGCACCTACTGTTAGGTGCACACAGCTCTCTTTTTTTGAGCAGAGCCGTGTAAAGCGGGGATAGGGTCCAGCCACCTCAATGATACAGTGCCCCAGGCTTAGAGGGGGGTTTTCCGGCACTAGGAAACCCCACCTCCTCATTTTGCCTATGCTTCTGCAGGCCTTCACCTCCCCTTACACTGCCTGTTCCCTAACACACCGCATCGGACTCTCTCCCAGACTGTAAGGTGGCTATTTGTTAAGCTATAAACCATGCAGAAACTGCATTTTCTGTATGATTTAGACATGTTTATGTATACCTTTTAACAAAAGCCTAATATATAATACCTAAGATATATCCTGCATTATTATTATTATTATTATTAACCTTTATTTATTGGCACCATATGAGGTCCGCAGCGCCGTACAAAGGTCAAGCAATCCTCCTATCAGATGCGCTGTCCCGGGAACACTATTTAATGATTCAATCTGAAAAGTCATCTGTCATCAGAGCAATGACAGATGATAATTATTGGGACAAAACCCTGTTTATTAATAAATAGGGGCCTGATTCATTAAGGATCTTAAATGAAGAGGATTCTTATTTCAGTCTCCTGGACAAAACCCTGTTACAATACAAGGGGTGCAAATGAGTGTTCTGTTTTGCACATAAGTTAAATACTGACTGTTTTTTCATGTAGCACACACATACTCAATAGCTTATTTGTACACTGAAATTTTAAGTTGATATGTGTGTCCTATACACCAACAAAGCAGCAGGATGAGGGAGGTCTCCCGGACATTCCAGGAGAGTAGGCAACTATGGGGAATATGCTGGTACTTGTAGTTCTACAAGAGCTAGCATACACAGGCAGTTTAGGCGCGCCTGGGCTTGCTGGAACAATAGCGCACCAGCAAAGCCATATAATTATCCCAAGTAACTCTTTATTACACCACACTCACTGCACCAGCACTGTTTTCTCGGGGGGGGGTTTGTGCATTTTTTTATGTGCTGCAAAATTGCCGCTACCCGCCTCGGCTATGAGCGCTAGCGCTGGTAACGCTAGGAGGAGGTCTCGCTTTTTAAAACGATTTATTTAAAACACTGCATCACGTGCATCAGACAGGGGGTCGAGCATCAGCAACAAATACGCCTCTTGACAGGCGCCACTTTAGCTGTCTCTATCTCTACGTGCGCACCCCGCTTACTGTACTTACCATACATCTACCTACCTCTTCCCTCCCCAGTTCTGCCTCTCAAAGTGTAGAGCGTAGTAGACGGAAGATGTGTCCGAGGCTGTGAAGGGATTTGTGCTCACACATTTTGGGCCTGACTCATTAAGGAACGTAACTGCCAATACGTGACGTATTGTGAGTGTAATTGGTCTATGCAATGCCCAGAAATGAACTATATGTCAGAGAATGCAGGAAGGTCCACTTCATCTTCAAACGCAAAGGACACTTAACACAGCCTACAATTTTAGGGGTGCAACTGGAAGGGGGCTGGGCGTATGCAGGTAGTCAGTGTACAGTAAGGGCGTGCCAAGCTGGAGCACACAGCAGCGCCCGATTCAAGTTCTGGGCATCTCTAAGGTACGTGTTTATTTGTTGTATCCCTGGCACCAGCTACAGGTCAGGTGTAAGTGCTGATTACTAGTGATGACGGCTGCGTATACAGCTAGAACATGTGTTTGCAATCAGGAGCAGCTGTATAAATGTATTTTATGTACAGTAGTCATTAATGACATCCTAATATATGTATTTAATGATAATGTTTTTTCATTAACGACTATATTAAAAACAGGCCCGGCGCTCCCATTAGGCAAGGTTAGGCACTTGCCTAGGGCGCCGGGCTCTGGAGGGCGCCCTCCAGAATGAAAATTACTTTAAAACTGTGCGACGACCGCTGACCATACCTGTCACGGCCGCCGCACAGCATTCAGATGCACGGAGGAGGGGGGGAAGAGGCTATTTTCTCACCACCGCCGCCTCTCTGCTCCGTCTCCTCCCCTCCACTCATCAGTTAGTGGAGGGGAGGAGACGGAGCAGAGAGGCGGCGGTGGTGAGGTAAGGAAAGACGGGGTGAGGGGGGAGGAGGGAGGAGGGCGCCGATTGTTTTTGGGGGGTGGGGGTGCGTCGGCTGGGGCGCCGATTTTGTAAAAATGCCTAGGGCGCCATGAAGGCTAGCACCGGCCCTGATTATAAACAGATGACATAGATTGAATAGTTTTTCATTTCTGTGCTTTCTTCTGTGACTTCATCTTTCACATATGTGTCCTGCAGTGCGCTCTGTGTGTACAACAAGAGACGTTCCTTCAGATCTGCTTGTAGGTGAATACAGACATGCGTGTGCTCGAATTACAGGAGTTTCCAAAGACAACGCACAATACGTTCATTTTCGCGTGCCTTAATAAATCAGACCCTTTGTGTGCACATTCCCTACACAAAAATGCGTATTTTGTTGGAAAAAAAACCATGTAGGGCCCAAGTCATTAAGGAAAGTAAGGCAAATAAAGAAGTAAATGTTCTCTTGGACAAACCATGTTACAATACAAGGGGTGCAAATTAGTTTATTATTTTGCACATAAGTTAAATACTGGCTGTTTTTTTCATCTAGAACACAGATACTTGATAACTTTATGTTTACACTGAAATTTAAAGTTGAACTAGGACATGTCCTACCCCCACTATAAATCTGCCCCCACATTTTTACCTCCCCTCCAATGCAACATGGTTTTGCCCAGGTGCAAAGTTACTCCTTTGTTATGCTTTGCTCTCCTTAATTACTCAGGCCCATAGAGTTGAGTCCAAATCTACATAAACAGCAATGTGTATAAATAGTATTAGTTGGAGAACCTCCTTGTCGTGCTAACACCAGCCAGAAAAAATACTTTAGAATTGATTACACCAGAAATACTGAACCATATTGCGGGTGATCTGTGGCTGCTGCTGTCTGCTCAGTGGGGAGATGGGGAGGTCGGCTGTTCTTTAAGGTGGAGACGTGGACCCTCTACTCACTGTCTATGGGGAGGGAATGATGAGTCTGTGCCCTAAGCAGAGAGACCAGCACGTCAGTGACAGGACAGAGGGGGTCTAACCAGCGATGACATCAATTAAATGCATCACTATCTGGGAGTTACATGGAAAGAAATGATTCCAGCTGCAAAGCTGACAGATGTACTTAGACATAACATTAGCTGAGGCCTGGGGGGATGTGGGGTCCCTGAGTATGACAGATGGACACACTGGAAATAGACCATCGCATGTCACATACAGAGGAGAAATCTCAGATGGTCCAGAGGTTAAAATTAATAGAGAATTATCATCAACTTGCAAAAATTGTGTAACATGAAATATGAATGAATAAACAGCATTAGTTGTCACATTATTTACCCCAGGAAAAGAGGGGGCGGAGGGTGGTGGAGATGGGTGGAGTTTAAGATCTCTTATTGGATCCCTTATGTTCTATGTGCTCTTCTATTGTATGAACCGATGACTCCACAGTACCACTTCTCTTACTCTGTATGCAAAACCAAGTGTACAGTACCACTTCTCTTACTCTGTATGCAGAACTAAGTGTACAGTACAACTTCTCCTATATGTTTTAGGTGCCGTTCTCAGTATCTCTCTCATTCTATATGTAAAGACAATGACACACTACCACTTCTCTTAATCTGTATGATGGGTGTCATTTTTAGTATTTGTTCTCATTTTAATGCATAGACCATACTTGCCAACATTTAATAATTTACTTCCGGGTGCTGCAAGGGGGAGGTGGGCGGGTAGGGGGCGTGGCTTCGTAAATCGCGTCGTGAATTGCGGCGTTTGAACCGAATTCTGCCCACTTCACTAGGAAGTGGGCAGATCAGGGAGATTGCCATACTCTCCCGGGAGTCCGGGAGACTCTCGCGAAATGCGGGAGTCTCCCGGACATTCCGGGAGAGTTGGCAAGTATGGCATAGACAACTACTGCACAGTACCACTTCTCTTGTCCTTTATACTGGATGTCCAGCATCCAGCTGTTCTTATTCAGTATGTATGATGTAATCAATTGCCTGAAATCTTGGGATTTTGTCATCACTTCCTCCCCCTGCTATGTAGCCAAGGTGTAGTGAATTCAGAACGCAGGGGTAAATTCTGCCGCCTTGTACGCTATCTAGATGGGGTTTATATTACCACCTTGTGTTTGCTTTGTGGTATCGCCACAGTCACAGATAAACTGGTAGGTAAAGTGGCTGCAGGACAAGCTGGTCTTGTGTGAGTATTGTTGAGAAACGTAACTAAGCTCCACTATGGCAGGGACTAAGACACCTAAATAAAAGACCTTACACTGCAGTGGAGCATACCAGCACAATATATTAACTACAATTACAATGATGCAATAATCATTATTATCTTGCTATGAAACTTTACAAAATATTATAGGCCTGAGTCATTAAGGAAAGTAAGGCAAAAAAATGAGTAAGTTTTCTCCTGGACAAACCATGTCACAATACATGGGGTGCAAATTAGTTTATTATTTTGCACATAAGATACATACTGGCTGTTTTTTTCATGCAGCACACAAATACTTGATAGCTTTATTTTTACACTGAAATTTAAAGTTGATCTAGGACATGCACTACCCCAACTATAAATCTGTCCTCACATTTTAAATTTACCTCCACTCCAATGCAACATGGTTTTGCCAAGGTGCAAAGTTACTCCTTTTTTATGCTTTGTTCTCCTTAATGAATCAGGACCTGTATGTGCTATCTGACATTTCCTTTCTGCAAATGTGGAATCTTGTTCCAGAAACTCAGTCCCCCTATAACAGCGCTGGAGAAGATAATTTGTAAATACTGTTACCCAGAAAGACAGTGGATTCTCTGCAGCTCATGTGCAGAGAACAAGGCCACAATCACAGTAAAACAGCCGTTTAAGTGGAAATACCTTCCCAGCCCCTGGTACTTGCAGCGTTATTACTGAACAGAAAATGTCAGTAGCAGCATTGATGGCGGACAGCTGAGCGCACAGACAAGGCAATAACCTCACTCTCGTGTCTACGTTCTCTCTGCTGTGTTTGAGTCTATGATGAAATATAAATTAGGCCTTTAGGGGTTTATCTCACATATTGCCTTTGTTTGGCTCATGCCTTCATTAGCTGTAAACTCTTTGTACCCAAATTGACACTTATATTTGATGTCACACAGTTCCCAGAGAAAGAATAAGTGTAGTTTCTTCAGCTATGAATATTAATACGTGTAGCTCAGCTTGGCGTCTTTCCAGCATATACTGACACCAAAATAACATATAATCTCAGTCCTGCGGGGATGGCGGGCGTTAGAGAGACACCTAATCTGCTGTCACAATGTTACTGTCATTATATTTTCTTCATATAACAAACACAAACAAAACCTTTTCTGGTTAATCCGAGCATCAGCAATGCTGTATATATTGTACTAGTTAAATAATTAAAGATATGTACATGTTAAGACCATACACAAAAATGGGTGTCTGGATTTTTAACTGGATTGTGGGGGTCAATCATCTGATAATCCCTCTCCAGGCGCTGGGGGGGACTGATGAAGAAATAGGGTATACGTAAAGGAGAGGAGAGCTGTAGGCAGTGGAGTACACTGCCAGGCCCCCCCACTGTCACCTCACGCTGCCCCCATCCGTGGTGATATTAGATTTGAAGGTCCAAGAACTTATAGGGCAGGTGTTGTCCAACTTTTGTTTAGACCAATTCCTGCAGTGGTACACCCAGATCAGAAAAAGGGACTCCAAGATTATAGATTCCCAGATTCAAGGTAACAACTGCTCCCCCCCTCCCCCCAAACGGACTGACAGAACCATGGGAATCTGGAATACCACTATTTTGAACTCCCCTCCAAATGCTACAAATCACAGCTACAATGGCTTCCTCTGGATGATGGAGGAAGCCATTACTCTCAACGTCACAGCTACAATGACTCCCTCTGGATGATGGAGGAAGCCATTACTCTCAACGTCACAGCTACAATGTCTCCCTCTGGATGATAGAGGAAGCCATTACTCTCAATGTCACAGCTACAGTGGCTTCCCCTGGATGATGGAGGAAGCCATTACTCTCAACGTCACAGCTACAATGACTCCCTCTGGATGATGGAGGAAGCTATTATTCTCAATGTCACAGCTACAATGACTCCCTCTGGATGATAGAGGAAGCCATTACTCTCAACGTCACAGCTACAATGGCTTCCCCTGGATGATGGAGGAAGCCATTACTCTCAATGTCACAGCTACAATGACTCCCTCTGGATGATGGAGAAAGCCATTACTCTCAAAGTCACATCTACAATGGCTTCCTCTGAATGATGGAGGAAGCCGTTACTCTCAACATCAGAGATACAATGGCTTCCTCTGGATGATGGAGGGAGCCATTACTCTCAACATCACAGCTACAATGGCTTCCTCTGGATGATGGAGAAAGCCATTACTCTCAACATCAGAGATACAGTGGCTTCCTCTGGATGATGGAGAAAGCCATTACTCTCAAAGTCACAGCTACAATGGCTTCCTCTGGATGATGGCGAAAGCCATTACTCTCAACGTCACAGCTACAATGGCTTCCTCTAGATGATGGAGGAAGCCATTACTCTCAAAGTCACAGCTACAATGGCTTCCTCTGGATGATGGAGGAAGCCGTTACGCTTAACATCAGAGATACAATGGCTTCCTCTGGATGATGGCGGAAGCCATTACTCTCAAAGTCACAGCTACAATGGCTTTCTCTGGATGATGGAAGAAGTCGTTACTCTCAAAGTCACAGCTACAATGACTTTCTCTGGATGATGGAGGAAGCCATTACTCTTAAAGTCACAGCTACAATGGCTTCCTCTGGATGATGGCGGAAGTCATTACTCTCAACGTTACAGCTACAATGGCTTCCTCTAGATGATGGAGGAAGCCATTACTCTCAAAGTCACAGCTACAATGGCTTTCTCTGGATGATGGAGGAAGCCATTACTCTCAACATCAGAGATACAATGGCTTCCTCTGGATGATGGCGGAAGCCATTACTCTCAAAGTCACAGCTACAATGGCTTTCTCTGGATGATGGAAGAAGTCATTACTCTCAAAGTCAACGCTACAATGACTTTCTCTGGATGATGGAGGAAGCCATTACTCTTAACCGAGCAGATTCAGACTACAAGACAACAGACTAGCAGAGCTTAATATGTTAATTACCCAAAACTTGGGAAATAAATTACACACTCAGGAGAATCGGGCAACACTGCCCCAGTTTACAAAGCAGTGGTGACCAGCAATAGTCCCTGGAACACTACCGCTCTACGCTCTATCATTATCTCCCATGGGTGCTGGTAATAATAACGGAACCAGCACACCCCCACCAATCCCCCCGGGACTTCACTGCCAGCCCAGGCTCCTCAGGATCAGCACTGCATGGTGAATGGATTATTTATATGCCCCCCAGAGAGTCTATCAGTCCATGGTAAAAGGAGCTTTGACTATTCTTGACACCCCCCAGGGCTGTGGGTACCAGGAAAATAAATATGATTGTGACCCCTGTAGGGAGGTAACTTTAGCACCCTAGTGGTCCCAGTATAATGGGCTGGAGTCTTTAAGGTCTGTCCTTACTGCCCAATATGCTTGACAAGTTGAAAATAAAAATAAAGTTTAATTGAATACAAAAGCCCACACACACTTATTTACAGCATATTAAATGCAAAATAAATTTGTTTTTCTTCTTTCTTTGGTTATTTCATACTTAATAAAGTGTGAAATCAGGACCAGTGCTGAGGTGAGCGCGGTCCACGGTTTTGTTTTTTTTTCTTAAAAAATTTGGAAAGAATCGAAATGGACAAATATAACTGAGCAAACAAATAATTTACAATTATTCCAGGTCACGTAATCAAATAAACGTGTGATAAATCGTCATCAGAATCCAGCAACAGCACAAGTCTACAAAGCAATTACTGGTATTTATTCAGTCACTTACTGACCTTGATGAATGTCAGGGATTAATGTTTTCACTCCTCATAGTTACTGCGTTTCAATGTTTTATTTCTCACCACATAGAGGTTTGTACTAAATATTATGTGATAACAACATCATGCAATAAAATGTACAAGTGGTGTCTAGTGTATCACTTGTTCTTAAATGCAAGAACCACACTGCAATGAAAGGGCCACTAAGCTGTAATGGGTTGCAATGTGAAAACAGAACTGTTGCCAAAACGAGGATTAATCTACATCACATTAATGCTGCTTATACATAGAGGATGAATGTAAGCGTTCAGTGCTCAATTCACCACGCTTATTATACACAAGTGAAACGTTATGAAAGTCACACTATGATGTATGAGTACAAGCACTCGGAGAACATTTATCTTGTTCTGACTTGTTTCATTCTGTAAGAATGTTCCTTTCTGGATTTTTAATAGTCGTTCTTTAACTTCCGCATAAAATCATCATCATCACCATCATCATTATCATCATCATTATCATCATTATCATCATCATTATCATCATCACCATCATCATCATTATCATCATCATTATCATCATCATCATCACCATTATCATCATCATCACCATCATCATCATCATTATCATCACCATCATCATCATTATCATCATCATCATCATCACCACCATTATCATCATCATCATCATCACCTCATCATCACCATCATCATCATTATCACCATCATCACCTCACCATCACCATCATCATCATTATCATCATCATCATAATCATCATCATTATCATCATCACCATCATCATCATTATCATCATCATCACCATCATCATCATCACCTCATTATCATCATCATCACCATCATCATCACATCATCATCATTATCATCATCATCACAACCATAATTATTATCATCATCATCATCATGATCATCATCATCATCATCATCACCATCACAACCATAATTATTATCATCATCATCATCATTATGATCATCATCATCACCAATATCATCATCACCGTCATCACCATCACTGTCATCATCATCATTATAATCATCATCATCACCATCATCATCACCGTCATCACCATAATCATCATCATTATCACCATCATCATCACCGTCACCTCATTATCATCATCATCACCATCATCACCTCATCATCACCATCACCATCATAACCATTATTATTATCATCATCATCATTATGATCATCATCATCACCAATATCATCATCATCATCACCATCATCATAATCATCATCACCATCATCATCATTATCATCATCATTATCATCATCATCATCACCAATATCATCATCATCATCACCATCATCATAATCACTGTCATCATCACCATCATCATTATCATCGCCATAATAATTATCATCATCATCATTATCATCATCATCATCAACGTCATCATCATTATCACCATCATCACCGCCAACATCATTATCATCACCGTCATCATCATCGCCATCATTATCACCGTCAACATCATTATCATCATCATCATCATCACCGTCAACATCATTATCATCACCATCATTATCATCATTATCAGCATCATCATCATCACCAGCATCATCATTATCATCGCCATAATAATTATCATCATCATCATTATCATCATCATCATCACCATCATCATCATTATCACCATCATCATTATCATCATCACCGCCAACATCATTATCATCATCATCATCACCGTCATCATCACCATCATCATTATCACCGCCAACATCATTATCATCATCATCATCACCAATATCATCATCATCATCACCATCATCATAATCACTGTCATCATCACCATCATCATTATCATCGCCATAATAATTATCATCATCATCATTATCATCATCATCATCAACGTCATCATCATTATCACCATCATCACCGCCAACATCATTATCATCACCGTCATCATCATCGCCATCATTATCACCGTCAACATCATTATCATCATCATCATCATCACCGTCAACATCATTATCATCACCATCATTATCATCATTATCAGCATCATCATCATCACCAGCATCATCATTATCATCGCCATAATAATTATCATCATCATCATTATCATCATCATCATCACCATCATCATCATTATCACCATCATCATCACCGCCAACATCATTATCATCATCATCATCACCGTCATCATCACCATCATCATTATCACCGCCAACATCATTATCATCATCATCATCACCATTATCATCATCATCACCGTCATCATCATCATCATCATCATCACCATCATAACCATAATTATTATCATCATCATCATTATGATTATCATCATCATCACCAATATCATCATCACCATCATCATAATCACTGTCATCATCATTATCATCATCATTATCATCACCATCATCATCACCAATATCATCATCATCATCACCATCATCATCATCACTGTCATCATCATCATTATCATCACCATCATCATCACCATATCATCATCATCATCACCATCATCATTATCATCGCCATAATAATTATCATCATCATCATCATCATCATCACCACCGTCATCATCATTATCACCATCATCACGCCAACATCATCATCATCATCATCGTCATCATCATCACCCTCATTATCACCGTCAACATCATTATCATCATCATCATCATCATCACCGTCATCACCATCATCATCATCACCATCAACATCATTATCATCACCATCATTATCATCATTATCATCATCATTATCATCATTATCACCATCATCACTATCACCATCATCATCACCATCATCTTCACCATCATTATCATCATCATCATCACTATCACCATCATCATCACCATCATCTTCACCATCATTATCATCATCATCAGCATAATCATTGTTTATTTATAAGGCATCACAGATTCCACAGCGCCACGCCACTGTACAAATGCAAAAATACAACACAAACATTTCATTGTGTCATCACGCACTTACTTTTGCAGAAAAACACCCTCTTTTTTAGGGCCAAGATGCCTTATCAGGAGGGCGCACCACCCTCTTCTTTACACAAAAGGAGATGATTTTTCTATGGCCTCTGTGTGCTGGAGACCAGGGGGTAAATGTATCAAGCTGCGAGTCTTCGGCAGGTTTGAAAAGTGGAGATGTTGCCTATAGCAACCAATCAGATTGTAGTTATTTATTTAGTGCATTCTACAAAATGACAGCTAGAATCTGATTGGTTCCTATAGGAAATATCTCCACTTTTCAAAATTGCTGGAAACTCGCAGCTTGATACATTTACCCCCAGATCTTGCCTGATACTGTCATCTCAACGCATTTTGGATATTCCAGTTGCACGTTTGAGGGAAAGTGCATTTCTAGATGAACTTCCACCAATGTAAAAATAAATTTTGACATTTGTATTAAAGAAAGTCATGTTCTCCTCTTATAATTAACGTAAGACATAGACTTAAACCAAACAGGGTTTAAGGAAACAGTTGACATTAATGAAGCGCATGGTTCTAATATATTAGTAGATTTCAAAGTGATCTTTCCACTAAGTGCATTTTCAGGTGCAGGAAATGGGCATTTACCTTAGAGTACACGTGGTGGACAAGTAGGCCTTGTACTTGTACAAATAGAATACAGCAGTGTCAGTCCGCACTTTGTCAGTTTATGACTGGGCCTTACTGTCTTGGTCAGTAAATTGATTTCCCTGCTAGCAGCAATGTCTGTTATAGCATTGTCCCCTTCCATGTCATCTTACTACACTTTATAACCTGGAAGACTGTTGATTCCTCTTCCTCATTACACAAAACCTCTCTTACTGTTTAGCCTTACGTTCTATATCATGTCTAAATAAACACACAGACAACCATTTAATTTTGGCAAAATAGGTCACAGTTTATTGAATTAATTAGTTATATGATGTCGGCGAACATAAGTGGCGAGTCAGTTAATGGCTAATAGCAAAACCAGTGTATGGCCACAGGCACTAACCACTGGTCCCGGGACTTAGTCCCTTACGATTGGCTGGAGCTAAATCTGGTGTGAGAGTGACCACTCCTCTTCTGCTCTCGGCAATGTTGTGCTCACACAAAGCATTCATGGACTCCTCCACACAAAGAGACCAAGAGCCAGGGTGCTTCAATGGGGGCAGTGACCTGCAGCCAGTCAGCGATAACACCGTAGGAATTAGTCACTGATTGCAAAAGCTTTCCTGCCAACTGTGCCCCCTCTGGTGCCGGGAGACAGTTTGGCTAATACACTCCACATAAATGCTGGAGATTAAGCAACTGCCAATCTGTTTCAATCGGGAAAAATCCCCCCAGACCCAATATTGCAGTCCTATTTTTACCCTATATCCACTACTATCCTTCATTTTAATTAACGGTCGTATCCCTGGATACACTTTTCCGCTAAAAATTTGTCTAACCCTTTCTTAAACATATCTATTGAATCTGCCATCACAACCTTCCCTGGCAGTGAATTCCATATCTTGACTGCCCTTACTGTAAAGAACCCTTCCTTTGCTGGTTGTGAAACGTCCTCTCCTCTAACCTTAGGGGGTGACCACGTGTCCTGTGTATAGTCCTTGGGGTAAAAAATCCCCATGAAAGTTCTCTGTATTGATCCTTAATGTATTTGTACGTTTGGCTTATGGCCTCACTTGTCATAAACAGAGTAAAGAATGACATTGTCATAGGATGTTTGGTGCTGCTAGAATTTATAACAGTTCCATCCACATAGAGAGAAATAGCAGCGCAGTTCCCAACCACCAATGGTACAGCATATAAACATACCTCCCGATTTTTAGTCTTCTGCATTTGGGACAATCTGAGATTGGGGGTGTAGCCATGCAACACAGGGGAGTTGCCAGTTTGGGGGTGTGTCCAGCACTTCAATGCTGCACACACCTGTTGCTTGTATGCTCACCTGTAGCTTTTACGCGCGACAGTGGATGCGGCACATGCAAGTGGGGTGGAAGGAGGGTGCCCTGAAATCAGTCTCATCTAAATCAGTACAGTTGGGAGGTTTGTGTCTTATTTATCAGTCTGATTATCTGGGAACATTTCTGCCATAAGATGTACGTTTCACAATACACTTTTTATCCTTTGGAAATTGAATATAGTGCGCACACATCCATTGCTGAATCCTTGTGGATACATAATAAATAATCAACCGTATCCGTACTTGGCCGCGGCGCGCCGAGCCTGGTGACCTGCGGAATTTACATCCTTTATTGACCGGTCTTCTCTCTTCTTTCAGACTTTCCGTTGGCCGATCGCCAGTAACATAGACGGGAACGAGATGCTGGAAATACAAGTGTTTAACTACAGCAAAGTCTTCACTAACAGGTCAGTCTGTTTCATACCATGCTGTGTCTCCCAGGAGCATTGTTACAAATGTCAGAGCATTGTCAGTTATAGCAAATATAGCTAGACGAGAAAGGAAAACATCCATTATTCTGCACCGTGCTGAAGGTGCAACAAGCTAACTACTAGAAATATATATCCGTGGGTCTTTCCTCAGCTAAATATTATTGCTGAAATAACTAGGGCTCTTATTTCTAGCTAAATCTGTGCAGAGTGTTTTCTGTGAATGCAGAAATAGGCTTATGAGGGGGCGCTGCTCTATCTTGCAGCGCAGAGAGTTCCAGTCATCGGTTTTTAGGCTTCTAGGAAGCAGAATGTGCTGATTTGTAAGTTAGGTCAAAGTAAATGTGACACACTACACTTTGCAGCAGAGGTCGAAGTGGACAATGAGAAGGGGCGGCATAGAAATTTAGAAATGCCGGTACGAAAAATGTAATGGGAGTGCAAGGGAATGGAATGTGATAGTGTTACAGTGAAGGAAGTAGGAGAAGTGGCGGTATAACATACCCCTGTCCGTACACCCCCCCACTTCCACCACTGCTTTGCAGGGAAATAATACCAGAAATGTTGAGTTAAATAAGAGCTGTGGTTCGTTGATCTGACCTTTCCACCTGTGCATCTTTCTGAGATTGCATTAAGCAGGGTGCAATCAGCACTGAAAACCTGAGTAAATGGACAAATCCATTGCACATTGAGTAGTTGTTTATTCTACCGGGAATGTCTGGGACTCCCGAATTAGGGCAGATGCAGGATTTGTAGAGGGGGGTTTCTACACCACGCCACCAGTGGGCGTGACCAGCATGCATGGAGGCGTAGCTATAATTTTAGGCAGTGCTTGGCTGCTCTCCAACTCTTCCTATCCCTATAATATACATGGGCAATGCTGCGTGCACTACTGTTAGGTGCACGCAGTTCTCCCTTTTCAAACAGAGCCGTGTAAAGCGGGAGCAGGGTCCAGCCACCTCAATTATACAGTGCCCCAGGCTTTGGGGGGGTTCCAGGCACCCCCCCTCGATTTGCCTATGGAGCAGGTAAGGGACCATACCTGCTAGAAAGGTGTGAGGAGACATTCTGTGATATTGCAAATTGAATGATCAAGCCACACAAAACTCATGGGGTCATTGAGGGGACAATTAGCATCATCAATTGTAATCAGTGAAACAAGCTACATCCAATGTCTCAAGTATCGGGAGAAAAGCACTATATAAATACAATAATTAATATTATTATTGTTATTATACACATTGAACTACCCTCTTTATGATGTGAATAGTATTGGCCAAGTCATGTCCAACTCTTCTGTTCATCCCTTCCACATCTTCTGAAGGGCAGGTATGAGAATTAGGCCAATGTGACACGGATGTGCCGTGCCTAAATCCAGTGGTAAGTGGCCAGCATTGCATATCTGACGCCACTAGGGGGCTGTTCCATTGGATGATTATCATTTTACCTCTGCACAGCAGAGCAGCTTCCATTGAAAGTCAATGAATGCAAATAAGAAGGGGAAAAAAGTATTTTGTGCAGATTCATGTCAACACATCTGTATATATAAGGTCAAAATAAACCCTGTTTAAAAATACTGTACATTTGTCTTTAAATAAGAGCAGATACACCGGTGTTGGAAAGTGACTGCCATCCATGGATTATTGCATTTCATACAAGGGCCACTGATTGTAACAAAGTGCAAACTGATCCACTATGAATGAAGAGTGTCTTGTAAAATTAAAAAATATATTTGTAAAAGTTTCCATTAAGGAGAGTAAAGCATAAAAAATGAGTAACTTTGCACCTGGGCAAAACCATGTTGCATTGGAAGGGGAGGTAAATTTAAAATGTGGGGACAGATTTATAGTTGGGGTAGGGCATGTTCTAGATCAACTTTATATTTCATTGTAAAAATAAAGCTATCAAGTATTTGTGTGCTACATGAAAAACAGCCAGTATTTAACTTATGTGCAAAATAATAAACTAATATGCACCTCTTGCATTGTAACATGGTTTGTCTATACCTGCCAACTCTACTGGAATGTCTGGGAGACTCCCGCATTTTCGGGTGAGTCTCATGGACTCCCGTAAGAGTATGGAAATCTCCCACATCTGCCCACTTCCTAGTGAAGTGGGCAGAATTAGGTCCAAAATGCCGCGATTCTCCAGGAATCGTGGCATTTGGCCCCGACCCCGCTGTAAAATGATGCGTTGGCGTCATTACATCATGGGGCGGGTCCAAAATGACGCAAAGCCCAGCCACCGGCACGCTAACCTGCCCCGGGCGGCTCCCGGACACCAGCTACAAAAAGTTGCTAAGTATGGGTTTGTCCCAGAGAATATTTACTCCTTGTTTTGTCTTACTTTCCTTAATGACTCGGGCCCTTTATATTGAATCTATGCTCGTGATGTAGATGAGTGTCAGCTAATTTTCGCTGTTATCAGTTGTTTTTGCATTCGGCCCATTGGAATGTACTACAAAGACAGAAAATCTTAGTGCTCGCTGCCTAGAATACATTATTCACCAAACATCAAAGCTGTATCTGAAACATCCTCGTGTCTGATACATTCCTATCATTGTAATTACTTCATGTGGATGTTTGTACATATAGATATCTAGAATCGGTCTTAAAACAAATGAAGACAAAGGGTTACTGACGACGAAGTCCATTAAATTACTGACTAGGATCCTAGATAGTCCCCTTCCTTCTGCTCTAATTAATAACGGGCTTTGATTAAGAAGTCTGATCCAACAAAGGCCGTCCATGACAATGGAGGCTTGTGATGAATAATACAGGTGCTCTCGGCAGGGAAATAAAAGATATCTGATATTGGCCCAGTCACACAGAATGGAGATGAATTATTAAATGATAGAGATAAGAGCGAATCCTTCACGTGTGTCACCTTAGAGCTGAGTCATGTTCCCTCTCATCACTCACCAGAGAGCTAATTAGAAGAGAATTAGATCCCCTGCGTTGAGTGGGAATAGAGCCAGCGACTAATAAATGCACGGAATTAAAGCACACTTGTCACCTGGTCGGCTATCTTGTGATCTATATTCATGAGAACGCAGCCTAGCAATTCACTAGGAAGTGACATCACTGAGGTATGAGGCACTCTGTATATGGCGAATCAACCCACAAAATCATACTTGCCAAGTCTTCCAGAACATCAGGGAGATGTCACGACTACGGTCTTAACATAAACCCGTAGAACAAGATGGAGAGGTCTTCACCTATAGCAGCCGCCTTTCCCGTAGAGCTCGTTACGCTCACAGTTACTCGGATGCCCCCAGGTCTTATACTCAAGGTATTACAGGTGTATGAGTGTACCGTAGCGCAGAGTAGCGAGGAGTAGAATCTAGAGGAGTCCGGAACAGGCCGAGGTCGTAGGTCAGAATCAGGCAACGAGGTTAGGGGCAGGCAAGATGTCAGGGCTGGTAGCGATCAACGGAGGTCAGGGTCACAAGCAAAAGGTCAGGTGCAACAGTCAAGAATCAAGTCCAAATAACAAAGCCAGGGGTCATACATGGAAGGTTCAAAACAGCAACAGGTTCAAGGGCACTGGAGCAGGCTAGTACACAGGCAACTGAGAACTATAACCGGCAGGGAGACTAGGCCCTCCCTGCCTTATATACCAACACTAACCAATGGCCACAGCGGGGAGTAACAGACAATCAGCCCAGGAGCTGAATAATAAATGAATGATTGGGGCTGTTTTGCACATGCGCCCGGCTGCCCCTAATGTCGGGACGCGGCGCTCACATACAACGGCTGGGGCGAAACAGGAAGTGACGTCCCAGTCGTCATGGAGAGTCACGGTGGCCTGAGGCACTGCCGCGACTCGTGACAGGAGACTGCTGAATTTCTGGGAGTATTTATGGACTTCTGGCAGAGTAGGCAACCCTCCCGGATCCCGAATCACTTCCTTCTGAAGCAGGATTTGTGTCATCGTGGACGATGCCATAAATCCCGTTGTTGTCAACGAGGGGTGGGACCGTGATGACGCAAGTACCTGGGAGACTGGAGGCATCACACTGCTTCTAAACGCAAAAATAATATAATATTATTAACAATTATTGTCTTATACATTATGATATAAATATAATTGTTTCAGGATTTCTTTAAGAGTTTCAGTGGAGTGGACACCATCGTCTTCTGTTCCCTCTAAGCTGAACTTTTTAGAAATAATCCATTGTGCATGGTTGCACTGAACAGCGGATTCATAATGTAAGCCGCCCGGGGGGAGTTCTCATTAGATGTATATTGAAACCATTTACAGAGCTTTCATCCTCCTCCACATGGAGAGAAGCCGTGGGAGGGAGTGGGAAGCAAGCTGTGAATTATGAATGACCTGAAAGTAAAATGCTGTATAGACAACAGATAAATATTTTATCACAAGAAGGAAGAAAACATCACTGCAGAAAACACCTGAGACGGCACTTTTCTTCCAGTTATTAACAGTACTGATCTAAGAACGGTTCCCAAGTGGCACAGTAGATTGGAGCGGATGTGATAATCCAGAACTTTAAATCACCCACCGAGTTGCTCCCCAGGTTCTTAAAAAATAAAACGTTTATAAAGTTGCTATTTTTTTACCTTACAATTGCCAGACCTGCTTTAGAGAAAGACATTAAAGTGCAAACAAAACCAGTTAAGAAAACACAAAAGGAGACCATCCCTAATGTAAAGTGTCCGTAGGATGCCCCGAAATACCAATTCCCTGACAGTCGGTAACCCTAAGGCTGGGTACACGTTAGAGGGTTTTCAGATGATTATCGGGCCAATCACTCCATAAATGACCATTCGGCCCGATATCACATCAGTGTGTACGCTTCAACGATCAACAATTAAAGTTCCAGAGCACATTGTATCATTTGATTTGATTTTATTAACAGACTAAAAATATCGGTAAACAATGGAACTATGTCGTTCCAATCCTGCAGTGTGTATGCACTCAGGACCGGCAGTATCCATAGATCTCCACAGTGTTTACAGAGTCACCATCTTTTCAGCCAATGGTTATGACAGATGAAGAGCACAGATCTGACGGTAAATCATGTAAAGTGTGTATAGTATGTACACATGAATCAGCTGCTGATCGGGACTTTCAATCGTTGGTAAAATCGTCACCAATATTGCATCGGGAGACATTTTCTGTAGTGTGTAAACTTGTGTAGTGTGTAGCCTTGTGTAGTGTGTATCCTTTTCTAGTGTGTAGTGTGTAGCCTTATTCTAACTAGCCCACCCTCCTTCTGCAGTCTGGATCTTCCCCTCACAGTGCAGTTCCATGAAGCATTGCACATGTACAATATATTCAGTCAATGAAGATGACAAACTAACATGTTTTCTAGCTCATGAAGTGATTTTAGGACTGCATGTCAGTAGCTCATCTGCTGGCTGTCTCACAAACAATGTTTGGCTTGAATTAAGAAACACGTTACGCTATGTTGCTGTCTATGACAAGTGTGTTCTTAGATTTCAGTTTCTGTAACAAGCATTTATCTAGATTTTTACCAAGTCCTTTCTGCTTACTTATTTCTTTTTTGCAGACTTATCGGGACATTTCGAATGGTGCTCCAAAAAGTGGTGGAGGAGGCTCAGCTGGAAGTAACGGACACGCTCATCGACGACAACAATTCAGCAATACGAGTATGTTCACAGCAAGATAAGCTTTTAATGCCAGAAAGCAGATAACCTCAATGATTAACTTATTGTTTTAATCCTGTAGGATACAGCAGAACACTGTGCTATAAGGGAGAATAATTTATATTGCACACTAGTTCAGTATGTATGATATAATAAACTCCATACTGCGAAATATAAGGATATTAGAAGTTATCATGGAGTTATGTGACCAATGGTCCTTTTATAGAGGACAGATATCCGTATATTTCACGATAAGGGTACTTTGTAATACGTGGATTGTACTGGTAGCTAGGGAGGGTTTGTCATCGGACTTAGCTACTACTGGCCTCCTTCTTCACCAGTCCTTGGATCCGCCTGGTTGAGATGAGCCCCTTCAATTGCACTTTCACCTACAAATAGTAGAAATATGATTTTTTAAACTGGTCTAAATTCCACCACCATACATCACAAAGTGATACAAGTTGTGGCCATCTGGTCACCAACACAAAATTAGTGCTTTCGCTAGATTAGCATCTCTTTGATCCCCAGATCTCTTTTTTTCCTAAAAGCATACTCTTTTTCTCTCACAGCTCTTTCATTTTCTCTCCCAGTTGCCTCTTTTCTCTCCCACTACCACCAATTTAGATTTTTGCAACGGGAAGTGGACATTTACAGTTTCCTCATAGAACTATCCATTTCCTCAGCCAGTCACTGGAAGGCCTATAGCTAAAGTGGAGAATACTTATCACTTTTCCCCATAGCACAAGGGGATAAATGGGGGTGAGAATATCTGGTGCTCCTGTAATGTTAAAATAATTCTATGGCCTCTGTCTGCCAAAGAGAAGCAAATGTCTTGTCCTAATTAAGATTAGGGATGTGCACCGGCGACTTTTGAGGTCTCGTGTTTTGTGTTTTGGATCCGGATTTTCGTTATTTTTGAGGTTCGGATTTGTCTCGCAAAACACTTGACGAAAGGTCTCGGTTCGGATTTAAGGTATTGGATTCGGATTTTTTTTGAAAAAAACATAAAAAGTTTAAAAATCAAGTTTTTGGGCTTATTTTCACTCCTAGGCTATTATTAACCTCAATAACATTCAATAACAAGCATTTCCACTAATTTACAGTGTATTCTGAACACCTCACAATATAGTTATTAGTCCAAAACGTTGCAAAAAGGTATCTTTCTGGACTGCGTAGAGGAGTGGGTCACCACAATATCTTAAAAACCCTGAACTTTTATGATTCGCACCAATAATTGTACCTGGACTGCGTAGAGGAGTGGGTCACCACAATATATTAAAAACCCTGAACTTTTATGAATCGCACCAATAAATGTACCTGGACTGCGTAGAGGAGTGGGTCACCACAATATATTAAAAACCCAGAACTTTTATGAATCGCACCAATAAATGTACCTGGACTGCGTAGAGGAGTGGGTCACCACAATATATATAATAAGAAAACCATCAACTTGTTTGATTCGCACCAATAAATGTACCTGGACTGCGTAGAGGAGTGGGTCACCACAATATATTAAAAACCCTGAACTTTTATGAATCGCACCAATAATTGTACCTGGACTGCGTAGAGGAGTGGGTCACCACAATATATTAAAAACCCAGAACTTTTATGAATCGCACCAATAAATGTACCTGGACTGCGTAGAGGAGTGGGTCACCACAATATATATAATAAGAAAACCATCAACTTGTTTGATTCGCACCAATAAATGTACCTGGACTGCGTAGAGGAGTGGGTCACCACAATATATTAAAAACCCTGAACTTTTATGAATCGCACCAATAATTGTACCTGGACTGCGTAGAGGAGTGGGTCACCACAATATCTTAAAAACCCTGAACTTTTATGAATCGCACCAATAAATGTACCTGGACTGCGTAGAGGAGTGGGTCACCACAATATATATAATAAGAAAACCATCAACTTGTTTGATTCGCACCAATAAATGTACCTGGACTGCGTAGAGGAGTGGGTCACCACAATATATTAAAAACCCTGAACTTTTATGAATCGCACCAATAAATGTACCTGGACTGCGTAGAGGAGTGGGTCACCACAATATATTAAAAACCCTGAACTTTTATGAATCGCACCAATAAATGTACCTGGACTGCGTAGAGGAGTGGGTCACCACAATATCTTAAAAACCCTGAACTTTTTTGAATCGCACCAATAAATGTACCTGGACTGCGTAGAGGAGTGGGTCACCACAATATATATAATAAGAAAACCATCAACTTGTTTGATTCGCACCAATAAATGTACCTGGACTGCGTAGAGGAGTGGGTCACCACAATATCTTAAAAACCCTGAACTTTTATGAATCGCACCAATAAATGTACCTGGACTGCGTAGAGGAGTGGGTCACCACAATATCTTAAAAACCCTGAACTTTTATGAATCGCACCAATAAATGTACCTGGACTGCGTAGAGGAGTGGGCACTGGGCACCACAATAAAATATATAAAAAACCTTCAACAGGTCTGCATTACACTACACATACGGCTGCTCCTCCATCCTCTCCATCATATACATGTTGGAGTTTTAGCGTGTGACAACCTCTTGTTTTTGATAATGTCAGTGCATTTTGAATATTTTTCAATTTGCCCCACACCACTGAATGTACTTTATCTATGATACGCATCTATCTATCTTGACTGCGTAGTGTGGTGGCCCCGGTACACAATTTGGTACCGAGGCCACAATATAATTAAAAAACCCTCCACGTGTCAGAATTCCACCAAACAAGTATCTGGACTGCGTAGTGGGGTGGCCCCGGTACCCAACTTGATACCGGGGCCACAATAAAATAAATACACCCTCCACGTGTCAGAATTCCACCAAACAAGTATCTGGACTGCGTAGTGGGGTGGCCCCGGTACCCAACTTGATACCGGGGCCACAATACCTCCTCCAAACATGCTACAGACAATTCGTCATTGAGATCCCATTAAGTATGTTAAAGACAGACAGGGTCCAAGTGTTATTAGTTGACTTTGTAAAGAAAAAAACTGTCCCTGTTGCACATAGTCGTGCAATGAAGACTTACTTTTTCATTTAAAGGCACGATCTTTCAAGTGTAGTGTTTGTAAGTCTAAGTCATATTATACTTTTGGTAAAATTGGTTTTTTTTGTTCCTCTTTATGTTAATTAATTAGTAATAGAATTAAAGTAGGAAATAGAATTAAATAGAATTAAAGTAGGAAATAGAGTGGTATAGAGTTGTAGTGTGGTATAGATAGAGTGGTCCACACAATATAATAATAAAACCCTCAACTGGTCTGAATTCCACCAAACAAGTATCTTGACTGCGTAGTGTGGTGGCCCCGGTACACAATTTGGTACCGAGGCCACAATATAATTAAAAAACCCTCCACGTGTCGGAATTCCACCAAACAAGTATCTGGACTGCATAGTGGGGTGGCCCCGGTACCCAATTTGATACCGGGGCCACAATACCTCCTCAAAACATGCTCCAGACAATTCGTCATTGACAGACCCCAGACAGCAAGGGTCGTAGTGTTATTGTTTGACTTTGTAAACCCAAAAAAATGTCCCTGTTGCACTTGCACATAGTCGTGCAATGAAGACTGACTTTTTCATTTAAAGGCACGATCTTTAAAGTGTCAGAAAGAGAGAGAAGACACAGGAGAGGAGAGTTGTAGCTGGGGACCTGGGGTGGAAGCTCCCAGGCTCCCCCAGCATTGCCTGGAAGTCTGAGCGTGGTGACTGAGCCAGGGCAAGGAATGTGTGCCCTGGATGAGGGGGAGAACTCCATGCCACTATAGTGAACCCAAGAGAGAGGGGGACACTGCACATGGAAGAGGCCCTGGAGTGAGGGCTGCTACAAGAGGCATGGTAGCTGTAGTGTCAGATCCTGAGGCTGAGAGTACACAGAGTGACGTGTCAGAGCACAGGAGACATTATCCCCGCAGAGGAGGGATGAGCTGCAGTTGAGAGGTCTGTTGTTGAAATAGGACATGCACACTTTAACAAACCAATCATTTCAGCGACAGGGCCTACCAAACAACTTTGACTGAAATGATTGGTTTGTTTGGGCCCCCACACCAAAAAAGCTATTCATCTCTCCCTGTACAGACTAAACAGGCTCTACTGAGGCAAGATGTCGTCCTCATCCTCAACCTCTGATTCCTCTCCCCCTACAGTGTGTACTTCCTCCTCATCACACATTATCAATTCGTCCCCGCTGGACTCCACAACCACAGGTCCCTCTGTAGTATCTGGAGGGCAGTGCTGTACTTCATTGAGGAATTGATTATTCATTTTTATAAACATCATTTTTTCAACGTTGTGAGGAAGCAACCTCCTTCGCCGCTCACTGACCAGGTTCCCCGCTGCACTAAAAACTCTTTCCGAGTACACACTGGAGGGGGGACAACTCAGGTAAAATAGAGCCAGTTTGTACAGGGGCTTCCAAACTGCCTTTTTTTCCTGCCAGTAACAATATGGACTGTCTGACATGTCTACTTGGATGGTGTCAGCAAAGTAATCATCCACAATTTTTTCTATTGTGACAGCATCCAATGCAGCGAGAGTAGACATGTCTGCAATGGTTGGCAGGTCCTTCAGTCCGGACCAGATGTTATCAGCATCCCCGCCAGTGCCTCTTTTGGGAAAACTGAGCTTTTTCCTCGCAGCCATAGATGTGGAAGAAAATGAGGGTGGAGCTGTTGGCATGTCACGGTCCTCTTCAGAGGACAATCTCCTGACCAGCAGGTCTTTGCACCGCTGTAGATTTGTGTCCGCCGGAAACAGAGACACAACATACGCTTTAAACCGAGGATCGAGCACGGTGGCCAGAATGTATTCCTCTGACTTTAAAAGAGTGACCACCCTCGGATCCTGGCAAAGCGTACGAAGGGCTACATCCACAAGAGCTACATGCTTGCTGTAATCGCAATGGCTTACCAGCTCCTCCCTCACTTTCTCCAGCTGCTTCTGCAACAGCCTGATCAGGGGAATGACCTGACTCAAGCTGGCAGTGTCGGAACTGACTTCTCGTGTGGCAAGTTCAAATGGCTGCAGAACCTTGCACAACACGGAAATCAGTCTCCACTGCGCTTGACTCAGGCGCATCCCCACTCCTTTGCCTATGTCGTAGGTGGCTGTGTAGGCCTGAATGGCCTTTTGCTGCTCCTCCATCCTCTGCAGCATATAGAGGGTGGAGTTCCAGCGCGTCACAACCTCTTGTTTGAGGTGATGGCAGGGCAGGTTCAAGCTTTTTTGATGTGCCTCTAGTCTGCGGTAGGCACTGGCTGAATGCCGAAAGTGTCCAGCAATTTTGCGCGCCACCGCAAGCATCTCCTGCACACCCCTGTCACTCTTCAGGTAATGCTGCACCACCAAATTAATGGTGTGGGCAAAACATGGGACGTGCTGGAAATTGCCCATATTTAATGCCCGCACAATGTTACTGGCATTGTCTGACACCACAAATCCCCATGAGAGTCTAAGTGGGGTAAGCCACTGGGAGATAATTTCCCTCATTTTCTCTAATATGTTGGCAGCGTTGTGCCTCTTATTAAAGCCTGTAATGCACAATGTTGCCTGCCTTTGCATGAGCAGCCATTTTGTAGATGCTGCTACTGATGCAGCTGTTGCTGTTGCTGCGGAAGGGGATGCATCTACCCAGTGGGCTGTCACAGTCATATAGTCCTTCGTTTGCCCAGAACCACTTGTCCACATGTCCGTGGTTAAGTGGACAGTGGGTACAACCGCATTTTTAAGAGCACTGAGGACACTTGATCGTACTTCTCTGTACATTTTTGGTATCGCCTGCCTAGTGAAGTGGAATCTCGAGGGGATTTGGTACCGGGGACACAATACCTCCATCAACCCTCTAAATCCCACTCCACTGATGGCGGACACCGGGCGCACGTCTAACACCAACATTGCAGTTACAGCCGCAGTTATACGCTTTGCAATAGGGTGACTACTATCGTATTTGGTGGTCATGGCAAACGACTGTTGGACGGTCAATTGTTTGGTGAAAGACTTAGCGGTCTTACGACTTCCCCTCTGGGAAGATGACCGACTAACAGCAGCAACAGCAGCAGTGGCAGTAGTAGGCGTACCGCTGCAGGATTCCTCGGATGAATCCCGTATTGAGGAGGACTCAGTCTGGCTGGTGACTTGGGCTGCAGGACTGAATCTGATGGAGATTGTGGAGGAAGTTGACGAGGAGGGTGTTGCTGGTGTGTATCCAACTGGACCACGGGATTTAGGTGTCCCTGTACCGATGAGGGTCCTAGCCCCAGTTCCTGAACTAACCACTGAACTATGAAGGTTATTCAGGTGACGTATAAGGGAGGATGTTCCTAGGTGGGCAAGATCCTTACCCCTGCTTATTTGAGCTTTACATAAGCTACATATTGCCATACATTGGTTGTCTGGATTTGGATAAAAATAACTCCAGACCGAAGAGGTGCATTTTTTGGTCTTCTGACCAGGCATGACGATGGGCTTTTTCATCCCATGGACATCAGCTGTTTCCCCCCCTGGTGCCTCATTTACAATAACCACATCACCATCCTCATGATCAAGTTCCTCCACAGCGCCAGCTACATCATCAATAGCCTCCTCCCGAGCCACCTCTTCCCGTACAGTGATGGGAAGGTCAGGCTTGACAACCACCAACACCCTTGGACTCGCCTTGGGGATTTGTGATAATTTCTCTTTAGAAGGCAGAGTTGTTTGCTGTTTTGTTGCTGACAGCATAACTCTCTTCAATTTTTTGTAGGGGGGGGGAGGAGGAGGAGGGCTAAGATCCGTGGGTGAAGCTGAACCACTAGTCATGAACACGGGCCAGGGCCTAAGCCGTTCCTTGCCACTCCGTGTCGTAAATGGCATATTGGCAACTTTACGTTTCTCCTCAGATGATTTTAAGTTTCTCTTTTTGCTACTTTTTCTTAACTTGGGCTTTTTGGATTTTACATGCCCGGTACTACGAGATTGGGCATCGGGCTTGGAAGACGACGTTGATGGCATTTCATCGTCTATGTCATGACTAGTGGCAGCAGCTTCAGCATTAGGAGGAAGTGGGTCTTGATCTTTCCCTACTTTATCCTCCAAATTTTTGGTCTCCATTATATGTAGCACAAGATACTGCAGAATGTGTGAACTTGGTAATATTGCAGTACCAATGGACTTATAATGCTGGATTGGTTTTGCAAATTTGGTTATAATTATTATATTTTTTTTTTTTTTTTTAATTTTTTATTTTTTTTTACTTTTTTTTTATTTTTTACAAACTTGGGAATAATGGGGAAATAACTATGCCGTTAGAAGCACAGAGCACAGGACACAGCACCACTGGACTGAACAGGACACGGCACAGGACCCAGCAGCACTACGGAACTCAGCAGGACAGAGCACAGGACACAGCACCACTGGACTGATACTGCAGAATGTGTAAACTTTGTAATATTGCAGTACCACTGGACTTTTACTGCTGAATGTGTGAACTTGGTAATATTGCAGTACCAATGGACTTATAATGCTGGATTGGTTTTGCAAATTTGGTTATAATTATTATATATTTTTTTTTTTTTTTAATTTTTTATTTTTTTTTACTTTTTTTTTATTTTTTACAAACTTGGGAATAATGGGGAAATAACTATGCCCTTAGAAGCACAGAGCACAGGACACAGCACCACTGGACTGAACAGGACACGGCACAGGACCCAGCAGCACTACGGAACTCAGCAGGACAGAGCACAGGACACAGCACCACTGGACTGATACTGCAGAATGTGTAAACTTTGTAATATTGCAGTACCACTGGACTTTTACTGCTGAATGTGTGAACTTGGTAATATTGCAGTACCAATGGGCTTATACTGCAGGATTGGTTGTGAAAATTTTGTGGTAATTAAAAAATATTAAAGTAGTTTTTGGTATTTTATAAAAAAAACTTTTTTTTATTTTTTTAAACACAGGGGAATATTGGGGAAATAACTATGCCTTTAGAAGCACAGAGCACAGGACACAGCACCACTGGACTGAACAGGACACAGCACAGGACCCAGCAGCACCACTGACCTCAGAAGGACAGAGCACAGCACACAGCACCACTGGACTGATACTGCAGAACACAGCACAGCACAGCACAGCACAGCACAGCACAGCACTAAACAGCACAGCACAGCACAGCACAGCACAGCACAGCACTAAACAGCACAGCACAGCACTAAACAGCACAGAACTAAACAGCACAGAACTAAACAGCACAGAGGACCACCTAACACACCCTCCCTCTACCCTGATCAATGCCCGAGTGAAGATGGCGGCGACTAGCGGGGAATTTATAGGATCCGAGTATCGCGAGATCCGACAACGGGATTATGAGTCAGAGCCTCAGTTTCACTTTTGAATTTGGCGCCAATACCCGGATCTGTCTCGGATCCGACTCGGATCCGCAACGTTCGGGTGGGCTCGGATTTCAGAAATCCGAGCGCGCTCATCCCTAATTAAGATGTAGAATTTTGGTCTGAGAACATAAACAGAACCTTTTGGAAATCAAGTTCAATTTTGGTCCCTCTAGTGGTGTGGTTAGTATTTACAGTATATATTATGACATCTACTCCAGAGTGAGAAAAATAAGTTCTGTACTACAGTCATGGCTAAAAGTTTTGAGAATGGCACAAGTATTGGTTTTCACAAAGTTTGCTGTGTCAGTGTGTTTAGACCTTTATGTCAGATGTTGCTATGATATACTGATGTGAAATTACAAGCTTTTCATATGTGTCAATGGTTTTTATTGACAATTACATTAAGTTAATGCAAAGAGAAAATATTTGCAGTGTTGACGCTTCTTTTTGAAGACCTCTGCAATTCGCCCTGGCATGTTGTCAATCAACTTCTGGGCCACATACTGACTGATGGCCACCCATTCTTGCCTAATCAATGCTTGGAGTTTGTCAGAATTTGTGAGTTATTGTTTGTCTACCCGTCTCTTGAGGATTGACCACAAGTTCGCAACGGGATTAAGGTCTGGTCATGGACCCAAAATTTCGATGTTTGATCCCCGAGCCACTTAGTTATCACTTTTGCCTTATGGCAAGCTGCTCCATCATGCATGAAAAGGCATTGTTCATCACCAAACTGTTCATGGATAGTTGGGAGAAGTTGCTCTTGGAGGCTGTTTTGGTACCATTCTTTATTCATAGCTGTGTTCTTAGGTAAAATTGCGAGTGAGCCCACTCCCTTGGCTGAGAAGCAACCCCACACATGAATGGTCTCAGGATGCTTTACTGTTGACATGACGCAGGACTGATGGTAGCGCTCACCTTTCCTTCTCCGGACAAGTGTTTTTCCAGATGCCCCAAACAATCTGAAAGGGGATTCGTCAGAGTAAATTACTTTACCCCAGTCCTCAGCAGTCCAATCCCTCTACCTTTTGCAGAATATTGTTCAGTCCCTGATGTTTTTCCTGGAGAGAAGTTGCTTCTTTGCTGACCTACTTGATACCAGGTCATGCTTCAAAAGTCTTTGCCTCACTGTGTATGCAGAAACACTCACACCTGCTTGCTGCCATTCCTGAGCAAGCTCTGCACTGGTGGTGCCCCGATCTCGCAGCTGAGCCAACTTTAGGAGTCGGTCCTGGCGTTTGCTGGATGTTCTTGGGCGGCCTGAAGCCTTCTTCACAACTATTGAACCTCTCTCCTTGAAGTTCTTGATGATCTGATAAATGTTTGATTTAGGTGCAAACTTACTAGCAGCAATATCCTTGCCTGTGAAGCCCTTTTTGTATAAAGCAATGATAACTGCACGTGTTTCCTTTCAGCTAACCATGGTTAACAGAGGAAGAACAATGATTTCAAGCACCACCCTCCATTTAAAGCTTCCAGTCTGTTATTCTAACTCAGTCGTCAGCATGAGAGAGTGATCTCCAGCCTTGTCCTCTCCAACACTCTCACCTGTGTGAACAAGAGAATCATTGACCTGATGTCAGCTGATCCTTTTGTGACAGGGCTGAAATGCAGTAGAAATTTTGTTTTTGGGATAAACTCTTCATGACATTCTGGAGTATATGAAAATTTAGCATCATAAAAACTGAGGCAGCAGATTTTGTGAAAAATAGATTTGTGGCATTCTCAAAACTTTTGCCCATTACTGTATAAAAGGCCAGCAGACCATTGACCTCATATATCATGCATCATATCTCACTTTCTCCAACTACACAAATCAGTTATCAGGGATAACTTCTCTCCAAACCTGTAGTGTCCTGTTCTACACTATATGGAAAAAAGTATTTGGCCACAATTGTTAATTATTGAATTTCAATCAGACCCGTTGTCAGGGGTTGGGTACGGCTCCACGATGACAAGAAATCCGACACTGAGAAGACCTACAAGAAAAAAACGATTTAATGAAAAAACTACAGCAATATTGACAGACTTACTTGAAAAACAACTCTGCAGATATCTGATGACAGTAGAAGGCTGACAGGACCTCCTTCCAAATGGCCAGCTCTCCGGCAGTAGTGTCCAACATCAGTGCAACCTGAATTAATTTAAATTTAAAGCGGCAATGTAGGGACCACGCAGGTTAACTGTTTAAACAGTTAACATCCCCAAGTACCCCTTACTATAGTAAGCATAAAACCACTATTCTGAGGAATGCTACTTGCTGGCTCCTGTATTGGTAGGCAGAGACTGGCCAGCCTTTGTGTATGGAAGGACCCAAGAGTTTTGCCCGATACCTCACAGACTCGTGGAGAGACATTTCCTTTTTATTCTGACCTCTTCCTGCTAAGAGTGAAAACTTCCACACCATAGAAGGAGGAACAATCACATATCCCAATTGTAAAGCGCTACGAGATTTGCAGGCGCTATATAAATAAAGTTGATGATGTTGATGATGATGATGTATTGGGACTCATGAGAGAGTCCAATCTGCGTTGGGCGTGGAAGTACAAGCTGATAATGGAGATTTAGAGTCCTCTTGTATTATTTAACCCTTCCATTGGAAACCTTTTAAATGTCTTAAAGGACTAGGAAGCTTTGCTTGCACAAAAACGTAGAGGTGATGATGATTCTCAGGTTACCGTAGGCCCTGTGTCCGTTATGCAATTTGCCTTTGAGCAAAAGCCTTAAGAAGCTTTGACTGCAAATGTGTTTTTGACACTATGGAAAGAAACATTCTGGTATGGCACAATATTGTTATACTGCCAGGTATACTGCCTATGGGAAAAATGGTAGTAGTGAACAAAGAATTTTAAGATTTGTTGAGCCATGGAGAAATTTAGACGACAATGATGTAGTTCATTGTACTTTTTCCAAAACCGGATGGAAGCACCTAATTTTGCGTAGACTACTGCAAGGTGGAGAATGCTTTTACATATGCCTAAGCCATGCTAAGGGAAGACAAGGTCGTTGACCTTTTTGGGTGTACTAAATATATTTCCACCCTGGATCTCACAAAGGTATATTAGCAGATTGAAATAGCCAATCATGCAAAGCACAAAGCCTTTTTGCCAACCCCATGGACCTTTATCAATTTGTACCATGTGTGCTCTTTGCACACTATAACACCCCAACTTTCTTCCAAAGACTCATGGATCAGATATTCTGCATTCCTGGATGATTTAGTTTTGTTTGATGTCGATTAGCAGACCTATCTAAATAGACTATGCTGTTTTCAACACCTTACAGTTGGTGAATAAAGGTGCCCTGGGGAAATATGAAACCAAGTATCTGCGGTACATTATAGAAAACTGTTGTCTTAAGCAATCAGTCCAGGCTTTGAACATTGCCATAGTGCCCAAAACAAAAAGGAGGAGGTGCTCACTTGAGCTTCATTGGATATTATAGGAGGTTTAAATCCAATTGTTTCTCTGTTGGAGCCCCAATATTTGTTAAAAACAAAACTTGGCCTAACCACATTCTGTAGACTCCAGAGTGTCATGCTGTTTGCCTTTCTGGCCCTAAATTACAGGCTTCAGATTCAGCTGTTGTGGGGCTTGGATCTCCCCTATGGTTGCAGTCTGCCATATCTGAGGAAGGAATTAACTTCTCCAGAAGCATAGGACAGTTCTGCTCCTTTTTTACAGTGAGTGGGCTTTTACCCTTCTTAAGGCCTAGTAAGCCCTGTACGAACTTGCCTAATAAAATGATGGAGTCTAATATGTTGGTTTGCTATTATTTATACATGAGTTATATTGTCCCTCCTCATTTCTGTTCTTGTAGTTGAGCTGCATTGCTGTGTTTGGTGTTCCTACACTTGATGTAATAAAGCTTCTGTTGAACCGCACATATTAGTACAGGCTCTGGAGCTCTGACCTGACCTCTGCCCTCCATATTTGCCTGTTACCAGGCCAGGAGCACTATTTTTGGAATTCCAGAAGGTTTTGTTAAAAATTCTGTGGTGGATTCCAAGGAGCTCGACAACCTCTCAGAAGATATCGAACTTAATGTCTTACAAAAACTTACAGCTGGTCCTTTCTGAGAAGACATTTAAGGTGGGTGTTAGTCCATATCAAACTTTGTAACACAGCGTGACGGCTCTCATCTAACAAAAGGTTCATTTTTGAAGCGTAATCATTATAAAAGCTCAACTTCAGGACTCAAGTAGCCCCCAAGAGGTCATGTTAATAATACTCCTGAGTATGATGAAAGGATAACCACTGTCATGGAGTTTTTGTAGGCCTTAAATATTCAAGCTAGAGCATAAAGGTTATTGGAGAGTTTGTAGGACAAGAGATATAGTTGCACATTCCACATGGTCACTTTGGCTGCAGTAAAGGATGATACAGCCATAGGGTCATTTTTCATATTGAAAACTGTAAAGTATATCCAGAGGGGTAAGTTAGAGAGAAAGGGTTTCTGTAAAAAAATGCTGGAAGAGAGATTTCTGAACAATTGAGAAAATGCTGAAATAAATTATATGTAAAGTTCTTTCTTTTCCACAAAGCCTCATTTTCCTGTTACTATAATGCGATTAATATTATCTGTATAAAGGGTCTCTTTATAAAATACCAAATTTTCAAACCACTTGAGCAGAAGTCTGAAGTTTGATCTGAGACTTTATATTTCAAGATTACAATTACAGTTAAAGTTTTCTAAAAATAAGATGAGAATTGTAGAATAATATGTAGCCGTGTAGATGTCGGGAGACAGTTACAAACTAAGACTGGCACTAAAACTTGTCATAAAAAGAACAAATGGTAATTATCCCTTCGTCTAATTTTGTTGGCGTCAAGAGGGGGAAAAAGGAGGAATGTTGCCGAGTACTCAAGTTCGGGAAGTAAAATAATGAATTTTCCAATGTTGATATTATATTAATAATTAATCCAATGTATCAATGGGTAATTCAATGTGGGAAGCATATTAATGGGTAATCCAGTGTGGGAAGTATATTAATGGGAAATCCAGTGTGGGAAGTATATTAATGGGTAATCCAATGTGGGAAGTATATCAATGGGTAATTCAATGTGGAAAGTATATTAATGGGTAACCCAATGTGGGAAGTATATCAATGGGTAATTTAATGTGGTAAGTATATTAATGGGTAATCCAATGTGGGAAGTATATTAATGGGCATTACGATGTTGGAAATATATTAATGGGTACTCCAATATGGGAATTATATTAATGGGTATTCCGATGTGGAAATTATATTAATAAGTACTACAATGTTGAGACTATATTAATGGGTACTTTAATGTTGAAAGTATATTAATAAGTACTCTGATGTGGAAAGTATATTAATGGGTATTCTGATGTAGAAAGTATATTTGTAAGTACTCCAATGTGGAAAGTATATTAATCGATACGCGGATGTAAAACTTATATAAATGGGTACTCCAATGTGGAAAGTATATTAATGGGTAGTCTGATGTGGAAAGTATATAAATGGGTACACCGATGTGAAAAATATATTAATAAGTACTCCAGTGTGGAAAGTATATTAATAGGTACTCAAATATGGAAGGTATATAAATGGGTACGCCAATGTGAAAAGTATATTAATAAGTACTCCAGTGTGGAAAGTATATTAATAAGTACTCCAGTGTGGAAAGTATATTAATAAGCACTACAATGGGGAAAGTATATTAATAAGCACTCCAGTGTGGAAAGTATATTAATAAGCACTACAATGGGGAAAGTATATTAATAAGTACTCCAGTGTGGAAAGTATATTAATAAGTACTCCAGTGTGGAAAGTATATTAATAGGTACTCAAATATGGAAGGTATATAAATGGGTACGCCAATGTGAAAAGTATATTAATAAGTACTCCAGTGTGGAAAGTATATTAATAAGCACTACAATGGGGAAAGTATATTAATAAGCACTCCAGTGTGGAAAGTATATTAATAAGCACTACAATGGGGAAAGTATATTAATAAGTACTCCAGTGTGGAAAGTATATTAATAAGTACTCCAGTGTGGAAAGTATATTAATAAGCACTACAATGGGGAAAGTATATTAATAAGTACTCCAATGTGAAAGTTTCTTAATAAGTACTCCAATGAAGAAATCACATTTCCATCAAATAGTAAACAAATATCAGGGCAATAATACTATTTCCTAGCTTAATAGACACTAAAAAAAAGACAAAGAGAAAATGGTAATATTGGTCTCCTCGTAGTTTCCTCGGTTTAACTGACAAATTCAGTGTTTTATAAATTCAAAATGAAACCAACAGTAGGGTGAAGTAACAACCCATTTGGTGGTTTATAGACATATAAATCTCAATGTATGGCAGTGGCCATCAGAATAAGAAGCTCCTATCAAAAATTATGTGCAGGGATGGGGTTGCCTTAAGAGAGTGTGGGGTCAAAATGAATCCAGTTTTGAGACAATGAGGAAATACGAGGATCTGGGTTGTACGGTTTTATAGGTAGATCCTGTACAGATAAAATAATCACCTTTACAAATGATACAATGTAATTAGTTGGCAATCTAAGCAGTGGCATAAGGGCTGTTCATCTCCTCTCCTTCCCAGTACATCTTATTTACTGTATTTAATAAACACAATGAATTAGCACCTTTATAATGTTGAGGTGATGTAAACCCTTTAATAGAAATATTGCTCCTTCCACGACATCCGGACTTGGGGATAAGTACCTGTTGTTAAAGTCTGTCAGTGAATTAGATGCCAACTGCTGTAGGAGTTTTTGGTGGTGGAAGGGGCATATGTAATGGGACCTCAAACAGCAGGTATCCCAATAATATACAACAAGGCAAATTGTGTGCTGTATATAAATGCTATAATAAAAAGCAGTTACTTCATGTAATAGAAGTCATTATATAATAATTGTAAACTTGAGAAAGTCTTGTAATTGACTGGTTAATAGTATTCCAGCAGACAGAATTTATCACAAGAAGGAGAGATAGATACCCATGAACTCCCCTCCTTTTCCCACCAAACACAGAGCTTTGGGAATATTGGGTCCTCCAGAGATATCTCCGCAGACCTGCTTGCTCATGCTGTTTCCACCTTGCACATTTTCAGGTGGGCCCACAAACCCGCAAAATAGGCACATCCCAGAGCTCTAAGGAAGTGTGCGTAGATCGTGGACTGCACAATGCTGACAAATAGGAACATATGCGACGTAAAAAAAAGTGGACATCCAAATTTACTTTTTGTGTGTCTTAAAATGAAATCTTAAACATTGAATATGACAATTAGGCAAGTCCAAGTACCTCCAGGAGCCTCTCTCAGATCCTTTATAGGAGAATACATACCATCTAGGTAGAATCCATTAATTAATTATTAGAGAAGTCACTGATTTATCTGATTTCAAGAGCACAATCTATCGTTTAAAATAAAATAAAAAGTTTTTAAATTTTGTGAAAAATTTGAGCCATTCTCTGTTGTATGAACATTCACTACTCCAACTAAACGTCCAGGGAACATAAGCATAATGGTCCCAATACATTGTGGAAAGTATATTATTGGGTACGCCGATCTCTCCTCAATCCCTTTTATCACATACCCACATATCATCTTCACCATCTCCCTCTTCCCCACATTCTTATTTTAGGCTTTTGGATTACACCGTTAGAGGAAAATGTATTGGTAATTTAAGACAAGTGACCAGTAGAAGAAGAATAATTGTTTGGAAATCTCTGTTTCTCTAAACTGCATCTCTTTACTTTATGTCTTCCAGACCAGTGTCAGTATTGAGCTCAGGTATCAGACCATGGATGGCTCAGTGGGTGCATGGAACGATGGGGAATTTTTGGACAATCCAAACATGAGATCAGAATTGGACAGTAATTACCACATGGAGACGGACAGCTTGCTTTCTGGACACAGCCAAAACTCAGCCGTGTCTCCGGGTAGATCTCACCAAAGTCTGCATTCCGGGGAAAGGACCTTCAGAAGGTAACGTAGAAAGCCAACCTCCAGCTTCTTAAGTTGCCCATCAAAGTTCCTCTGTGAGCTGGTTTATCAGACGAGAACATACATTTTATGCTGCAAATATAACTGTTTTCCCAATGTATGCAATAACCTCTAACACTTACATTGCCATCTGTGTTTGATAATAAGTTTATACTGATTGTTTTAAAGGCGCATTAACAGAAGCGATCATGTGGAGCACAGTTAAACATTTAACAGAGGTGTCTATAGGGTCTTTGTTGTAACGCATGTAACGCATGCACAGGTGCGGACCACAAAATGTCCAAAATGTGAAATAAATTATTTCTTTCTAGACAAGCAGAAAGAACTGATTAAATTATTATTATTATTATTATCCTTTATATGGATAATAATGTTTCTCAGCGCTGTATAGTGAGCAGATACAGCCAACATACATCGATAGCAATACAGGAACAAGGCTTGAAACAACAAAACATGAAGGTCATACTCGCTAGAGCTTATATTGTAGTGCATAGGGAGACAAAGGAAGTAAGAGACACGGAATTTATGTGTGTTTTAAGGAACGGAGACATCATGTGTAAACTAATTTTTATATATATATATATATATATATATATATACACACACATATATATATATATATATATATATATATATATATATATATATATATACACACACATATATATATATATATATATATATATCTATATATATATATATATATATATATATACATATATACATACATGTATATATACACGTATATATACATATACCACATCCAACCCTCTTAATACTGCATCCAAACCTTCTTCACCCCTCTCCTCTTTTCACTTACCTTAATCACATCCTACTGGGATCCTTTATCATTTCTCTGCCTCTCCTTTCCATTCTTCCTCTCTTGTATCTTCCTCCTTTATGTGATGAGGCAGTTTCCCGGCACTGATAGGCAAGAAGTGCACACTCATTACTAGCTTATCAGTCTCTGGGAGCAGCCGCGTCGCTGGACAAAGGCTACAGGTGCAGATGGGCCTGCCACATGAGCACAAAGTGGGCATTGAGTCAAGGGGTTGTCGCGGGCCCCCCTAACGCATGGCCTCATGTGCGCTACACACCATCACACCATTCACCCATTATACATACACCACTGAGCACTGATAGTGTCACATTTCCTGCCCTCTCTCCTTCTTGTCATTTCTTATGCTTGGCCATTCAGTCAAAGACTTACCTGTTAGCACTTCTGCCTCACAGCACTGGGGTCATGAGTTCGATTCCCGACCATGGCCTTATCTGTGTGGAGTTTGTATGTTCTCCCCGTGTTTGCGTGGGTTTCCTCCAAACGCTCTGGTTTCCTCCCACACTCCAAAAACATACTGGTAGGTTAATTGGCTGCTATCAAAATTGACCTTAGTCTCTCCCTCTCTGTCTGTCTGTGTCTGTGTGTGAGTGTGAGTCTATATTAGTGAATTTAGACTGTAAGCTCCAATGGGGCAGGGACTGATGTGAATGAGTTCTCTGTACAGCGCTGCAGAATTAGTGGCGCTATATAAATAAATAATGATGATGATGATGATGTCCATGGATGGGATCATATTTTGGAAACAGAGATTGCCCTGCATAGACTTGCTGTCTCTGGTTGCTGCATCTGGAATCTTAGTCAAATAGCCCACTACTACTTTAAGAATTAACCTATCTTCTTGCTGTGACTAATACATTAATTTGGAAGCCCTTTGGCTCTTTTAGGGATGCATTAACTTGTGTTGCAAGTGTAGTAGTTACATATAGCAGAGCTTTAACCACAATTTCCAGTAATGTTGAATGGTTTTGTGTAAGCAGAAACAGGCTTCACAAAAAATCCCACTTCTAACACCATGTGTGCCACTTCTTTCCAGTTATTGCACTGTTTTATTCACAGAAACCAGTTTGAAACATCACAACAGGTAACAAATACAATCACAATGTCAATTGCTACATCTACTGAAACACTCAGCTCTCTTCTCAATAAGTTTGTCAATTAGTTTGACCTCAAGATTGCTCCATCCTTACCAATGAAACCTAGTTTTAAGCCCTACAACTTCTCCTGGCTAACATGTCCTGCATTTATGTCTCTCTGCTAATTCTCATCACTGACATTGTCTCATCTATCCCTCCGAGCCTCGTCTCTTACACTTCAGGGCTGCCTGTAACCTGATTCTCTCCCACACATATGGTAAAACTGTAACATTCGTTACCGTATATACAGGCAGATTGAGATTAAGCAAACATAAAAATTGCATTGTGGGACATGGCATTAGCAAACTTTCCTCAAACTGTATTTGACAAAACTTTCAACCATCCATCCCTTATGCACTGAATCACAGCTATACTGCTGTCTGTTAAATCATATTGTATTCCCTTTCTAGCCTGCACTCTCTATGACTAACAATCACAGAAGGAATATAAGTCCTAAACTCACAGAGGCTGCAATCACATTCTGTCCGTCAGGTCATTTGGTCTCTGCTTTGTTTGACAGCCCAGCGGAGATTCTCTGTGTTAACAAGAAAAGATCTCTCTAAATCCTGAAGGATAAACTCATCACTGACCGATACAGAACATAAATCAAACACAACTGTATTCCACAGCACAAAGAGATGAAGTGCCTTTGTGTTATTATCAGAGTTCCTGCCTGGATGTTATGATGTATATCATGCTGAGACAGACACAGATAGATGTTGGGTTACATAACAGATTGTAATACATGAGCCATTTTTAAAGGACCAGTAACTTAAAACGCGATCTACTATCTACTTTTTTCCCCTAAAGATTATTTGTGTTTTGAAATCCCCCAGTAGATCATAATAGATAAGGGGGACATACAATATATATTTTCTTCCTTCCATTGATGTAAAATGCGTTAGTTGAGCGTTAGTGGGTTAATAATGATATATTTAAATGTTATACATTTGTATCCAAGGGCTCAATTAGGGCTTAATTATTTGCATACGTTTTTCTTATAGAGATGTGATTCGGTATGGGTAGGAACCATAGAGACAGCTGTGGCCTTATGGCCTTAGGGTTTGTATAGAAAAGATATAAGTGCAGCCAATGGTACAGTCTGATCTGGGCTTCACGTTGTTCCAGGAAGCAAGACACAGGGAACATTATTTAAAGTATTTTTTATTTGTGCCTACATATTTCCCAGTGGAAAACACAGTTGTGAAATCTCCAGCTTGAGTTGCTATCCCTCCCAATATCTCCCTCTTGGTTGACAGCATCAATCTTTCTCCTGTCACCCAAGCCCGCTGCCTATTGACTGGGGTGGTGCACCTGTCAAACCATAATGTAGGTGACCTAAGGTGAGCTCAAGGAGGACAGAAACCTCCCGTGGAGAAGAAGGGCAAAAGTTTTGTTTGAATATTTGCTACCACCATCAACACCCTTGATTCAGCCCTCAACTTTACCCCTCGTATCCACTCCCTCACCAAATCCTGCCAATTCTGTCTCTGTAACATTACGAAAATCCGTCCCTTCTTCTCTCAGGAGGCAACCAAAATCTTAATCCGTTCACTCATCATTTCTCTTCTTGACTATTGCAACCTACTTCTCATTGGTCTTCCACACTCTCACACTTCTGACCTTCAATCCAGACAGAATGCTGCGGCTAGGCTCATCTTTCTTTCCCACCGCACCTCTACTGCTTCTCCTCTGTGTAAATCCCTTCATTGGCTCCTTATCCGTTTCAGAATTCAGTTCTAGCTCCTTACCCTCACTTACAAAGCCCTTACTAACACTCCCCCCCCCCCCCCCCCCTACATCTCTGACCTTGTCTTGAGGTACATACTTACCCGGCCACTCCGCTCTGCCTCTGACCTAGGCCTCAATTCACCTATCATTACCTCCTCCCATGCTCGTCTCCAAGACTTCTGCCGTGCTGCCCCTAATCTTTGGAGCTCCCTACCCCGTCTGACTCGACTCTCCCCATCCTTCAAACGCTCACTCAAAACTCACCTTTTCAAGCTCGATTATCCTAACACCTCCTAACCATTTCATCCATCACCTCCTCTTCCTCATCTGCCATCTAAATTTTTTCTCCCAGTTGGTCCTACTGTCTCTCACCACCCCTCCCATTAGAATGTAAGTCCTAGTGGGCAGGGTCCTCTCTACCTATTGTCCCACGTCTGTCTCCTGTCCCTCGTACGTCCCGTCACGTCTTTTGATGGGCTCTGTGTGAGTCCCCATAGCGTTACTCACACTCATCTGTGCTGCTGACATGTATTACCTCATCTATTTGTTATTTGCTTCTGTATCCGGTGCTACGGAATCTGTGTCGCTGTATAAATAAATAATTAAATAATAATAATGTATAACTCTTACTGATAAGCTCATATATAACTCGTACCAAGTACCTCTCCTCATATATAACTCATACCTATTCCCTGACCTCATATATAACCTGTACTGATCACCTCACCTCATATATCTCTCTCTCTAGATAACAATGTTATTGATAACCCTGCCAGCAACCCTGATTTGCCATCTTTCATCCCCAAAGGCTGGCTCATGCCATTGAATAGTGCTATTGTGCTATTTACAATATGTTTCTCTCCTCCCTTTCACGTCTATGAGATCAATGACTGAATCTATATAATGAGACAGTGTCCGCTGCAGCCGGCTAGTTAGAGATGACAGAGCGTCTTTATTCCACTCAGTAAATAAGCAGCATAGATGGAATATTTAAGCCGTTTTCATGTTCATTCTGCTGCTGAGCTGAATTATTTAAAGCTAAACGCTGGATAGGAATCACATTTATCCGTGGGAGCCCAGGACACAGGCCGAGCACAGACACAAGCAGGGAAGATCAATACTGCGGACGCCAGGGAGAGAAACACACACAAAGCCTGCGCTGGATAATAAGAGAGAAAATTGCACAGTTCCAGCAGGGAATATTCTGTGTACACAAACTCAGCCTTTATTTCTTCTTCCTTCTGTTCTGCTCTCATGCAATGTTCTTTCAAATGCCAGACGCCAAGGAAAGAGCCAATACGGACCTGGCAGGGGGGCCGGGTAGATTTAGGCTGTAGAAAGGTAAACAGCATCCAGCTCCTAAGCAAACTGAGCCCCGGCCTGTTGCAGCTGGCTGAGCATCTGCAGAGTTTATCTGGGTTTTAGTTTCCGAAGCCACCCCTTAAAGAACCACTGAACTTCAGCACCAGCTGGTTCACATACAGGCAGTACTGTAAAACTTTCAAGAACTTATCATCACATATTTGATAAAATTGTGATCATGGAGGGGTGGAAATTTTTCCCTTAGACATCAGACTTCCTGCCTGTAATCCCACCGAAAACCTCCACCGGAAGCTCTTAGCTACTTTTTTGTTTTGTTTTGTAGAGAGTGGAGAACAATAGCACAAAAATATTTTAATGTGAAATAATGTCAGACGTTGAGAATGTTATGTGTGTGTGTTGTCAATAGAACTTCAGGACAACTTGCAGATGTAGAGGGTCCTTTAAGCTGACTATCCACTGGTACCGTGTTAAACAACAATGATACCACACGCGATCGTGCGTTCAGATTCAGTGAACGCAAGTGATTGTAGCAGACATCTGTGAAAAAGAACCACGTCTCGGAATTAGTGGCGATTTATAAATAAATAGATGATGTTGATGATAGCTTGAACCCTCCCAAGCACGACTAAATGGTGTCTTTTGCATCCGCGAAATGTTTGCCTGGGATGATGAGGTGGGTAATGGCCTGGTCATCTCAAAGTGTGTAATTCTGGCCTTGCCCCTGTGCACTTTTCACTGGGCCACCCCTCTGGATCACCTATGTCTTATGTCAGTTAAAATCATACATATATAGATTAGAGATGTTCACTGAACCCCGTGTTTTGGTTTTGGTTTTGGATCTCGATTAACTTTGTGTCTTGGTTTTGGGTTTGGTTTTGGCAAAACCACCCTCGCGTGTTTTGGTTTTGGATCCCTATTTTTTTCTAAAATTCCTATTTTTTGCTGAAATCACATAATTTGGCTCTTTTTTGTTCCTACATCATTATTACCCTCAATAACATTAATTTTCAGCCATTTCCAGTCAATGTTTGCCAAGTGACAAGAACACTGCTACCCCTGTTTCTATGTGAGCCAGGGCACTGAGCAATGTCACTGGAGACTGGAGAGTGACAAGAACACTGCTAACCATGTTTCTGTGTGAGCAATGGCACTGAGCAATGTCACTGGAGACTGGAGAGTGACAAGAACACTGCTACCCCTGTTTCTGTGTGAGCCATGGCGCTGGATCTCCTGGGGAGGTACTTATGGAATCCAAAACCTGCGAGATTCGAAAACACAATGATGACGTTTTGCCTCGATTCAGATTAGAGGATGCGCCAAAGTACCGAGCCAGCTCGCGAGCCTACTCGGATTCCCTACGTTCGGGTGGGTTCGGTTTTCAGAAAACCGAGCCTGAGCATCTCTAATATAGATACATACATACATACATACATACATACATACATACATATATCAAGGGTTATAAAAATGTACAGGAGGGAAACATTCTACAAAGGAAGAGAAGTATTAGAACACAGGACATGCACTGACACGGGGGGAAGAGAAGTATTAGAACACGAGGACATGTACTGACACTGGGGGGAGAGAAGTATTAGAACACGAGGACATGCACTGACACTGGGGGGAAGAGAAGTTTTAGAACACGAGGACATGCACTGACACTGGGGGGAAGAGAAGTATTAGAACACGAGGACATGTACTGACACTGGGGGAAGAGAAGTATTAGAACACGAGGACATGCACTGACACTGGGGGGAAGAGAAGTTTTAGAACACGAGGACATGCACTGACACTGGGGGGAAGAGAAGTATTAGAACACGAGGACATGTACTGACACTGGAGGGAAGAGAAGTATTAGAACACGAGGACATGTACTGACACTGGGGGGAAGAGAAGTATTAGAACACGAGGACATGTACTGACACTGGAGGGAAGAGAAGTATTAGAACATGAGGACATGTACTGACACTGGGGGGAAGAGAAGTATTAGAACACGAGGACATGTACTGACACTGGGGGGAAGAGAAGTATTAGAACACGAGGACATGCACTGACACTGGGGGGAAGAGAAGTATTAGAACACGAGGACATGTACTGACACTGGGGGAAGAGAAGTATTAGAACACAGGACATGCACTGACACGGGGGGAAGAGAAGTATTAGAACACGAGGACATGTACTGACACTGGGGGGAGAGAAGTATTAGAACACGAGGACATGCACTGACACTGGGGGGAAGAGAAGTTTTAGAACACGAGGACATGCACTGACACTGGGGGGAAGAGAAGTATTAGAACACGAGGACATGTACTGACACTGGGGGAAGAGAAGTATTAGAACACGAGGACATGCACTGACACTGGGGGGAAGAGAAGTTTTAGAACACGAGGACATGCACTGACACTGGGGGGAAGAGAAGTATTAGAACACGAGGACATGTACTGACACTGGAGGGAAGAGAAGTATTAGAACACGAGGACATGTACTGACACTGGGGGGAAGAGAAGTATTAGAACACGAGGACATGTACTGACACTGGAGGGAAGAGAAGTATTAGAACATGAGGACATGTACTGACACTGGGGGGAAGAGAAGTATTAGAACACGAGGACATGTACTGACACTGGGGGGAAGAGAAGTATTAGAACACAGGACATGCACTGACACGGGGGGAAGAGAAGTATTAGAACACGAAGACATGTACTGACACTGGGGGAAGAGAAGTATTAGAACACGAGGACATGCACTGACACTGGGGGGAAGAGAAGTATTAGAACACGAGGACATGCACTGACACTGGGGGGAAGAGAAGTATTAGAACACGGGGACATGCACTGACACTGGGGGCAAGAGAAGTATTAGAACACTAGGACATGTACTGACACTGGGGGGAAGAGAAGTATTAGAACACAAGGACATGTACTGACACTGGGGGGAAGAGAAGTATTAGAACATGAGGACATGTACTGACACTGGGGGGAAGAGAAGTATTAGAACACGAGGACATGCACTGACACTGGGGGGAAGAGAAGTATTAGAACACGAGGACATGTACTGACACTCGGGGAAAAGAAGTATTAGAACACAGGACATGCACTGACACTGGGGGGAAGAGAAGTATTAGAACACGAGGACATGTACTGACACTGGGGGGAGAGAAGTATTAGAACACGAGGACATGCACTGACACTGGGGGGAAGAGAAGTATTAGAACACGAGGACATGCACTGACACTGGGGGGAAGGGAAGTATTAGAACACGAGGACATGCACTGACACTGGGGGGAAGAGAAGTATTAGAACACGAGGACATGCACTGACACTGGGGGAAGAGAAGTATTAGAACACGAGGACATGCACTGACACTGGGGGGAAGAGAAGTTTTAGAACACGAGGACATGCACTGACACTGGGGGGAAGAGAAGTATTAGAACACGAGGACATGTACTGACACTGGAGGGAAGAGAAGTATTAGAACACGAAGACATGTACTGACACTGGGGGAAGAGAAGTATTAGAACACGAGGACATGCACTGACACTGGGGGGAAGAGAAGTATTAGAACACGAGGACATGCACTGACACTGGGGGGAAGAGAAGTATTAGAACACGGGGACATGCACTGACACTGGGGGCAAGAGAAGTATTAGAACACTAGGACATGTACTGACACTGGGGGGAAGAGAAGTATTAGAACACAAGGACATGTACTGACACTGGGGGGAAGAGAAGTATTAGAACATGAGGACATGTACTGACACTGGGGGGAAGAGAAGTATTAGAACACGAGGACATGCACTGACACTGGGGGGAAGAGAAGTATTAGAACACGAGGACATGTACTGACACTGGGGGAAGAGAAGTATTAGAACACAGGACATGCACTGACACTGGGGGGAGAGAAGTATTAGAACACGAGGACATGCACTGACACTGGGGGGAAGAGAAGTATTAGAACACGAGGACATGCACTGACACTGGGGGGAAGGGAAGTATTAGAACACGAGGACATGCACTGACACTGGGGGGAAGAGAAGTATTAGAACACGAGGACATGCACTGACACTGGGGGAAGAGAAGTATTAGAACACGAGGACATGCACTGACACTGGGGGGAAGAGAAGTTTTAGAACACGAGGACATGCACTGACACTGGGGGGAAGAGAAGTATTAGAACACGAGGACATGTACTGACACTGGAGGGAAGAGAAGTATTAGAACACGAGGACATGTACTGACACTGGGGGAAGAGAAGTATTAGAACACGAGGACATGCACTGACACTGGGGGGAAGAGAAGTATTAGAACACGAGGACATGCACTGACACTGGGGGGAAGAGAAGTATTAGATCACGGGGACATGCACTGACACTGGGGGGAAGAGAAGTATTAGAACACTAGGACATGTACTGACACTGGGGGGAAGAGAAGTATTAGATCACGGGGACATGTACTGACACTGGGGGGAAGAGAAGTATTAGAACACGAGGACATGTACTGACACTGGAGGGAAGAGAAGTATTAGAACACGAGGACATGTACTGACACTGGGGGGAAGAGAAGTATTAGAACATGAGGACATGTACTGACACTGGGGGGAAGAGAAGTATTAGAACACGAGGACATGCACTGACACTGGGGGGAAGAGAAGTATTAGAACACGAGGACATGCACTGACACTGGGGGGAAGAGAAGTATTAGAACACGAGGACATCCACTGACACTGGGGGGAAGAGAAGTATTAGAACATGAGGCCATGTACTGACACTGGGGGGAAGAGAAGTATTAGAACACGAGGACATGTACTGACACTGGGGGGAAGAGAAGTATTAGAACACGAGGACATGTACTGACACTGGGGGGAAGAGAAGTATTAGAACACGAGGACATGTACTGACACTGGGGGGAAGAGAAGTATTAGAACACAAGGACATGTACTGACACTGGGGGGAAGAGAAGTATTAGAACACGAGGACATGTACTGACAGTGTGGGGAAGAGAAGTATTAGAACACGAGGACATGTACTGACAGTGGGGGGAAGGAGGTTCAGAGGAAATCTGAGGAAAAACTACTCCACAGAAAGTGTAGTGGATAAGTGGAATAGCCTCCATCAGGGGTGGTAAAGGATAATACAGTAGAGCAATTTAAACATGCTTGGGATAGACATAAGGATATCCTTACAAAGAACTAAGGGGCACATTAATCAACAGCCGCATAAAATTAAAAATAGTTTTCAATCCTTATCGCATTGATAAGAATTGAACTATTTCTCATATTTGTTATATAGTCACGTAAAACTGCTGTTCCTGTGAAGCTAAAAACTTACCTTTTCACTGCCTCTTCGTTCCCGAAACTGCTGTGCGATCCATAGAAGCCTTGTGCGCATCCTCCATCTGACAACTTCTCTGCACTTCACTGTTGCAGAAAGCGGAGTGTGACAGGGAGGGATCATGTGATCCCTCCACACATCCGCTGTGTGACAGGGAGGGATCATGTGATCCCTCCACACATGCGCTGCAGAGCTCTGCTCTTCGGAGCAGAGCTTAACAGTGCTGAAAAATCGCAGAAACGGTGATGTACGTCAGCCTGAGCTGGCGTATATCACCGTATGTGAAAAACCATTTCCTTTCATTGTTAAATTGCGGTCCATAGCAGTCCCCATAGACATCTATGGGGACTGCTATGTATTACGAAAAAAAGTGCAAAGCAGCAGATATCTATGATATCGATGATATCTGCTGTGATGCACTGTTTATAGATGAGGCAAATGCTGCAATTGGCGTCTGTTCCCTGAAATATGCTGTTTTCAGGGAATAGATGCCAATTGAAGGGTTAATAAATAGGCCCCTAACAATCAAATAGGGTTTGAGGTTACCATCGGTTAACAAATGGGCAGACTAGATGGGTCAAGCGGTTCTTATCTGCCGTCATATTCTATGTTTCTATTTGAAAAGACTATTTCAGAAACAACATTTTTATTTGCTGTGAGTTAAGGAAAGTCTCAGTTATATACCAGTATTATATAAGTGTTTAATATGCCTGTAACAGAACAATTCTAGTACCGAATACATTTTTCTGATGCCACGGTGAATGCTACCGTCTTTACATAGACCTGTCACCTACGCCCAGTAGAGGCAGTCATCTTGTAGACTGACAGAATATCAATGAAAATTCAGCCTATCAATTTACTAGAATTCAGTACCACATAAATACCAGCCTCAGGAACATAAGTCAGACGGTGACTCAGTGATGTCACTAGTTTATAAGGTACTTTCTAAAGGAGATAACAACTGCACAGTCCACCGAAATCAATGAACGGTACTTCAAGAACCTATTAGGAAATCTGCTAATTGAGGAACCTGCGCGGCCTATCCCCCTTTCCCATAAATTGTCTGGATCCAGCCATAGTCCTGGATGTGACAAGTCTCAGTGCAGGAGTCAGACATGTCTGATTTGTGGTCTGTACAAGCAGATCTTCCTGCGGGAATGATGAGCGTCGTTGTCTAATGACCTGGAATTTAATGGAACATCAATCGTTCCCGGACACCTGTCATTGATGCATGATTGGCAAGTTTCAGATCAATACCCTATTTGCTATGTTCTCTATAAATACACATCACATTATACTGGGACTAGATTACATTTTAGCAATTGAACATACAATTAGACACATATATTGTTTTATTTATTTGCTTTCTACCATAATTAGAATCCACATTGGATTCTGTGATCGTCATATTTATACACAATAGGAGCGGGATTCCGTTAAGTGATAACTACCCTATATTCCCAGGGGCAAAACTATAGCAGTTTCACTGGATGTGACTATTGGGCACAATAAGGGAAATCCAGCAGGCCATCCGCTACTGAGGTACCCGCTTTGTATAGACCCCACAGCATGCTATACAATGTTCTCTAAACCTATTGTAAAATACAAACTGAATGTTAGGAACTCTTCCAGCCGGCACAACACAACCCGGAGTCTACTCTGTCAGTCAGGTGTTCACTGGAGCCCCTGATGGTGGGGACAGACTGGGCTGCAGACTGACAGAGGGTCGTGAAGTGTGTACCGGCTGGGGAGAACCCAGGCAAGAAGAGTCAGGTCCACGCAGAGGTCAAAAGGCCGGCAGCAGGTATCAGTATCGATGAACAAGCTGAGGTCAGAGGTCACAGGCAGAGTAGCGGAACGGGTAAACGAGCCAAGGATCAGGGTCACAGGAAACACAAGCGAAGTCCAATACAAAGCCAAGGGTCAAACACGGGTAGTCAAAAACGTAGGTAACAGAATACAGGAACTGGAACAAGCAGGTCAGCAGACTGGAGCACAGAAGCTATAACCGGCAATGAGGCAGCAGACCTCATTGCCTTAAATACAGACACAGACCAATCAGCAGTAGAACACACTCCTGCAGGCTAATTACTAGTATCCAGCAGGGCCAATCAGGGCTTGCCCCTGACCTACACAGTTGCAGGCTAATGCCTGTTACTAAGCCTAATCAGCCCACAGGCTGCCTGCTATGCGCATGCGCCCGGCTACCAGCACCGCCGGGACGCAGCGCTAGTGTACTAGCGTCTGGCCGTTGCCCTGGTAACGGCCGGACAGGAAGAGGAAATGACGTCCCGGTCGTCAAGGTGACGGCCGGGACGCTGGGGCGCATGAGAAGCGAGCCGCGGCGGCTGTGAGTACCGCCGCGGCTCGTGACACTGAACTTATATCAAGTAGCCCTGAAACACCAATGGGGGTATGTAACAAAGGGCTTTTAGCCTAAAATCCCCAAAATAAAGTTTTTAAGTTATTTATAACTGAAGGATCACACTGACTTTGTACACAAAACCAGTCCCCATAGGTTTCTAAGGGGACTGCGGTTTAGCATGATTTATCAGGTTTCTGAAAAACGTACTTGTCTGCAATAACTAACGCTATGTGAAGATGGGGTTAACTTCATTATAGACCAATAACACAAGCTACTGTCCTCTGTTATCACCCAGTTAGGTTCATCCAGGGTTACTGACTAGATGTTTGGCGTGCAAAGGAAAATGCCTCCCCCCAATTTTCTAACCTTTATTTGAGATATCTTCAGATCTGAGAAATGTATGTATGGGAATGTTACAAGCACACAATTTATAATTAATTTTATATTTAGTGCTCCTTTAAGCAAAATGGTTTTCTCTACATAAGAGGAAGCTTGTGGTACTACAAGTCCCAGCAGACCATAGGTTCTCTAAGCCTGCTCAACAGAGTGGATTACACTGTCTTCTCTGTGAGTATAATTTATATGGATCAATCCCAGAACAATATTGGATGCTTTATACTGTGTGTTATTATCTCTGTGTCAGATCAGATAACAGTATCTGTTCCCTTCCATCCATCAGTGTAAGAAGGGAGAGCGTCCGGCTAATTCCATCCATGTGACGGTGCAAATTGCTTTCTTGCTGGATGTTAGTTTATTGTCAGATTGATCCATCGCTCAGCACCCGGTGAAACCTCAGGACTCCCTCTCTCATGTCCGGCCTGAGTTATTGAGCAGTAAAACACTTGCCATAATAGACTGCAAATGTGTTTTAAAAAGCAGTTTGGCAACAGCCTGATCCGCATAAAGTATCCTGTAAGCTGATAATTACTGGTGAGTCCTAGAACGAAGAATTCAGGTCTAAGGTCTGGAGTACAATGAGAACTAGCTGAGGAGATATTGTAAAATATATATATACTTACGTGAGCAGGGGCAAACGCAGGATTTGTAGAGGGGGGTTTCCACACCATGGCGCTAGTGGGCATGGCCAGCATGCATGTGGGCGTGGCTATAATTTTAGACAGTGTTTGGCTGCTCTCCAACTCTTCTTATCCCCATAATATGCATGGGTAATGCTGCGTGCACTACTGCTAGGTGCACACAGCTCTCCCTTTTCAAGCAAAGCCGTGTGAAGCGGAGGCAGGGTCCAGCCACCTCAATTATACAGTGCCTCAGGCTTGGAGGGGGGTTTCCACGCACTAGTAAACCCCCCAGTTTGTCTATGGTGAGTGTCTTATTGTACCATGCTGCTCTATAGGGCATAGTCTGATCTGCTAAGCGCATCTCTTGTTCCACAGTAAAGAAAGCAGAACTATGGTGGAAAGACACAGTTTCCTCAGTCAAGACAGATGGTCTAAACCAAGAGACACTTATCTGTAATAATATATAATCAAGTGTAACAAGGCATCACGATCAAACCTGACATCAAGGAGCTGGCGCCACCCCCCCACCCCCCCCAAAAAAAAAAAAAACAGTATGAAAATAGATGCAATTTTTTTTAAGAAAAATGAATTTTGGTTTTGTTTTTTGCCAAAACCGCCCTTGCGTGTTTTGGTTGTTTTTTTTTGTTTAGCTATTTTTTACTAAATTTAATTTTTTGGGGTAAAAATCCCATAATTTCGGTATTATTTTGTACCTACATAATTATTAACCTCACTAACACTACTTTCAAGTCATTTCCATTCAATTTTAGGAGAGGTAGCATATACAATTTATCAAGCCAAGCAGTTCATCCACAAGGAGTGCCACTTTTGTGGCTGAAGTGCTTATTTTCTATCGGCCCTCAATAAACAAGATAACAATGTCACCCACAATTGACTGGTATATTAGGATTTCAGCAATGACCAAATGACCAAAACAACTCTTCAATTTGGGTGTATATTAGACCCTACACTTTGTAGTGCAAATTCAGAAAAAAAGAGTGCAATGACTGGTATATTTCGATTTCAGCAATGACAAATTAAGCAATGGAACTTTCTCTAACACTGCTACAACCCTCCTCTTTCTGTTCTATCACTTTGACTTCAAAACTGCTCTATACTCTGTCCTACCCCTTCTCTGTCCCTGTCTCAAATGGCGTTAGATCGCAGTGGAGGGCGGTATTTATAGATCCCAAAACTTGCGAGAACCGAGATCCAATGATGTCACAAATTGCCTCGCTTTGGAATCCGAATAGGCGCAAGACTCGGCTCGGTACTCGGAACCCCAAAGTTCGGGTGGGTTCGGTTTTCTTGAAATCGAGCCCGCCCATCTCTAGAATATACAGTCATGGCCAAAAGTTTTGAGTCTGACACATATATTATTTTTCACAAAGTCTGACACATATATTATTTTTCACAAAGTCAGTTTGGTTTTTCTTATCATCAATATTTTTATTGAAACTTTTCAAATATATATGGGTACAGAAAAAAGAAAGAGGGGAAATCATACAGGGAGGAACACATGGGGGACCCCCACTCAGGGGGGGAGGAGTCACTCAGTTGAAGCAAGGCTCATAACATCAGCAATATACATACAGAAAAGTGCAGGTATACATCAAAACGCATTAACCTTCATTTTGACAGTGTGAAAATAGCATGGCAGGGGTGCCAGAGGGTGTAGTCTGTTCGTTAGGCTGGGGGAATTCATCAGGTCAGTGATTATCTTGTTAACCCCGGTGAGAGTGTTGACGAGGACAAGGCTGGAAATCACTCTGTCATGTTGACTGAGTTAGAATAACAGACTGGAAGCTTGAAAAGGAAATAATTGTTCTTCCTCTGTTAACCATGGTTACCTGCAAGGAAACACCTTAATCCCATTGAGAACTTATGGTCAATCCTCAAGAGGAGGGAGAACAAACAAAAACCCACAAATTCTGACAAACTCCAGGTATTGATTAGGCAACAATGGGCGGCCATCAGTCAGTATGTGGCCCAGAAGTTTATTGACAGCATGCCAGGGCGAATTGCAGATGTCTTCAAAAAGAAGAAGGGTCAACACAGCAAATATTGACTCTTAAAAGATAAATAAAAGTCTTTGACACTTATGAAATGCTTGTAATCTTACTTCAGTATAACATAGCAACATCTGACAAAGAGGTCTAAAAACACTGGAGCAGGAAACTTTGTGAAAATCAATACTTGTGCCATTCTCAAAACTTTTGGCCATGACTGTATAGTTAGTTATATTAAGAAGGCAATACAATTTTATTGCAAATGGGGGCAATAATTATTTATGGGATGCACACGTGTGCACTACATATTGCACCCGTAATATAATAATACAATGATATTGCCCCCTTCATATAATGAAAAATAGAAATTGCCCCATAAGTTATTTTTAATTAATTTTGTGCCATAATCAATAAATAATGATTGCCACAATAATTCATAAGACTGTAATGACTCCTCTTATGTTATGGATAGAAAGATAGCACAATCACGCCTCTCACAACCACCTCTTTCCTGGCGGTTTGTCAAAAAGCAGCTTAGTAAATCTGGAGGTTTGTATTTTTATCATGTTAAAAATGGGGAAGGCGATTTGCAATGTGAGGCTTTGTGAAAGTCTGGCTTTCAGCTGTTTAGTGACGATTATACTGGTGCTCTCATCAACCCATCCTTTATTAAATCTGAACCAGCATCCAGCTCAGCCATATACAAGTGCTTTAGACAGATCTGGTCATTTGGTGCTTGGACAAAACCGTTAGCTCCTATTTGGCACAATTGGTGGAACCAGATCATCGTTATGAAAAAACGTCACAGGATTACCTTGGTAAATGGCCTGATGACCATGATATCCCCTGACGTTTACCATAGACATCCTGTGCCTGTTTTCTGTGACTGGATGACCGGACACAAAGTCAGATATTGATGGGAGTCAGAGGACGTTTTCACCCCAAACGTGCAGCGATTTAAAGGCAAAATGATCCTTTGTACATGACATGTTTCTCTGTTGTCAGCGCTGTTAGGTGCGGAAACCATTAATTGAATACAGGATAGGACATCTGGTGCAGGTCAGAAATATAGAACTCCATATATCTACAGCAACGGAGCTACCGGGCATTGTAATCACCAGGCTGAGCGCGGGTAATGATTGCAGAGTGTACTGTGGACTATGTTATCTCTAGATCATGTGTAGTAATATCTCCTCTATGACTATTCATATACTCCAGGGACACCCAGTATGTAGGGGCTACAGGTAATATCTCCTCTATGACTATTCATATACTCCAGGGACACCCAGTATGTAGGGGCTACAGGTAATATCCCCTCTATGACTATTCATATACTCCAGGGACACCCAGTATGTAGGGGCTACAGGTAATATCCCCTCTCTGACTATTCATATACTCCAGGGACACCCAGTATGTAGGGGCTACAGGTAATATCTCCTCTATGACTATTCATATACTCCAGGGACACCCAGTATGTAGGGGCTACAGGTAATATCTCCTCTATGACTATTCATATACTCCAGGGACACCCAGTATGTAGGGGCTACAGGTAATATCTCCTCTATGATTATTCATATACTCCAGGGACACCCAGTATATAGGGGCTACAGGTAATATCCCCTCTATGACTATTCATATACTCCAGGGACACCCAGTATGTAGGGGCTACAGGTAATATCTCCTCTATGACTATTCATATACTCCAGGGACACCCAGTATGTAGGGGCTACAGGTAATATCTCCTCTATGACTATTCATATACTCCAGGGACACCCAGTATGTAGGGGCTACAGGTAATATCTCCTCTATGACTATTCATATACTCCAGGGACACCCAGTATGTAGGGGCTACAGGTAATATCTCCTCTATGACTATTCATATACTCCAGGGACACCCAGTATGTAGGGGCTACAGGTAATATCTGCAGAGACCACTCAGCTGCACTCAGCTTATTCCACATCTGTTTTATTTTGAATATTAATGATGTATTATTTACACATTAAAAGCATTTAACCCGGATGTTCCCACTCATGTACTTTACCCAGTCGGTATGTGATTGGGATTAGGGACATGGAGAGCTGTGACTGAGGGGTACAGCGTTGTGTCTTAGAGGGAACATTAAATATGAATGTGAGTGTGGACAAGATACCAGTCAACTGGCAGATGATGGACGTGAGCAAACACTCAGTGGAGTGAGGGTGATTTGCTGGGACAAACAGTTTGTATCCCACCAGTGTGCTTGATGTGTGTAATTATAATTATAATTCAGATGTTTCAAATGACATGTGCAATACTAGTCCTGTATAATGATATAACATGTAATATGATGATTATTCTCCTCAGATTACCTACAGATGAGTAGCCTGACGTGTGTTCCCTTGTACGCCACACGCTATAATAATGACATGTGTAATACTGGTCCAATATAATGATATAACATGTAATGTGGTGATTATTCACATCAGATTATACACAGATGAGTGGCGTGACATGCACTGACATGTACACCACACGCTACAGTAATGACATATGTAACCGTGTTCTGGATACATGTATGTGACGTCATCCTAATGTTGTGTTGCTGCCCCCCCAGGAATGGAGACGATGGTGACGATTATAACAGTGAAGAGGATGGGGGAGAGGGAGATAATAACAGCCAGTGCTCGTTGCTGTCCAGGTAGCGGGACTGTGGTGATCTGCATGGGGTGCCGTGTTGCTGTGTTCCCTGTGTGCTGTGTCTAACATGTGACCTTTATCCTATCACTGCCCAGAACTCCCAAACGCAGAAGGCGGAGCATAAAACGGGGAACGTATCTCTGCAGAGCTCGGTAATATGAGGTGCAGCATAATACACAGCAGGATGTAACATTATAACAGTTATAATAATAATTAAGTGGCCACTAACTTATTATTTTGCTGTTTGCACTTGTCGTCATCTGCCACTAGAGGGAGCTAGAGATTGATCCTACAGGTGTATCTTTACCTGAACCACAAGCAGGAGAAGAGTGAGATTAAATGTATAACCAGGATTGAAATATAAAGTTATACCCATTATTAGCTATCTGAATAGATTCCATCTGCCAGCTTCCAGGCATGGTGATTTCACCTTTTCTCCTGCTTCTGTCGGTGGCTAATGTGACGAAGCGCTATACACCTCATAGGTAACCGACCAGCCTCTTTGTAAGCACTGACTCCTGTCTCTGTAAGGATCTGACTGGTAAATGATCTGTGCTGCACTAAAACATAGAGGGGCATATTCAATTATATTCATATTCAATTACGATTTGCGGCTGCGATTACACCTATCCGCACGGGTCCCGGTACAGCAACATCGTGGATTTCTGTGCGCTACCGTAATGACGCTTTATACGACCCTGCTCCAGCCGGGTGACGATGTGAATCGCTGCAGTGGGCGGGGCCATAATAACGCCCTTTCCCCCTCTTGGCCCTTTGCGGTTGCAAGTAGGCCCAGACTGTGGGCCAAATTAGCAAAGAGGTATAACACCCTCACAGACTGTATGCGCAAATGTAGGACTGTTCTCTACCGTCCTATTATATAACAAGCAATGGTGGGATAAGACCATGAGGCATGACGCAGGCTCTAATTTTGTTACCATATAATTACTTTAAAATAGCTCTGGTTGATCTCTGTACACACCTCAGATTCCCAGTATTATATCTCTCTGACACCTGTCAGACGCATCTCATACCAACGAGCGGATGACATTCATCCCGGGAGCTGCAATCATTTCTGTCAGGCTGTAAGAGCACAGACAAAACACTTCATTAAGGATGTGAAGAGCCACTAATTGGAACCAGAGGAAGAAGCTACTGACGCTAACAGACTGGAGATGTAATATCTCAGCTGCATTATTTAAGTTGTGATTTACAGCAAAACGTTTCGAAGGGAAAGTACCTAAGTTTTATTTTTTTAATGATTTATTGGTTGTAAGCAGAATGCCGGTGATTCCATCTCTGAGAGTAGCAATGTTGGAGAAGATCACTGGTTGTGGGGAGGTGAAGATCAGAATTTACAAATTCTTCTAATAATCCACGTAATACTGTAAATAAACTAATTTCTATTATATATGGCTTGCCAGCTTGTTGATTTTCCCTTTTTGCTGCATGTTGTGCTGTGTGTATTGGGTTGGCGATTATACATGACATGGACAGCAGAGGCTGATGACAAACATGTGACATGGATGATCTGTTACTGATTTACTTCCTGCTGTCTTGGTATATATGACCCAATAGCCCTTCTTCTGAGTGGTACAATAAATAGTCTTATGATGTTGTACAATATTTGGGGGATAATACACCCCTCTGGTGAAGTTCCGTCACTATATAAAGGAGGACACCACAGTATGAACTCCAGACTTGACTTCAAGTTTTCCTTATATTTCCCAGTAAAGGGGTAAAATTATTCCTTATAAAATAGTTATTAACAATGAAATTAAGCAGCACAGTTTTTTATTACAGTTTTCCAAAATTTTAGTTTCATTTTATGAAATTAACATTTTTCATTTTATTAAAATTATATTTGTTTCTATGTATTTTTTGTGTTGCTTTGTGGCGATGAGAAACACTACCTTTTTCCTTTGCACCAGTTTTCATAAATGTCCCCCGTCCCCTAAACAGATTTTTTTCATAAATATTTAGGATACTGCATCTTGTCTTCCTGCTTGTGACATCGTAACTGATCTACTATCACCGACTGTTGAATTGCCGGTTGGCAGGCCATGCTGCAACTTGTAGTTCCGCCACAGCTACGAGTCACAGTAAAGAGAAAAGTAATATTGTTTGTAAAGGTGACAGATGTGGTCTTATGTTGCTTCTGTCTATCAGCAGGGTGTCCGACACACGGAACAAGATGAATGACGGGTATAAGCCGGTAACAAGGCAAGTGGGGGGCGCTGTGAACGGGGTTTCTCTATGGCTCTCTTCTCTCAGATGTGACGCTAACTCCTGTGCAATATATATAGGATAATGCACTCTCTATTGTAAATTATATGGACATTATTTTTATTATTAATAAAAGAAAGTCCTTGCACAGCTCTATACCAGAGTAACCGGCTCAGTACTGAGTTGTGTGCATTAATGCCAGTGTCCTTGGCTTCACCCACAACGCTGTCTCTCAATACACCCAAGTTGCAGTGCATAGCGCTATATACGCTCATAGACAAACCAAGGGGGGTTTCCTAGTGCCTGGAACCCCGCCCCCAAGCCTGCGGCACTGTATAATTGAGGTGGCTGGACCCTGCCCCCGCTTCACACGGCTCTGCTTGAAAAGGGAGATCTGCACTTAACAGTAGTGCACGCAGCATTGTCCATGTATATTATGGGGATAGGAAGAGCTGGAGAGCAGCCAAGCACTGTCTAATATTATAGCCATGCCCCCATGCGGCGTGGTGTGGAAACCCCCTTCTACAAATCCTCCATTTGCCCCTGACGCTCAGGAGAGAGACCGCCACACTCTCAGTCACAGCTGAAATAAACTCATTAGGGTTCATCTCAACATTAACCCCAATCCTCAGCTCCAAGCGAACTGCCAAACTAGCCTAAAACCCAGTGGCGGAGAATGAGCCTCAAGGACCATGAATGCTGTATTCCTGATAGCACCAGGTGTGATTTTCCTATAACTAGACATGCAATAATTCAGAGACCCTATATCCATGTAAACAATTGCTGTAACGAGGTAACTAAGTTATTACTGATGGTTCTGCAGTCAGTGCCTGAGGATAGTACTGACAGTACTGTATAATTATCACTATTAATCATCTCTCTCAGCCTCGCCGTTCAGCCCCCCAGCCTGGCATGTGTTGCGTGGGCCATCTGTATATACCCCAAAATACATATTGTCACAACAGACGTGAATCACACATCAGCGACTCCACGCTGAGTAATCCCACGGCCCGGCATTGTCAGAAGTATTATACTGCAGATCAGCTACACACAATATGACAAGTGCAGTATTTTATAAACTGACAATGGGAGTCTGCTGTATATTGAGCTCTGCAGCTTCTGATACTTTGTTATCTGGATTAGAGAGAAAAACGGGGGATTTGTTTCAGACAAAGACTTCACATAAAGCTGAATACACGTCGTGGGATTATCCTAGTGCTGGAATCCTGATCACACAGAGGAACGTCACCAGTCTCTATAGAGCTGGCTCTGGTCTGCAGTACAGATACTCATCCGTTATACAGAGACAATAGATGTTATGTTGTCAGAGCATCGCTGTGTCTTTCTGGTTGGGTTTTGTGTGCAGGTGACAAGGCATAAAAGGGGTTTGTGAGTGCCCTCATATTGTTAGACCTGCCCCCGCCCCATATACCCCTTGTGACAGTTTCCACCCCTGTGATTTTGGCAGTGACCTATGATGGCTGATTAAAGATAGCAAAGCGCACTCACGACAGCGCCATCCCTTACTGCAGTGCTCTTCTGTGACTTAACGTACCTGCAGGAAAGCCCATGTACAGGGCCTAATAACCAAACACACACAAGTGCTATATGCGATAACGACCGTCCCCATGTTCCCTCACTCTATCAGTTTAAAACAAAATTAAAGCTAAACTGTGACGTATTCTAGAAGAAAACCAGAAAGGGTTTTATGAATGAAAGGTAGTACTGCTCCATCACCTGTGTGTTCCAAACCCGCAGTGATATTTTAGTTGTAGTTTCGAGAACTGTGACATGGGTGTCCACTCTGATCTGCGCTAGACAGACGAGTCGTTCCATGCGCACTCACTTTGGGATAAATGTTAAAGAATTGCTGAATACCAATCACCGCCCGCCCCCGCTGTGCACACCCGGTGTTTCATGTTAATCACTGTGATGTTCGCTGAGTTGCAAGTTCACATGAATATGATTAACAGGAGGGCTCTGGTGAAAAGATAAAGGAAATATGTAACTGAGACAAATAAATAACCAATGACTCTGCTGAGCGGTAGACTCCGACAGCTGATTTACTAATCGCTTTGTAGAAACCACATCTAATCCAGTGATTATTGAATTATTTCATACATTTATCTCCAGTTTTTTACATTAGGCAAATGCAAAGAGATAGTTATATAATAGGGGTACTGTGCCTTTAAATGACGAAGAGGAATTCACTTATCACTAGAGATGGTCACTGACCCCCGTGTTTTGGTTTTGGATTCGGTTTTGGATCTGGATTACCGTCGTGTTTTGGTTTTGGTTTTGGTTTTGCAAAACCGCCATTGCGTGTTTTGGTTTTGGTTTTGGTTTTGTTTGGTTTTGTTTTGCTATTTTTTGGGAAAATCCATGTTTTTGGGCCTAAATTAACCCAATTTAGTGCTCCAACTGTTTTAGAGACAAGTAATCTAATTGTTGAGGTAATAAATCATCCAAAAAAACTGTTTAATTCTTCGTTGGTAGGCCTATTCTACACACAAAACAGATTGTCTTCCTCTCCATCTATGCATATTGGCAATGCAGCCATCGTCTTTGAATGTATATTACACCCTACACTTATAGTTAAATATGTAAAGAAATGGAAAAAGCCAGTTTGGTTTCTGTCTCTCAAGGCCCCCCTCCACTTGTATAAAATACCAAAATATTCAGCCATTATAGACTGTACAATATTAATTGACATGGAGAAAGCCAGTTTGGTTTCTGTCTCTCTAGGCCCCCCTCCACTTGTATAAAATACTAAAAAATTCAGCCATTATAGACTGTACAATATTAATTGACATGGAGAAAGACAGTTTGGGGTCACTCTGTCTCTCTAGGCCCCCCTCCACTTGTATAAAATACCAAAAAATTCAGCCATTATAGACTGTACAATATTAATTGACATGGAGAAAGCCAGTTTGGTTTCTGTCTCTCTAGGCCCCCCTCCACTTGTATAAAATACTAAAAAATTCAGCCATTATAGACTGTACAATATTAATTGACATGGAGAAAGACAGTTTGGGGTCACTCTGTCTCTCTAGGCCCCCCTCCACTTGTATAAAATACCAAAAAATTCAGCCATTATAGACTGTACAATATTAATTGACATGGAGAAAGCCAGTTTGGTTTCTGTCTCTCTAGGCCCCCCTCCACTTGTATAAAATACTAAAAAATTCAGCCATTATAGACTGTACAATATTATGAAAAATGGACAAAGCCAGTTTAGGGTCACTCTGTCTATGACACCCTACCCTTAAGGATAAATTGCCCTAACAGCAGCCTTTCAAGATGGTATGTGATATGGAAATGCCACAAGTCCCTTTCCTCTTTGGGGGTAGATTGCACCCTACACTTACATAGAAAGTTTTAAAAAGATGTTATCGGCATCATCTTCAGCTTCATCCTCACCCTCATCAGTGTGTACGTCATCATCACAGACTATCAATTCATCGCCGCTTGAATCCGCCATTAGAGAACAGTCAGTGCTTGGATGTCTTGGATGGTGAAGGCCTTCCTCGTGGAAGATGTAGTTCATTTTTATAAACATCATTTTCTCCACATTTTTGGGAAGTAACCTTCTACGGCGATCACTGACTAAGTTCCCTGCTGTGCTGAACACTCGTTCAGAGTACACACTGGAGGGTGGGCAGCTTAGGTATTGCAAAGCAAGTTTGTACATGGGTTTCCAAATGGCCTGCTTTTCTTCCCAGTAAGGAAAGGGACTGTCTGACATTTCCATATCAACTACCTCTTGAAAGTAATCCTCCACCATCCTTTGCATGTTTATACTCATATTGGATGGAGTTATGGGCAAAGTGACACATTTTTTTGAAAAATCCTTCAAACCAGCCCAGATGTTAAATTGTTCTCGTCTGCCCCCTGTGTCTTCCCTGCTTCTTTTTTGGAAATTTAATTTTTTACGAGCAACAGCTTGAGAAAGTGAAGGAGGACACGTCGTCAAGCCGAGGCCCAGTTCAGCGGCCAACTTGCTGAGCAATAGCTCCTTGCAAAAGTTCACATCTCGCTCATTTACAAGTAAAGACTCAATGTAGGTTTTAAACCTTGGATCAAGCACAGTGGCCAAAACGTACTGATCCGAGTTCAAGATCTTAATAACTCGAGGATCATTGTGAAGCGAATTAAGTACTTGATCGACAAGGCCAACATACTTTGCTGAATTGCTTGCTTTCAGCTCCTCCTTCATTTTCTCAAGCTGCTTTTCCAATAGTCTAATTAAAGGAATGACTTGGCTCAAACTAGCAGAGTCTGCACTGACCTCACATGTCACAACTTCAAATGGTTTCAGCACCTTGCACAGCACTGAAAGGATTCCCCACTGTGCAAGAGTGAAATACATCCCCCCTCCTTTCCCAATGTCATGACTTGTGCAATATGCTTGGATGGCTTTGCGCTGTTCCTCCATCCTCTGAAGCATGTACAGGGTGGAATTCCACCGAGTTACCACCTCTTGCTTAAGTTGGTGGCAGGGCAAGTTAAACTGCTCTTGGAGCTGCTGTAATCTCCTACATGCTGTGGCTGAATGCCTGAAATGGCCTGAAATTTTACGGGCCACCGAAAGCATCTCCTGCACCTCACGGTTATTTCGTAGGAAGCTCTGCACCACCAAGTTGATGGTGTGAGCAAAACAGGGAATATGTTGGAAATCACCCAGCTGTAATGCTCGCACTATATTGTTGGCGTTATCTGAAATGACATACCCTGGGGAGAGTCCGAGTGGTATAAGCCATGCATCAATCACATCTCTCAGTTTGCGTAACAAATTGTCAGCCGTATGCCTGTTAGTGAAGCCGGTGATACAAAGAGTGGCCTGCCTGTGACAAATGTTACGTAGTGGTGTACATGCTGCTGCTTTTCCTGCTGGTGAAGGTGAATGACCAACCCAGTGGGCTGTCACAGTCATATAGTCTTTGGTTTGGCCACTTCCACTTGTCCACATATCTGTGGTTAAGTGAACAGTGGGCAGAATGGCATTTTTCAGCGCAATCTCTACATTTTTACACACTTTTTGGTATAGTTGTGGAATAGCTTTACGGGAGAAATGGTGTCGCGATGGAATTCTGTAACGCGGACACAAAACCTCAATTAACTGTGAAAAACCAGCTGCGTTTATTGTGGAGATTGGACGCAGATCTAACACTAACATTGCAGCCATGGCGTCTGTGATTCGCTTGGCGACTGGGTGACTGCTGTCATATTTGCTTCCCCTCGCAAATGATTGTTTCACAGTTAATTGCTGAAATGTAGGACTGCTCATTTTATTCACCTGCCTCTGGGATGACGATTCACCCCCAGCAGCAGCAACAGCAGCAGCAGGACTAACGCTTTCTTCAGAGGAATCAATAATAGTGCCGGAGTCATCCAGCCTTAAGTGGGATGCCGGGCTAACTCCGAGCGCTACTGAGGATATTGATGAGGATGGTGTGGTGGGTGTATTTTGTAGCCGTCGGTATGTCGGTGAGCGGAGGGTCTTAGCTGATGAGGGAGTGCTTGTATTCTTTTGGGAAGAACTTTCAGCTTTTCCCAACACTTTGCCATGAACTCTCGTTAAATGGCGTAACATAGACGAGGTTCCAAGATGGTTAAGGTCCCTCCCTCGACTGACTGTGGCTTGACATACACTACAAATGGCTATACAATTGTTGTCTGGATTTGGGTAGAAATAATTCCACACATAAGAAGTGGATTTTTTTGTTTTATGCCCAGGCATGACAATGGCCTTTTTCTTGTCACGTGCCAGAACTGCTGCCACTGGTGCAGGACTTACACAAACAACCTCATCCTCATCAACATCCTCATTAGCGCCCTCGTCGCCTACACAAATCTCCCCCTCATCCTCTTCTAATTCCAAAGTGGCATCCTCAATTTGGGTATCACCGGCTACACTCGGGCTATTAAGGCACACATCAGCAGAATGCTCACGATTAGACATCCCACTGTTGGATGGACTCTCCACAGGGATTGTTGTCATTTGTGAATCAGAGCAAATATTCTCCTGTAATGCCTCACTGGTATCTTGCAGCTCAGCTTTGACGCGTAACAGTAGTTGTGCACCAATTGTAGCCTGGGTAACTTTTTGGGATCTGCCACTAATAGCCAAAGGTGAAGGCCTCATTCTCTCTTTGCCACTGCGTGTGTAGAATGGCATGCTTGCAATTTTTTTTTTATCGTCACTTAACTTTTGCTCAGTTACACTTCTTTTTCGCTTCAATACAGTAAATTTTTTTTTGGTTTTTGTTTTTTGCACTTATTTGAAAACACTCTGTTGTTTGACATCGCCTTGGCCAGATGACGTACTGGGAACACTAACATCAGGACTGGTGACAGAACCTGGTTGCTCATTTAGATCATATGTGGACTGCTTTGAATCCATTCTGAGCGCAAACCACTGGGGAGTGCTAAAAATTATTGAGTAGATACTGCTGACAGATATGACTTTTGACAGCCAGAAATATTAATGCACAATTAGGGAGGACACCCCAAAAACACTGAGGAGTGCTAAAAATTATTGAGTAGATACTGCTGACAGATATGACTTTTGACAGCCAGAAATATTAATGCACAATTAGGGAGGACACCCCAAAAACACTGAGGAGTGCTAAAAATTATTGAGTAGATACTGCTGACAGATATGACTTTTGACAGCCAGAAATATTAATGCACAATTAGGGAGGACACCCCAAAAACACTGAGGAGTGCTAAAAATTATTGAGTAGATACTGCTGACAGATATGACTTTTGACAGCCAGAAATATTAATGCACAATTAGGGAGGACACCCCAAAAACACTGAGGAGTGCTAAAAATTATTGAGTAGATACTGCTGACAGATATGACTTTTGACAGCCAGAAATATTAATGCACAATTAGGGAGGACACCCCAAAAACACTGAGGAGTGCTAAAAATTATTGAGTAGATACTGCTGACAGATATGACTTTTGACAGCCAGAAATATTAATGCACAATTAGGGAGGACACCCCAAAAACACTGAGGAGTGCTAAAAATTATTGAGTAGATACTGCTGACAGATATGACTTTTGACAGCCAGAAATATTAATGCACAATTAGGGAGGACACCCCAAAAACACTGAGGAGTGCTAAAAATTATTGAGTAGATACTGCTGACAGATATGACTTTTGACAGCCAGAAATATTAATGCACAATTAGGGAGGACACCCCAAAAACACTGAGGAGTGCTAAAAATTATTGAGTAGATACTGCTGACAGATATGACTTTTGACAGCCAGAAATATTAATGCACAATTAGGGAGGACACCCCAAAAACACTGAGGAGTGCTAAAAATTATTGAGTAGATACTGCTGACAGATATGACTTTTGACAGCCAGAAATATTAATGCACAATTAGGGAGGACACCCCAAAAACACTGAGGAGTGCTAAAAATTATTGAGTAGATACTGCTGACAGATATGACTTTTGACAGCCAGAAATATTAATGCACAATTAGGGAGGACACCCCAAAAACACTGAGGAGTGCTAAAAATTATTGAGTAGATACTGCTGACAGATATGACTTTTGACAGCCAGAAATATTAATGCACAATTAGGGAGGACACCCCAAAAACACTGAGGAGTGCTAAAAATTATTGAGTAGATACTGCTGACAGATATGACTTTTGACAGCCAGAAATATTAATGCACAATTAGGGAGGACACCCCAAAAACACTGAGGAGTGCTAAAAATTATTGAGTAGATACTGCTGACAGATATGACTTTTGACAGCCAGAAATATTAATGCACAATTAGGGAGGACACCCCAAAAACACTGAGGAGTGCTAAAAATTATTGAGTAGATACTGCTGACAGATATGACTTTTGACAGCCAGAAATATTAATGCACAATTAGGGAGGACACCCCAAAAACACTGAGGAGTGCTAAAAATTATTGAGTAGATACTGCTGACAGATATGACTTTTGACAGCCAGAAATATTAATGCACAATTAGGGAGGACACCCCAAAAACACTGAGGAGTGCTAAAAATTATTGAGTAGATACTGCTGACAGATATGACTTTTGACAGCCAGAAATATTAATGCACAATTAGGGAGGACACCCCAAAAACACTGAGGAGTGCTAAAAATTATTGAGTAGATACTGCTGACAGATATGACTTTTGACAGCCAGAAATATTAATGCACAATTAGGGAGGACACCCCAAAAACACTGAGGAGTGCTAAAAATTATTGAGTAGATACTGCTGACAGATATGACTTTTGACAGCCAGAAATATTAATGCACAATTAGGGAGGACACCCCAAAAACACTGAGGAGTGCTAAAAATTATTGAGTAGATACTGCTGACAGATATGACTTTTGACAGCCAGAAATATTAATGCACAATTAGGGAGGACACCCCAAAAACACTGAGGAGTGCTAAAAATTATTGAGTAGATACTGCTGACAGATATGACTTTTGACAGCCAGAAATATTAATGCACAATTAGGGAGGACACCCCAAAAACACTGAGGAGTGCTAAAAATTATTGAGTAGATACTGCTGACAGATATGACTTTTGACAGCCAGAAATATTAATGCACAATTAGGGAGGACACCCCAAAAACACTGAGGAGTGCTAAAAATTATTGAGTAGATACTGCTGACAGATATGACTTTTGACAGCCAGAAATATTAATGCACAATTAGGGAGGACACCCCAAAAACACTGAGGAGTGCTAAAAATTATTGAGTAGATACTGCTGACAGATATGACTTTTGACAGCCAGAAATATTAATGCACAATTAGGGAGGACACCCCAAAAACACTGAGGAGTGCTAAAAATTATTGAGTAGATACTGCTGACAGATATGACTTTTGACAGCCAGAAATATTAATGCACAATTAGGGAGGACACCCCAAAAACACTGAGGAGTGCTAAAAATTATTGAGTAGATACTGCTGACAGATATGACTTTTGACAGCCAGAAATATTAATGCACAATTAGGGAGGACACCCCAAAAACACTGAGGAGTGCTAAAAATTATTGAGTAGATACTGCTGACAGATATGACTTTTGACAGCCAGAAATATTAATGCACAATTAGGGAGGACACCCCAAAAACACTGAGGAGTGCTAAAAATTATTGAGTAGATACTGCTGACAGATATGACTTTTGACAGCCAGAAATATTAATGCACAATTAGGGAGGACACCCCAAAAACACTGAGGTGTGCTACAAATTATTTAGTAGATACTGCTGACAGATATGACTTTTGACAGCCAGAAATATTAATGCACAATTATGGGGGACACCCCAAAAGCGCTGGGGAGTGCCAAATATGAAGAAAAAATAATAAACCTCTATCCTCCTCTCTGCACTAGCGATTTTGGTTAGAGCAATTGCAAGAACAATATGGTATTCTCTGTCCCTGCTCTAATTAGCCTATGACTACACCCTGCTCTCTCCCTCTGTCAAATGGCGATGGATTGGTCACATTGGGACAAAACATTTCCCATTTCTTATATATTTCTGTGTTTATTTCTTTCTCCGCACAGGGAGGAGCTGGATGATTTGAGGTACCAGACGGATGTTTTCCTGCTGACGTTAGTTCTGGGATTGTCACTTCTAGTCTATATATTGCTGATGAGAATACTGAGAACAGGACTGAGGGGTCTATGCATTAAAGTACGATGAGCCATTAAAATGGAGTGTTCTCTGTAAAAGGCATGAAGGCCTCTGGGAGATCCAGGGAAGAGGTGGGCGTGTGGGGGCAGGACTCGGCAAATTGCGTCATTTGGCCCTGCCCATTACACAATGATGCAAACGCCGTAATTTTACTACTGGGAGTGGGCCATAATTATGGGATTCCCAGAGAATGGAGGCTCCAAATCCTGCTCACCACTAGGAAGTGTTCAAGAAGGAAAGAGGTTAGAAGTTATTCTTGGTGCACAATGATTCCCATCCTGTTCATCAATTATCATTGGGACATGACATACATTTAAAATATAACCTTTATTGACATAAATATAAAAAGTCTCTAAAAACTGTGCGAAATATAGTGTGAAAAATAGGTGAATATAGTGAGTTAAAACGCTGGATGCGCTTAAACTTCTATTTATTAATTCCTGACCACTGCAGATTAACTTGCCATATTGGTTTATTTATTATAGGTTCCAACCCTGATTGTAAATATCTATTCTCTATCCCTCGACAATTCGGCTTTCATTATCGGTATTTTAGAGATATATAGAAAGTCTAAAGAGTCACTCACTAAAACTCTATTGTTAAAGATGATTTATGAGTTAGGAGTGCTGCGTGCTGATACATTAACAATATGTATCGCTCTTATAGGCATAGATTTTTCCAATCTCCTATATAGAGTATATGGCTCTCCTTATAAAGAGTCCTTTAAGGACTCTTTATAAGGAGAGCCATATACTCTATAAAGGAGATTGGAAAAAGGTTATAAAAAGGTTATATTTTAAATGTATGTCATGTCCCAATGATAATTGATGAACAGGATGGGAATCATTGTGCACCAAGAATAACTTCTAACCTCTTTCCTTCTTGAACTATACCAAATATGTTATTGGTAGCACCCATCTGCGTGAGATAAGAATTTTTCTTAGGATTTAAGCATTGGAGGGTCATTCCCTAATCTGTGCGATAGAAAACCCCTTTTCCCTTTTAAGTCTCACCACTAGGAAGTGGGCAGATGCGGGAGAATGCCCTACTCCCCCGGAATGCCTGGAGACCTACTCGGATTACGGGAATCTCCCAGACATTTTGGGAGAGCGGGCACGTTTAGGCTTATGGCAGGAGAAACCTTCAACTTTTTCAATATTATTGCAAAGTTTTACAACTGTCCCCACCCGGCTACTTCCTAAAGCCACCAGTCTGGCAAAATTTTCTGGGGAGAACACTGCATTGGAAGTGCACAGCAGGTTTTCCTTTCACCGGCAGTGCTAGGCTGCCGGTAAAGAGGAAAAACTCTTTGCACCAGAGGGGTAACTTCGCCGGAACTCCCAGAGTAGTCCCGACATGGTGCATATCACCGGTGCTTAAATATGCATCGCTGACATTTGCGATGCATATTTACTAGCACCGGATTATATTAATACATAGATCCCTCAGTGACTATAGCTGTTTTGTGTCTGTGTGAGGAGCAGGGGGAGACCTAAATTCTGGCAGAATAGAGCTATGAATCCCAGATCTACTGTGACCGAGTTTGCATGATGTGTGCTGTGGTTCAAGGGGCTGATTTATTAGGGAGAGAAAATTATTATTATTATTATTATTATTATTATTATTATTATAATTATTATTAATAAAATGTGCCTTGCTGGCAAAATCAGATATTACGTAACATGAATATTATATTTAGCTTACAGTTTTATATATAAAAAGCTTTTATTTTATTTTATTTTAAAAAAAGAACAGCTTTTATTTCATATTTTTAGCATTAACATTGGAACTGGAAGTGTAAACCAGGCACCTACTTCCACTCACGCACCCCCATGATGGATCAGTAGAACAGATCAGGAGCTCCAGAACCAGAACAGTTACTTATGGCAATGGTGGGCTGCGTTCCGCTCTACGGGCCATACCGTGTGGTCGGTGCGTACGTGGAACTTAACTCTTGGTTTGAGGTTGTAGTTTCACTGCTATTGCAAAAAAATAAGCTTTTATACAATTCAGCACTAGATATCTATAGATATAGTATTTTTTTTCTGTGAGGAGGGGCAATATAACTATTATTTCAAAGAGATCTGGGGGAAAAATATATTGAGGTGCGCTTCCTGCAAATCGCCAATATTCGGCAACTTTGACAGCTGATTTTATTACGACAATGTATTTAAAGGCAAAAATTTGCAGAAAGCGCACCTTAATACTTTTACCCCTTGGGGTGAAAACAAAATCTGTTTCATCAATATCATTTTTAGTGTTCTCCTCTGTTCATTCCATCCTGACATTAATATTTGTGGACTCACGTTGGTGCAAGTGCTGCCACAATTCTTCTTAAATCAGCCCCTAAGTTTTGGTACGTAGAATGACATCATAGAAGGAAACTAGACTTGAGATTGGCAGCCTGTGACTTTCCAGCAGTTGTAGAGCTACAAGTCCCAGCATAGAAGGCATGCTGGGACTTGTAGTGGTACTGCGGCTAGAGAGCCTCAGGTTGTCTTCAGACAGTGATGTCAACAAGTAGAGAAATAATACGGTTAATGATTAGTGTCTTGGTGTGCAGTGTGGCGGTATAATGTGTGCAGTGCTGTGATACGTTTCATGGTGTGCAGTGTGTCGGTAGTTATATGGTTTGCAGTGCGATAGATATTATAGGACAATATGAATGAGAGTCTTTTTATATTTCTCTGACACATGCATCTTTCATTGTGCAGCTTATGCCAACATAACTTATGATATCACTACTATATATATATATCTACATGTGCTGTGTTTAACTCTAGAGCATGACTTTCTGGAAAAATGAATCCAGCTAATTCTGTAACCCTGACATGTTATGGTCTGAACATCATTTAAAGTTGCACGAAAGTCCATTTGCTCAATGTAAGGGGCGTCTTGGTGCACAATTGATGCACTGCACATACTCACAAATGGCGCCCGTGTTTAGATTGCACACATCTTGCACTTGCAGCTCCTGGACCTTGGAGAGAGTGATAAGATAACATGTATGTACAGTACAACAGGGATGGCAGTCACAAGTCAAACACACACTTTTCAGATTTGTCATATTGGGAGCTAAATGGATCTTGAAATTCGTTGGCTGCCAGATGTAAATTTGCACCTACATAAACTGGGTGCAGGGTTTGGAGTTAATGATTTCGATAGGTGGATCCACCAAGAGGATTTTCCGACCCCATTACAGCAACTTCTTGACCACACAAGGTCAAGACAGTCCAAGGCCCCTAGGACAAGCCTGGGCCCGGATACTTTGCACCTGCCCCTATTGGCATCCCTGGGTGCATCTATCCACTAGATTTAAGGTTTAACCTATCTTAAGATACCTGCAACTCGTAATACAGATGTGGAAGTGGAAGTGTGCGGTGTATCTCTAAACCAGGCCTTAAAACATTATCCATACAGAGAGGTGGATCTTTGCAGGCCTCGCCAGGAGAAGGATCTCAGTTGGAGATTATAGTGATGGACATCTTTACAGTCAATTCCTCTGTCACCCCAATCTACCATGTAACAGATTTTAGTGACAGATATCAGTCATTGACTTAACCCATTCATTTGCCTTCCTCTGTTTGGCCATCACTAGAGGAGCTGACATTTTTGTTGTCTCTCAAACCTCAAAAGGTTGTTTCTTCTGTGCAAAATCAGCTGGCGATACAGATACAGGGATTATCTGCTGCAGATGGTCCTAGGACCCCCCTTGTTAATCGTGAGCGGCATGAATTAGGTTATGTATAGACATCATCTTGCTGTGTACCCATTGTAGACTACAGCATCGACCACGGCTTTGATGGCTGATTCGATAGATATCATTGATTCCTACACTAGACGTATTGGCCGTACACACTGACACTTCTCCAATTGCTCGACAGACCAGTAACCAGAGCTTCATGAAAAAGTGTCAGTGTGTTCTGCCAGCACATTTACTAATAGGATCAATGATTCCCAGCTCGTCGTCTGCTCATGTTGCATCATTGAATACAGCTCAGATAGGAACATAAAGCGGACGTATATAGAATGGAACTGTGTGTATCTTCACATAGATCTCCTCACACTGACGCAGGTGGAAGTATCCTGTCTCCCCTTCCTACCATCCTCCTAAGTAAACCATATCCTGATATTCACATCACAGTCAGGTCCAGGCCATGAATGAGCTGGATACATTTCTTATTTATTCTGATGAAAATTGCACAATGTGAGAACTAATTACTTTCTGTTATTTCAGAGCTAAAGGGAAGGAGAAAAAATCTGGCATTTTCAGGTACATAAATAACATAATATTATAGTAATATGATAGGATAGAAGCAGCACAGGTAACGTAATAACATAGATATAGACAACACCAACATTGTAGCATAGTTTAGCAAGAACAATAGTAAAGTACAAGAGAAGGTTAATTAATCAACACCCCCCATTCAGAGGGTCCCTAGGAACCCCCCATTACATTAACCTGGGAGCTGCATCACCCAGCAGTCTGCTTCTCCTCCTGCTCAGGACTAATACAGCCCACCTGTTCAGTAGAACTCTACTGGGGGAGCTCCGCCGCTCTGTGCCACTGGGTGGGGTACGCAATTCCAGCACTGGAAATGTCGGCACTTAACCTGCCGACATGAACATGTTGGCTGGATTAATGCTGACAGCTCCATTGTGCCGACAGGTTCACAATGTCGAAAGTGTGATTGGCAGCATGGACAATGGCGCTAATCACAATGCCAACATTAAAAGAGTTGCGGAGGCGGTTCTATACCCCGGAACCACCATCATTACTCTTTTAATGTTGGCATTGTGATTAGCGACATTGGATAATGCACCTCTCACCTACACACAGTGAGGGCAGCCATTTTGAGAGTGTAGCCTATCAGTTCACTAGGAACCAGTGATGTCACTGGGCTGAATTCTCCTCAAGGTCGGTCCAGCCCACAAAATGGCTGCCTCCAAATAAAAACAGGTATATTCGTGCCATTGTAATTTGCACATTTTTGGGTATATTATTCCATGCTGTTTGTTGTAGTGTCTCTGTTTGCTCTGGTTGATCAGATATAATAATCACAGATAATGAATGTATCGGGTATGAATGTGCAGTCACTGAAGGTTCACTCAGAGGACGTCAGTTGGATGCACACTCACTGATTATCCCTTGGTGAGCCAGCCGTCTGCACGCTACACGACAGACTAATGGGCTTGTTAGGATACAACCGTCATGCTGGATATTTTTGGCAGCCAGGTGAAACACCTACTGTGCAGACATTGAGGATAACAAAGTTTGTTTAAATACACCATCTGCACAGCGCTGAAACAGAGATATTCCCTGACTATAGTGGAGCTGGGAAGAGGCCATTTATATTCTACAATTCAGACTGCTGAGCAATATCCAGCTGTAGCGAGTTCAGACTGCAGCTAATGCAAATTTCCTTTTGAGACATCGACAACTTTTAAAGCCTCCAGTACATACAGGGGGAGGCGGGGGGCACAAAAAGTACCAGCTTCGGACCTGTCACGTGCCTCCATTTGCAGGCGTAGCAAGATGGCAGCGTTTCCGGAGCAGCAGAAGTTTGCATAGGTCGAGGGGAGAGGTTGGGTTTGGTGAAGGCTATCAGAGAGCCTAATTACACCAATCTGCGCAGAATTGTTGATTCTATTTGTGGGGAAAGATTATTGTAATGAGTAGAAAAGGAGGAGAGGGCACATTTTAGGGGTGGTCCTTGATGTACAGAAGAGCACATAGCCATTTCCACTTCTTGGTTTTCAGGTCTTCGGGTCTCATCATATAGTTTGAATGGTACCTGTTTTTCTCTGCCTTGTTGCGCTTCAGGGTAGAACCTAGACAACCACACGGAGGGTTATCCAGGTGCCCAGTATCCCCCTCTAGACCAGATTTACTAATTAACACAGAGGTAGACAAAATAATGCCAATTTAGAAACCAGTCAGTCACATCTAAGAGCCAGCAAGACTTTCAGGAGTCAATGGCATCAATAGCAATGACTCCCAAATCTTAGGTGACAGCAGTCATTGTTAGGCAGATTAGCAGCCTGGGCTTGTGGGAGTTTTCCAGCATTAAATTCAAATTTGAAGAAAGTGAAAAACCACTTTGACGGTCTATCTTAGAGCTTGGCTGTAAATGATGGATTTCTTTATGTGTCCTGGGTGAAAGCTGTTCCATCTTAGATATGCTGGGCAGCCTGTAGGTTTATGATAGACTGATGTTTGTATAGTATTGTTTTTATATCTGAGATGGAACAGCTTTCACCCAGTACACATAAAGTAGTCCATCATTTACAGCCAAGCTCTGAAATACATTCGGATTTGTTCAGACTGTGAAGACAGAAAACAACACCTGTTATCACTGAGGAATACATTCCTACAATAAGGATACCATCCAATAGTTATAGATCCACAGAGCTACAAGAATCCCAAGGAGTAGCCTCCTGGATTACAAACAGAAGGAGGATAACAGCAGGGTGCCCCTAGTGGTCACTTAAAATCCCCACATGAACATCTTGGGGACAATTGCTGCTGATCTTCAGCCCATATTTCAGAAAGACAATAGACTGTAGGAAATATTCCCAGATTTACCTCTCCTTTCATAAAAACAACCTCCGAACTTAATATCCTCGTTAGAAGTACCCTCTCATCACCATCAGAGACTGGCACCTTCCCTTACAAAAACAAAAAATGCAAAACCTGCACCCATGTCCTACCTACATTCACATTCCACATACCCAACATACAACAGGACTATAAAATCACTGACACATTCTCATGTACATCCTCCAATGTGGTGTACATGATACAGTCTACAAGGTGCCCTGAGGGAATCTACATTGGAGAGACCAAGCAGAAACTGCAATCCAGGATGAATCTACACAGACACACAATAAAGAATACTCTGGACACCCCAGTGGGTAAACACTTCTCTGGACCAGGACACAGTATGACAGATTTGAAAGTCTTAATACTGAAAGGTTTTTTAAAAATGACAGAGAGAGAAAAATTTGTGAATTCAAGTTGATAAGAACATTCCAGTCATTAACTCAAGGACTCAACCTAACACCTGGATTTATGACCCACTACATGGACACACTTCACACCCCACAACAGAGTGACTCCAGATCTCTGGACTCCTAGGACTTTCACTCTTCCATCCGTAACGAAAACCCCCGTTTTATTACTTTAGCTTATCTTAATGATATATCCCCCCCCCCACCCCCTGTGCAAATTACTTGATGTAACACATACTTACCAACTTTACAATGTTGGTATCCGGGAGCCTGCGAGGGAGGTGGGCATCATGGGGTGCGGGCCTCCAAAATCCACGTAATTTTGGACACGCCCCCGTGACGGCATGGCGCAAAATGCGTCATTTGACAGCGGGGGCGGGGCCAAATGCCGCGATTCACCAGGAATCGCGGCGTTTGTGACCTAATTCTGCCCACTTCACTAGGAAGTGGGCAGATCCGGGATTTTGCCACACTCGCCCGGGAGTCCGGGAGACTCTCTCAAAACGCGGGAGTCTCCCGGACATTCCGGGAGAGTTGGCAAGTATGTTTAACATCTCTTAAATGTTGTGCCCTTTTCTCAGTCATTCATTTATAAACGTGCCTGATGTAGTGGCCTATGTGCTCTAAAAGCTAGCAGATATAAAATGTATTTTGGTTAGACAAGAAAGGTATCACTTCAATAATACTTTTGTCTTTTTTGACACAAAAGTATTAAACATCACATAGATTTTTCTGGCTGATACGCAATAATTAAAAATACATTTTTTTGCTACACATTCACATACTTTGCAAACATCCCTCAAGTCAACAGTTCAGCAATAGCATTCAGTGGCTCTTTGTGGTAAGATTCTCCATTAACCCAGCAGTCACACAGATAAGTCACTGCCAGCAGCCAAAACCCACTAACTACTACCAGTCTATTTTTGGCTTCTCCCCATTCTCCCCAAGAATCTCCTGAAGCCTTCTAGCACATTCTGGAACCAAAATAACTGTTTTTGCTGTCTTTTGCAACTTGTTGCCGTGTCTAACTTTCTCTGCATGTTTCTAGTGCAGTCTGGGGCTCTAGTGACCAGCCTGGGGCTGTAATTTGCAGTTTGTCCACCCCAAAATGGCCAACGCTATAAGCAATGAACTTCCAAGAGGCAGTCTGGGAGATGTAGTTCTCTGAGTGAGTGCATGTAGTGAGTACCTGTGATTTGCAGGTGATTACATAATGCATTATTTTTTTGACTATAAACGACATCATGTTTATTACAGACATATGGGTTATAAAGCTTAAATATGAAACTGGAAGCTGCTTAGTTATTTGTTTTTCAATTAAATCAGACTGCTGTCAAATCTTTGATCGTATCCACGAATCACTGCAGAGAATTAGCAGCAACTGCTAGCCAGTGAAATATATGCAAATTTGGGCCTCTGTGCACGGCATCTCCTCTCACTACCCTAACCAGAGTGATGCAAGATAAAGAAGCTCCACCGGCTCTATTAGAGACAGGTTATCTAGCTCAGTAAGGAACATACTGCGATATACAGTGTTCATAGCCGAACCCTGGGATATCTCGTCTTTCTTTTAGACAGTAGCATTAGTGTATTTAATAGCTGAGTGAGTGACTATCATAAAATGTGATGCTACAAATATCTATATGTAAAATATCTATCTGTTACAATGTTTTCATGTAATTAATCCTCACATTATTATTAGAATAATAATTGACCAAAACTCATAATAATTTCATTTAATTTGGATAGCTGATCCTTTCATTAAGCCACATCATGATCTAACCACTGCCCTGAGCAATGATGAACTGTACGTAAATTGTACGTATAAGATAATAATGATGAATTATAAAAGTTGGGTTGTAAGTCTTCGAGTTGAGTCCAGATTGCCTCATGCAGTCATCTCAGTTGTGTTTTACTGTTAAACAACTCCCAGATACCCCGATTTAATTATAACTGACTTAACCCAGTTAAAGATCATTAAAATGTCACGTTGTAGCCACAGATTAATTCTCATTATTGCAAAGAGAGAGAGAGAAAGGGGCCCTTAATACACCCTGTCATTCTCGCAGTGATTAAAGAGGAGCTTTTTAGACAATTAGCCCAGAATGATGCTTTGTAGTCGACGAGATTACAACTCCATGCTGTATAGTATTTATTTACATATTTAAACTATGGGCTAGATTTACTAAACTGCGGATTTGAAAAAGTGGAGATGTTGCCTATAGCAACCAATCAGATTCTAGCTGTCATTTATTTAGTGCACTCTACAAAATGACAGCTAAAATCTGATTGGTTGCTATCGGCAACATCTTCACTTTTTCAAACCCACAGTTTAGTAAATCTAGCCCTATGTCTTACATAAAATAAGAGTTCTGGGAGGAAAATGTGCGTATGTGCTCGGTCCAGGAACTTGTAGATTTTTTCTTATAAAAATCACATACAAGGCAATAATTACTTTTACTATTCTCTGAAATTGCATCATAAGTATCGATTAAGAACTAATTCGATAGCACACAGACAGTCATGATAATTAATATTTATGGGGCTCTTGGTATCTCCAAGTCAAAGGTTATATTAAAGATTTCATTGATTATGTGTATGGATGTGAAACCGATGGATACCAGGAAGGGTTTTTATTAGGTAAACCATAATGACCCAGGTGTTCTGTATATATGAAATTCATCAATATAATGAATATGATAATAATAGGACATTAACTGTTCCCTGACAAAATATTGTTTAGCATAATACAGACATATTTCTGGGAGACCCACATTAAACAACTTTGTTTCACCCCTTAATGACCTAGGTATTGTTTACTTGACTGACCTGACTAATTGTCATGTGTTTATAACACGTTTTGTTTACCCATCGCCTACGCACAATGCAGGCAGACATTTTGGAGGGCGATCCACTATTCAACCCATAAATTCATTTTGGAACTAAAACCACCACTGAGGCACGAGGCCCACCGTGCCTCATTTTTCAACGCAATTGAACGTTCTTAGTGAATTGGCTAGCCGGCATTCTCACGAATGTTTTTTCCACCGCACAAAATGGCCGACCTCCGGTGTTGCTAGCCGACAGCGATGTTATAAAAGTGATTGTGAGGCGCCAGTTCTTAATGGACCGTGTAACATATAATATAAGTTACCTACAAGAGCTGCCAATGCCATTCAAAAATATATATGTAAAGTTTCAGGGGTTTATTACAGATGACAACACACTGGTCATATGGGAGTTATGTTTCTATATATATCAGGTTTCTACTTCATTAAATCAGGCTTCCTGAAATTCCCTCCTATGAGATGAGAGATTTCACGTCTTCCCCCCATTCTCCGTCAGTGTTTGAGTTTTTCCATTAATTCGCTATATTCAGCTGTCTGCAACCAATTAATACTAACTGATTAGGTGATCACCTTGTACTATTAAAAGTCAAATATTCCCACAGGGTTAATTACTGTGTAATATTACATCAATCATGTACTACCCTATAATTAGATACATCGACCTTTTCATACACACATCGGGTGGTGACTGTCTGCATGTAAAGTAGAATTTGCACATTCGGTCCTAGGTTTTGTGCAGACTTACACTAAATAACTAAAATATTATAAAAAATATTTAATAAAAATATTTTCTACAGTTAAATATCGTGTCTGGATTCATCATGAATTTGTTCTGTGAGTTACAAGAGTGACATTTAAAGGGGTCGTCCCTCCATAAGGATTTCTTTACCCGAATCAATCTATTGTTCTCAGCTTCTCGCCATCTAAGGCTTCGAGTGGCTGCCTGCAGTGCTGGGTGACATGCTTAGGGGCAGGGAGTCTGGTCTGCATAGGGAAAATGCCTTCCTCAAAAATCCTCATAACACATTTTGTCAACATAAAAATATTGCAGTTTGTGCTGATGTACAGAAGAGAACCTGCATTTATCTTCAGTGGCTCAATACAATGTTCCATTTTTGTGTCTCTCTGACAAATAAGAAATAATTTATGGTGATATAATTTCCATATAATGTTATAATTTGCATTTGTTCTCTGCATTCTCTCCGCATCACATGACTAGTAAAAACAAGGACAAGAGTAAAGCCAAGGATGGAAAGGAGAAGTAGGTATTGTGTGTGCACAGGAGATGTGGGCTGCAGTGGTGGATTGTATTTTATTGTCTGAAATGTAACTTAATTGATGACATCTCTTGTTTCCCTATCTCTAAGAGTCTGTTTATCAAAGACTGATGTCTAGTTCCAAATATACAATTTTCATCTTTTGTTCCTCAATATTTTACCGTGGAGCTTAGTAAGAGAACAGATCACCCATATTTATCGTATATTTTATAATTTATTAATTGTATGACAACATAAAATATCGCTATATAATCATAACTGGTAAAATAAGCCTAGTGCTTTGCAAGTCATATTACGTTTTATCACAATATTTATATTTGACATTGCAATACTTATTTGTAGGACAGCAAATATTTTTGCTGTTGTAAATGGAAGCAAAGTGATTATGGGACAAATAGACTTTGATTTATAGACTACTTAGTAGTAATATTTTATTCATAACCTGTAGTAAAAACAAATGGACTCTGTGCAAGGTGAAGTCTAAGGGGCGTATTCAATTGTTAGCGTTAACGCTAACAAACGAGCGCTCGAAAAATCTTACCGTTAATACGGTAATTACTGGCGGAATTTCAGCTCGCAGCCCCCTGAGCGGCGAGCTGAAATTCCGCGAGTAAACTACCGTATTAACGCTTTTCGCGCGCAATATTACCGTTTATACAATATTAAGACGACATCCGTTGGGTACATGAATGTGGCTAATGATCTGTGAATGAGAAAAAGTTTCTGGGCTGAGCATTTTATGAGGTTATAGTTCGTGAATATAATCCCACGAGCCAGATGTCACAGGGATCACTGTGAGATTGTTCTGTAAAGTGACGCTAACTGTTATGCCAGTAATAGGGCAGCACAGTGGCTCAGTGGTTAGCACTACTGCCTCACAGCACTGGGGTCATGAGTTCAATTCCCGACCATGGCCTTATCTGTGTGGAGTTTGTATGTTCTCACCGTGTTTGCATGGGTTTCCTCCGGGTGCTCTGATTTCCTCCCACACTCCAAAAAAAAACCATACTAATAGGTTAATTGGCTGCTATCAAAATTGACACTAGTCTCTCTCTCACTCTTTCTGTGTGTGTCTGTGTGTGTGTGTTAGGGAATTTAGACTGTAAGCCCCAATGGGGCAGGGACTGATGTGAGTGAGTGCTCTGTACAGCGCTGAAGAATCAGTGTCGCTGTATAAATAAGTGGTGATGATTTACTGCAAATCACTGTCAGTTGATCCATTTTCACACTCAGAAAGTCAATATAATATTCATGATACCAAGGAGGAAGTGTGCAGATGCCTGGTCCAGGGATTTATTTTATAGTTTTGAACGTGTGTTGAGTAATTGCACTGTATTTATAAATAGAAAGTCTGGTGGGTACAAGAGATGAGTGAAACCAGTGACCTCCCCCATTTCATACCCTATATTCTGATCTCATCTCCTCTTCTAATCGGTAGAGAAGTCTCATGGGCTTACTTCTTAATTGTTGCAAAAAAATCCAATTCAGTGGTGAAGTCTATGGGCTAGATTTACTAAGCTGCGGGTTTGAAAAAGTGGGGATGTTGCCTATAGCAACCAATCAGATTCTAGCTGTCATTTTGTAGAAGGTACTAAATAAATGAAAGCTAGAATCTGATTGGTTGCTATAGGCAACATCCCCACTTTTTCAAACCCGCCGCTTAGTAAATCTAGCCCTATGAGTTTCTTCATCTGGGCTCGTTAACCTTCCACTAACTGTTGCATCTTATTTAATCACTTTACTTTATTCAAGTCTATTATCTTAGTATATTCGCATATGCTCAATTGCTCAATTTCCTGTCCTCCCATCCTCCTATTTTTCTCACAGGGGCTATTTTCTAACCTGGATAGTGAACCTGTAGCAACCAATCAGACACTCATTAGTTTTGATCACACTAGACCAACTGAAGCTAATTGCTGATAGGTTGGCATGGGTAACTACAATGTGCATGTCGGAACCTGTTAGCAAATAAGTTAATAACCACCAATATCTTTTAAGACCACTGAAGGTGGCTACACAGTGGCCAATCCTGCCGGTGACATGTACTGGGTTACAGGACTGCTGTCCAGTTTGGACAAATGTAGGTGGCTGAATCAGAGATGCGTTTGAAGAAGACCCATTGAGGCCATATGCTCTCATTTTAATACAGAACCTGCCTATCAATGAGTCCGTCGATTTTGGTAGCAGTCCTTTGCACGACGTACAATCTGCGATATTGCAGCGTTTATGGCCCGCGTAAACAGTTGAGGGCAACAAAAGACATGGACAAATCTTTGAATATGTGCCACGTTATTCTACAGACGGGCTGAGCATTACTAGATCTACTGTATTATTTAACCACAAATCAAAACTGTACGTACAGCTCTAGTTATCGGAGAATCCTGAAGCTTGGACTGTGACCTCTGAGTTCTTACATCATTTCAGTAGTGAAGTAATATTAGATGAATGGAAATAACTGATCTGCTGCAATGTATAAGAACTCCTGCATTATGTGTATGAACGGTGCTCTAGGTTCCCCGGATAATGCACACACCTCACTCGCCAAAAAGAGATATAGTTCTAAGCACCCTCAGCAGAATAAAAGGCTTATTGTACAGGAGAAACCCAAACCCGGATTTGTTTCTTGTCTGCCTGTAAATATTTCATGTCTTGAGAGTAACCGGATACAAAAGTCATCAGTCTGTATGGAGGTTTATAGGAACGGATTACCATAGAGTAGAAAGCTAACATTAGTAATACTGAAGCCGCTAACTCTTTGAGATTAGTAATAATGATTCATGTAGCTGGATCTTAGTCATTGTGACGCAGAGCGAAATGGCGGCGTCTGTCACGTCTCTTTCTCTATGTCACGTCATCTAGTTACAGTACGGTGGCCAGCGCCAGCTCATGTTCCCCTGGTCTCATCTAACATTCATGGCAGGTATCGGTTGACAGCTGTTCCCATATCGCTCACCTCCCAGACCAGCCCCTCACCTCTTCCCACGACTCTCTATACGCTTTTTTTTTTTCTTACTTCTTCTACCCAAAGAAAGCAGGCCACAAAACAGGGCGATGGGATAAAGTCTACGAAAACCTTCAAGTGTACAGTGTACAAACTCTTGTAATACAAGTGTTAATTGGTGGTGGATGACTGGTTCGGTTGACGAAGGAAGATCAACTCTTGGTGAGTCGGACGACTTCTGTTATCTAATGCACAGCCAGTTCTAACATTGGTGTAAAGTTTGGGATTGGCATTAAAATTAGTTCATGTCTGATATAATATAGACTTGTTTAATGACAGTAGAGTATTGTCTTAACTAAAAAATGAAAATGATACATGTAAGTATTCTCTCGTAAGTCTTCACTATTGCCATATCAGTTCAGGAGACTGTTTGCTTGTCTTATCTTATCTTGCTGTGTTGTATTACTTACTCTTGGACTGATCAGCCTGTCTAGTTATGTTGTTGTAGTAACCAGCAGAGTGACTTAGGGCATTTAGTTGTGTCATGGTAGTAACCAGCATATTGACTTAGGGAGTTTAGTTATGTTGTGTTAGTAACCATCATATTGACTTAGGGCATTTAGTTATGTTATGGTAATAACCAGCACAGTGACTCCGTAACTAGTTAAGCTGTGTTGGTAACCAGTAGTTGCCTTGTTATGTTGTCTTATGAACTAATAGAACACTTAGGCCCATCTAGTTATGTTATATGTAAATATAGTCACTCATCTTGTCCCTGTATGTTGTACTAATGACTAGTAATATATGCCAGCTTCCCTGGCAAGCAAGGGACTCATAACTGTCTCATCTTGACAATGTTATGAGAGTGACTTCTAGAACTCCTTAGAATGTCTAATTATGTTATGTAAGTGGCTAGTATAGTGCCTAAGCTCATCGTGTTGTACTTAGTGTAATCTCCAGTGACATCCAGTTGTATTGTTTTATTAATTAATATACAGATGTAGCAGGCATCAAACCAACATTTAAAACAGCTGTTCACTCAGGCAATGTAAATTGCTCATTCAAGGAATGCGTGTTTCCCAAAGTGCAATATTCAGATTTCCTGCAATACATTCTCCTCCCATTAGATGGCACCGTGATAGAATCGCACTACGCTTGTCATGGGAATGAATAGTATGCGGCGCATGTGTACTGAGCTTTGTGAAAAACTACTATGCTCCCATCCTGGATCAAATAATGAATCAGCAGAATCTGTTGGCTGAGCAGAGGTGCTGGTCACTTGCAGAAAAAACACACATGAGTAGAGAACTGCAAGTGATTGACAGTTACCTCCTCTCAGACCATAGATGATGCACTAGAAAGGGTCACCTACCAGAGAGCCCTATTTCACTATAATAGAAAGTCTCCTTGTTAAGGTGAAAAATTATACAAGCTTGTTGAGGTTATGAGCAGGAGGCATGCTGTCCATTTTTTATTGCTATTGTTAATATTTTATTACACAATGCAGCATCTGCAGTCTATGGAGTGTATGTGTTTTCTGCAAGTGATTGACAGTTACCTCCACTTAAGCCTCCACTCAGATAATTATTTATTATTGCTGGCATCTCTCATTCAATTGAAAGTAGAACTACCCAACATTAAACACAATATATATACATCTGTAGTCAGGGTGGAAGCTCTGTTGGCTCCCTAGGTGCCCAGTCCCTCCTCAGGACCCTCCTCCTGTGTCCCTATCTCCTTCCCACCACTTTATACCTTAGCAGGTGGGAGGTGGCTTCTTCTGTTCCTCAGACTGGGAGTATGGCGCTGAGCTGTGACATCATAGCGCAGCACCAAACTTCTAACCCTAAACTGACATGAAGTAACAGCAGCCGTCAGCTTCACAGTTAAGAAGCTGTTGTCTAGGGGCCAGCATTCAGTGTGGAGGTGCCGCATGGGAAATACAAACACTGAATGAGTAACATTTTGTCACTTATTCAGTGTTTTAGGCACCGCCAAGGTTTGCCTAATTGTATTGCCAGCCCTGTCTGTAGTGTCTTAAATACTCAAACTAGTCACCAGTAGAGTTGTGTTGGGAAAGGTCTCAGTTGCAGTAGGATAACTGTCCTTACAGCCAGAAACATATATTGATATATTGATTGTGCTGTATGCTCTGGAGATTTGGGTAAAGAGTGATATCTAATCCACACAAGACATAAGTCATGTTAATTTCACAACTAATTCATTAATTGTCACCTCATCGTAATAAAACATGAGACAATGGAATTCCAGAGACATAGAACATCCCTAGACTTATTGAGAATCAAAAGAATAATATAAATCCATGAAGTATAATATGTGAAACACACATGGACTGAGTGGTATTTATTGTCTAGTGCAATGTTCTGGCTGTTCAACAGGCCAAGGAGAAGTCTGTTGTAACAGCCAATATTACTTGTGGGCTGCAATGATCGGCTCCACATATATTTCCAACTGAACACGTTACTCAGACCCGCGGTCCTTGTCCACAGAGTCTTCTATGTGACAGTCTTCCATGTCCATTCTCTATGATAGTCTTCCATGTTCATTCACCATGACAGGTTCCTATGGCCATTCTCCATTGCAGTCTTCCATGGCCATTCACAATTACAGTCTTCCATGACCATTCTCCATAGCAATCTTCAGTGTCAATTCTCTATGATAGTCTTCCATGGCCATTCTCTTTGATAGTCTTCCATGGCCTATCTCTATGATAGTCTTCCGTGTCCATTCTCTATGATAGTCTTCCATGACCATTCTCTATGATAGTCTTCCATGGCCTATCTCTATGATAATCTTCCGTGTCCATTCTCTATGATAGTCTTCCATGACCATTCACTATGATAGTCTTCCGTGTCCATTCTTTATGATATTCTTCCGTGTCCATTCTCCACGGCAGTCTTCCATGACCATTCTCCATGGCAGTGTTCAGTGTCCATTCTCTATGATAGTCTTCCACGGCCATTCTCTATGATAGTCTTCCATGGCTATAATTCATGACAGTCTTCCATTGCTATTCTAATCAGTAGTAGTCACCCTGTGGAATTCTCTACCAATGAAAATGGTGATGGACAATTTCGATTTAATAGTGGATTGGGTGCCTTTTGTACAGCAAATTGTACATCTAATTACATTGCACAATTGTGGTGATTGATTCATTTATGGGGAGAGGAAGGATGTTTGTTCTCCACCACAAGGCTATGGTTTGGTTAATCCTTCCTATGGACCACCACAGCTAAAACCCATAATAGGTCGCATTTGATGACCCCAGTGGCGTGCCCAGTGCTTGCCTCCACAAGCTTCCTCCCTAAAAATGACCCATCAATGCCACAGGAACCTGCCGTTGGCATCTGCAGCATTAAATGGACAACTGCACAGCTCTCAACTGTCCTGCAGTCGGGTCAAAAGTCCTGATCCATGGGATGGTGGGAAAACCTTCTTATATCGTGACTGTCCTGCCTTAATCGGGGCAGTGGGGAGATATGTGGATAAGTATGTGGAAACCTATGCCTGGTCTATTTTTTTCTAGGTAAAAGTAAATACTGGAGGTCTTCAAAATCAGGGTATGCTGTCAACAGCTAGACATCTGTTTGATCACTATTCATAAAGTCGACAACATTAGATCGACAATTCAAATGTCGACAGTATCATTAGGTTGACAATTTGAATGTCGACAGTATTATATGGTTAGGGTTATGGATAGAGTTAGGCTTAGAATTAGGGAGAGGGTTAGGGATATTGTTGTCAACCTAATAATACTGTCTACATTTGAATTTTCAACCTAATAATACTGTCTACATTTGAATTATTGACCTAATAATACTGTCTACATTTGAATTATTGACCTAATAATACTGTCTACATTTGAATTGTTGACCTAATAATACTGTCTACATTTGAATTGTTGACCTAATAATTCTGTCTACATTTGAATTGTTGACCTAATAATACTGTCTACATTTGAATTGTTGACCTAATAATACTGTCTACATTTGAATTGTTGACCTAATAATACTGTCTACATTTGAATTGTTGACCTAATAATTCTGTCTACATTTGAATTGTTTACCTAATAATACTGTCTACATTTGAATTGTTGACCTAATAATACTGTCTACATTTGAATTGTTGACCTAATAATACTGTCTAAATTTGAATTATCAACCTAATAATACTGTCTACATTTGACTTATCAACCTAATAATACTGTCTAAATTTGAATTGTTGACCTGATAATACTGTCTACATTTGAATTGTTGACCTAATAATACTGTCTACATTTGAATTGTTGACCTATCAATACTGTCTACATTTGAATTGTCGCTGTAATAGTACTGTTTACATTCAAATTGTTGACCTAATAATACTGTCAATGTCATTAATGTCGACATTCCAACCTTGTCAAACCATATAAATGTCGATCATGTATCACACCCAAAATCGTGCAAAAAGTGCAGGAGAGGTTGTATATTACGGGTGTTCCTTGCTGTGCAGATGGGCCCAGGACCATTTCCCCTCCTCAGAATGACGTGACGTTGACACTCACTCTGAGATGGGGGAGATCTGGAATTGTACAAATATATTTGCTTTTTCCAGTTGCAGAAAAGCAAATTTCTACTATAATATGTCAAGTAAAAAGCAAAGCTTGGAACGTGCCACATGTAATAAGATCAGCCCTGGGGGTAAATGTATTAAGGTGCGACTTTGCAAATCCAGCGATTTTCTCGGGAGAGTTGAACCTCGCTGATGTATGAAGCTGAGATTTCATGTAAAATCGCCAGAATTGTGTTTCTGTCAAAATCGCTATTTTCAAAATCGATAGAGATCAAAGTCCCGACTGTTTGCCACTCTGGCTATACAAGTCTCCAATGTATGAAGCTGCGATTTAGCAAACTCTCCTGAGCTTGCTTGAAAACACGCCAGATACAACACGCTTGCTTGCAGCGTGTTCAGTAAACACATCACTGTTACACTGTTCTGCCTATACAGCCGCAGGTCCGGCGGCTGTCAAATGTGTAAAACTAGATAAAAGCTTTTTTTAAAAAAAAAGCGTGGGGTCCCCCTGTACAAGCACTATTAACCCTAGTGCTGCCAGCCTACTGCTGGTTACGTAAAAATCAGGGGGTCCCCCCGATTTTCACATAACCAGCACTAGGCAAACCAGCCGTTGTGGGTGGCACTATAGCAGGGGGACACGCGGCAGGGGTCCCCCTGCCATAATGACAAACCAACCCCAGGCTCTTCAGCGTTGGGCTGGATTCCCTAGGGAGTAGGGTCCGCCCAAAAAAACGAGCAGGCCCCCCCTCTAGGGACACCCAACCCAGTGCTGAAAGCACTAGGGCTCTTCCTACACCCCTGAGCGGTGGGTGTAGGGTAGTAACGGTGATAGAATGTAAAACCAAACAAAAGGACACCATTTAGTTTTGCCTGGGCTGCCATAAACAGTGTGGGCATGCTTGTATAACTACAACCACCAGCATACCCATGGCAGCCAGGGCATGCTGCCACTTGGAGAACCACAAGTGCCAACATGCCCTGACACCCATGGCTGGCAGAGACGTGTAGTTCGACAAAACAAAATGTTTACAAAACCACAAGACCCTCTTTAAACCACATACATTTAATAAAAATAATAAAACCCCAAGAAATACAATACACACTCTCATTTAGAGAAAACCTAAAAATACTAACTAATCTGACTTCTTCTCCTTTTGTCACCAGCTTTTAATCCAAAAATGCTTGAAAACCATGTCCAAATAAATTTGTAATTCCAAAGTCCAGGCTTGAACCATCTCCCAAATAGTTTGTAATTCCAAAGTCCAGCTTGAAATGTCCAAAATAATTTGTAATTCCGAAGTCCCTGCTTGTAAATATCTTTTGTTCTTCTTGGCCAAAAAGGTCCCCTTGTTGCTTGCAGTTTTCTTTTCTCCAGCCCAGGAGGGACCCCATATTTGTAATCCAAATCCGGAACATGCTTGAAAAAAATTATAAACCCAGTTTACAGACGACGCAACTTCTGCTTGTACAGTGTACAAGCAGACCAACGCTACTGAATAGAATGCAGCCGCGAGGTCTATTTATAGTCTATGGGAATTTCCCACGCTGTCATGGGTATTTGCCGCTATTGCCCTACACCCACCGCCCAGGGGTGTAGGAAGAGCCCTAGTGCTATCAGCACTGGGCTGGGTGTCCCTAGAGGGGGGGCACGCTCATTTTTTTGGGCGGACTCCACTCCCTAGGGAATCCAGCCCAGTGATAAACAGTCTGGGGTTGGTTGTCATTATGGTAGGGGGACCCCTGCCGCGTGTTCCCCTTCTATAGTGCCACCCACCCCAGGCTGGTTTGCCTAGTGATGGTTATGTGAAAATAGGGGGGACCCCTAAGCAAATTTTTCCCCCGATTTTCACGTAATCAGCAGTAGGCTGGCAGCACTAGGATTAACAGCGCTCGGATGGGGGGACCCAACGCTTTTGTTTTTTAACTTTTATCTATTTTTACACTTTTAACAGCTGCTGAACCTCCGGCTGTATAGACAGGGGAAGTGTAACAGTGATGTGTTTAGTAATCACGCAGCTAGGTGAGGGCAACACAGGAGAGTGAGCTAAACACGGGAGTGTTTGACATTGCAGCAAATTGCCAGAGATGAACAGTTTAATACATCTGGCGATTTGTGGATCACCCGCCATTTTCCGCGATTTTAAAACGCTGAAAAAAATTGAACCTTGATACATTTACCCCATGATGTCACTCAGGATTCATTTACGCCATCAATGAGGCCAATCCAAGCTGTATTTTGGGAGAAATACGGAAAGGATTCTTTTAATAAAAGGACTGGTGTAAAGTGGTGTAAAGTGGTTGGCGGGTGGACTTGATGTGACATTTACACTTTTACACCATGCTCCTCTCCTGAATTATCCCACTCTCCGCACACACCTAAGGGGGTCTCTAGCTTGTGGAGGCAACTCATGAGAGTGGAAAGTAGGCGTGAACCTTGATGTATTCAGGGTGGATTATATAGGGGCATGGGTGTACAACGGAGCAGACAGGACTGGCCTATTATGGCCAACTGGGCCAGGTTATGTTTGGATATTGAACAGAGTGCACCCTACAAAATGTTTTTGGTTAATTAATGAGGAATGATCAAATTCCGGTGGTGTGTATTAGAGATGAGAAAGACGCCATCTTGATTTATACCTCAGGCAGCGGAATGGTATGGTCCATTTCTGTCTGTAGATGATCTCAGCCATTAGTCCTGCTAACTGGTAGGATGCACCATACCCGCAGTTTAATGTCAGCCTAGAGTTACAAGGTGGACGGTACAGTATGTATTTCATTGACATTTGTTCTCAATACGAAAGATGCACCAATATCTACCTATAGCGATCACCGAAGACAGGTCTGAAACTTGTCAACTTTTGTATTTGTCCTTCTTACACGTGTAATTATAGACAGCAGGATGTGTGTTGTATGATCCCAGTCTTACACGTGTAATTATAGACAGCAGGATGTGTGTGCTGTATGGTCCCAGTCTTACATGTATATTTATAGACAGCAGGATATGTGTTGTATGATCCCAGTGTTACACGTGTAATTATAGACAACAGGATATGTGTGTTGTATGATCCCAGTCTTACACATGTAATTATAGACAGCAGGATATGTGTGTTGTATGATCCCAGTCTTACATGTGTAATGATAGACAGCAGGGTATGTGTGCTGTATGATTCCAGTCTTACATGTGTAATTATACACAGCAGGATGTGTGTGCTGTATGATCCCAGTCTTACACGTGTAATTATACACCAGCAGGATGTGTGTGCTGTATGATCCCAGTCTTACATGTGTAATGATAGACAGCAGGGTATGTGTGCTGTATGATTCCAGTCTTACATGTGTAATTATACACAGCAGGATGTGTGTGCTGTATGATCCCAGTCTTACACGTGTAATTATACACCAGCAGGATGTGTGTGCTGTATGATCCCAGTCTTACACGTGTAATTATAGACAGCAGGATACGTGTGTTGTATGGTCCCAGTCTTACATGTATATTTATAGACAGCAGGATATGTGTTGTATGATCCCAGTCTTACACGTGTAATTATAGACAGCAGGATATGTGTGTTGTATGATCAAAGTCTTACACGTGTAATTATAGACAAAAGGATATGTGTGCTGTATGATCCCAGTCTTACACGTGTAATTATAGACAGCAGGATATGTGTGTTGTATGATCCCAGTCTTACATGTGTAATTATAGACAGCAGGGTATGTGTGCTGTATGATTCCAGTCTTACATGTGTAATTATACACAGCAGGATGTGTGTGCTGTATGATCCCAGTCTTACACGTGTAATTATACACAGCAGGATGTGTGTGCTGTATGATCCCAGTCTTACACGTGTAATTATAGACAGCAGGATATGTGTGCTGTATGATCCCAGTCTTACATGTATATTTATAGACAGCAGGATGTGTGTTGTATGATCCCAGTCTTACACGTGTAATTATAGACAGCAGGATGTGTGTGCTGTATGTTCCCAGTCTTACACGTGTAATTATAGTCAGCAGGATATGTGTGCTGTATGATCCCAGTCTTACACGTGTAATTATAGTCAGCAGAATTTGTGTGTTGTATGATCCCAGTCTTACACGTGTAATTATAGACAGCAGGATATGTGTGCTGTATGATCCCAGTCTTACACGGGTAATTATAGACAGCAGGATATGTGTGTTGTATGATCCCAGTCTTACATGTGTAATTATAGACAGCAGGGTATGTGTGCTGTATGATCCCAGTCTTACATGTGTAATTATACACAGCAGGATGTGTGTGCTGTATGATCCCAGTCTTACACGTGTAATTATACACAGCAGGATGTGTGTGCTGTATGATCCCAGTCTTACATGTGTAATTATAGACAGCAGGATATGTGTGCTGTATGATCCCAGTCTTACACGTGTAATTATAGACAGCAGGATATGTGTGTTGTATGATCCCAGTCTTACACGTGTAATTATAGACAGCAGGATATGTGTGTTGAATGATCCCAGTCTTACACGTGTAATTATACACAGCAGGATGTGTGTGTTGTATGATCCCAGTCTTACACATGTAAGTATAGACAGCAGGATATGTGTGCTGTATGATCCCAGTCTTACATGTGTAATTATAGACAGCAGGAAATGTGTGTTGTATGATCCCAGTCTTACACGTGTAATTATAGACAGCAGGATATGTGTGTTGTATGATCCCAGTCTTACACGTGTAATTATAGACAGCAGGATATGTGTGCTGTATGATCCCAGTCTTACACGTGTAATTATAGACAGCAGGATGTGTGTGCTGTATGATCCCAGTCTTACATGTGTAATTATAGACAGCAGGATATGTGTGCTGTATGATCCCAGTCTTACACGTGTAATTATAGACAGCAGGATGTGTGTGCTGTATGATACCAGTCTTACACGTGTAATTATAGACAGCAGGATGTGTGTGTTGTATGATCCCAGTCTTACACGTGTAATTATACACAGCAGGATGTGTGTGCTGTATGATCCCAGTCTTACACGTGTAATTATAGTCAGCAGGATATGTGTGCTGTATGATCCCAGTCTTACACGTGTAATTATAGTCAGCAGGATATGTGTGTTGTATGATCCCAGTCTTACACATGTAATTATAGACAGCAGGATATGTGTGCTGTATTATCCCAGTCTTACACGCGTAATTATAGACAGCAGGATACGTGTGCTGTATGGTCCCAGTCTTACATGTATATTTATAGACAGCAGGATACGTGTGTTGTATGATCCCAGTCTTACACGTGTAATTATAGACAGCAGGATATGTGTGTTGTATGATCCCAGTCTTACACGTGTAATTATAGACAACAGGATATGTGTGCTGTATGATCCCAGTCTTACACGTGTAATTATAGACAGCAGGATATGTGTGTTGTATGATCCCAGTCTTACATGTGTAATGATAGACAGCAGGGTATGTGTGCTGTATGATCCCAGTCTTACACGTGTTATTGCAGTGTAAGCTCTAGTGATCAAGGTCACTTTATCCCGCGGGATATTCTGTGGAAGGCGAGGAATGGCAATAATACCTTAACATGTCATTAGGTACATGCCCCGTTGTATAGAATGTTCTAATTGTCGTTTTTGTGCTTTCAGCCTCTTCTTATAAGTAAACAGTGATTCTGGAATTGTTAATTTCTTCCCTTATATAGAATATATGTTATCTAGTGTCATGTTTATTATTTTCCAAGTCATAGGGCATCTTGCTGGGTACATTACTTGGCATCTTGCTGGGCACCTCATTGGGGTCTTGCTGGGTTCATTACAGGGCATTCGGGTTGGAACCTGGGCACCTCATAGGGATCTTGCTGGGTACATTACAGGGCATCTTGCTGGGCACCTCATAGGGGGTCTTGCTGGGTAGATTACAGGGCATCTTTTTGGGTACATTACATGGCATCTTGCTGAGCACCTTATAGGGGATCTTGCTGGGTACATTACAGGGCATCTTGCTAAGCACCTCATGGGGGATCTTGCTGAGTATGTTACAGGGCATCCACCTGGGACCCTGGGCACCACATAGAAGGTCTTGCAGCGTACATTACAGGGCATCTTGCTGGGCACCTCATAGGGGGTCTTGCTGGGTACATTACAGGGCATCTTGTTGGGTACATTACAGGGCATCCTGCTGAGCACCTCATAGGGGATCTTGCTGGGTACATTACAGGGCATCTTGTTGTGTACATTACAGGGCATCTTGTTGGGTACATTACAGGGCATCTTGTTGGGTACATTACAGGGCATCTTGCTGAGCACCTCATAGGGGATCTTGCTGAGTATGTTACAGGGCATCCACCTGGGACCCTGGGCACCACATAGGAGGTCTTGCAGCGTACATTACAGGGCATCTTGCTGGGCACCTCATAGGGTGGCTTGCTGGGTACAGGACCTTTTGCTGACTGTTAGTAACTGCATAAAACATTGTTGATTATCACAACTGTTTTATCACATGTAGGATGGTATATTTCATGATATACATATCATTGCGCATATTATTCCTTGATGTAATTATTAATGCAGGGGCGCACGCAGGATTGTCAGGGGCCCCCTGACCCAAAAAAAACCAAAAACACGCTAGAGAGCTGCTGTGCATGTTTCGGCAGCGCTGTCCTATACAGCACCGCGGCTGCTGTATAGTACAGTGCCGCTATGGTGGGCACTTAGTTAGCGCAGGGGGGGGGGGGGGTTCTGGAGACTCAGAAACCCCCCCTGCGTGCGCCACTGTAAGGGATATATTAAATGGAATATTTCTTGGCATAGAACATTTTACCGGTTGTATTACTCTGTATATATCAGCCTATAAGGTGTACAGTGCTGTGTATGTTGGCATAAAGCTGTGTATCATGAACAAGGAGTTGTGTGAGAATTTGTAACACACAAGTATAAATTCCTTTTAGGCTTAGTATGTTAGTATGTCATACAGTGCATGTATGCATCACTTGCAGTAGATATCAGAACAAATCCATGTAATAAAACCACGCCCCCTGATTTGCATAGCCCCTCCTGACTTAATTTGGCATTATCTGCAAGGAGCGGGTAAAAACTTTTTAAGGCATTAATAAACCATATAGTACTTGTTACCCTACAGCTGACAATTACATTTAATTACACCCATCTGTTTATTACAATTAGGGAGGGGCAGGTGATTAAATTACTTTATCATACAGAGGAAGGAAACAAAAGTAACAGGTAATTGTGTAATCAAATCTGGGCAGATTCATTTTACACTCTATTAATTATTCATTATAACCATAAGACTTTGCAATTTGGATAAATGTGAATAATATTATTTACAATTAAACTTAAATTTATTTAATGTAATTATAAATTTTAGAGATGAACAAGTCTGTATGCCGTTTCTTGGGAGACCCCAAGAGTTAGCTCTATGAACGTAGAGAGCCTGATTCATTAAGGAACTTAGGCAAGAAATTTCTTACTTAAGTCTCCTGGACAAAACCATATTACAATGCAAGGGGTGAAAATTAGATTGATATTTTGCACATAAGTTAAATACTGACTGTTTTTTCATGTTGCACACAAATATCAACTTTAAATTTCAGTGTACAAATTAGCTATCAAGTATTTGTGTGCTACATGAAAAAACAGTCAGTATTTAACTTATGTACAAAACAGAAAACTAATTTTCACCCCTTGCATTGTAACATGGTTTTGTCCAGGAGACTTAAGTAAGAAATTTCTTGCCTAAGTTCCTTAATGAATCAGGCCCAGAGTCTTTAACCTACTTTGATATTAGATTGGAACAATTATAATATCTTTAGTATAAGGATTGCAGTTTACTGATTTTTCTCATGACATTATTGCTGGTTGTACACTAGTCAGGTTCTCCAGCTTAGTCGGAACAGTTCACTTTGTGGGGACGAGATCATAGAAATGAGATACCGGGGTGGGAGAGGGGGGGCTCCTCGTTTGGAGGAAGAGATCACAGAAATCCTCATTTTGCAAAATCACTATATTTTTACACCAGCTGTGAGCTGGCAGACATCAGGGGGTAAATGTATGAACCTCCGGATTCTTCAACTCCGGCAAGTTCAGCGTCTTCAGCGCTTAAATTTAAAGGGGCGCTGCCTTGTAAAGGGAGACTTCCCTTTACAAGGCAGCGCCGCTTTAAATTTAAGCGCTGAAGACGCTGAACTCGCCGGAGATGAAAAATCCGGAGGTTCATACATTTACCCCCAGATCTGTTCTCTATACAGGGGCAAACACAGGATTCCTAGAGGGTGGGGTTCCAAATGTTTGATTTTGGAACAAAGCAAAAAAAAAAACAAGCTTTCTGCAATAAACCAGCAACAGCCACTTTCTTATAGTGAAATTGTTTGACTGTAGATAAGACTTTTTGTTAAGTCAGAGTGTAAAATTTGGGTCCACACACTACAGGAAACTTCTCACAATGAAATGGCTGTAATGGTTTTACCAACGACTGTCCCGATCAGCATGCCGACCCATGTTTACACATCTACAACATACTTAGCAACTCTCCCTGAATGTCAAGGAGACTCCCTGAAATAGGGGTGATCTCCCTCACTCCCTGAAGAGTCTGGCATTCTCCCTGATGCTGAGCCAGTACAGGACGTGGTTGGCTTCGCCATCTGTGGCATGATGACACAGTTCAGAAATTGTGTCCTATGTCCATGTATTGATGCCTATGGAGGTGGCCATTTTCATGGAGACCAAGATTTAATCAAAGACTGACAGGTAAGACAACTTCAGTAATGGAGACAGAAATGTAAAAGACACTTCAGTCTCTAGAGATTCATTAGCTGCTTTTCTTTAACGCATAGTTGCCTACTCTCCCACAATGTCTGGGAGACTCCTGCATTTCTTGGAGACCTGCTCCCGGGAGAACAGGGCAACCTCCCCGTTCTCGGCCCCGTAATAGATAAGTGTTATGGGCGGGGCTTAATGACGCAAATATTGTGTCATCTTAAGCCCCCTGCTGTAATTGGCCAAAATTGTGACAATCGTTTTTTACGGTGGGGCCAAAATGATGCAATTCGTCAAGCCCCACCCCCACACACCTACCTCCACCGGGATCTCCCTGAAGCCAACGAGGAAAATTTGGCAATTGTGATATACACAAATTTACACAATTTACAGTCAGATCTGTGATCTTCATTCTCTCATAACCATCTGCTAAAAAAATGGTGACTCTGTAAACGCTACAGATATCCGCCTACGCGGCTGGTAGTGGATGTGTACACACTGCCACGTTTACCAGACGTCTTTACATCGTTGATCGTGATTGTTAGTGAGTTTATAGAATGAAATGAAACGATACGATGTGCTTTGGTGCAATACACATGATCATGGGAGCGTACACCCTAATGGACATAACAGTCGTTTATCATGGGATCGGCACGATAATTTTTATGGTACAACCTGCAGTGTGTACCCCGCTTAAGACGTACTCTAATAACAACTGGTGCAGAAGCCGCTACTGAGAAGCACTTGCTCCATTTGCCTGTTTTATTCCCGTTTTTTAGGAAACACGACGATGATCAGGAAATTTTCGTGAAGCCGAAAAATCTAACTTATTTTAATATTTTATGTTTAACTTTAATTTTTTTTAAAAAACAAAACAAAACATGGTCACCACAGGGCTTCCAAATCGTTTGGTAGTGTGATGGGCAGGGGAGATTTTCCCAAATGTACAGCATGAACATGACTTAATGAGAAGTTGTACTGTGCGGTGCCCAAATGTACAGCATGAACACGACATACATAGAAGGGGTACTGTGCAGTGTATATATGTTCAGCATGAACATACCATACATAGAAGTGATACTGTGCAATGTCCATACATTCTGCAAAGTAAAACAATTCAGAATTGCAAACAAAACAGAAAACTGGCAGTAGTGCTGTATTCAGATATAAAACTAAAATTAGAACAGTAGAATATACATAAATGTAATAAAATGCTACATAAAAAAGAATGAGGCATAATGTAAGGTGTACAGTAATGTGATCACTGCTTTACATACATCTGACCATCTAACCACATTAATATTACTCTACAAAACTAATATTAATCTCCTCTCACACCCAATTAAAATAAAAAATATTACAATTAGTGTTGTAGTTACTTCCCCAGTGCTGCACATCAGACTGCAGATGATAACAGGACATTTACTGTCTGTATTTTCTACATCAGACAAACACTAGAGCACTAGATACAAAACTGTAAAGGTAATATACTAGAGGTGACGGAGGACATATTATTGAGGCCAATGTTCATGAACACATAAGCAGATGCTGATGGAAATGTGTCCTAAGCTGCAGACAATGGGCCGGAGTCATTAAGGAAAGTCATACTTGCCAACTCTCCCGGAATGTCCGGGAGACTCCCGCATTTTGTGAGAGTCTCCCGGACTCCCGGGCGAGTGTGGCAATCTCCCGAATTCTGCCCACTTCACTAGGAAGTGCCCCACTTCCTAGTGAAGTGGGCAGAATTAGATCCCAAACGCCGCGATTCCCGGTGAATCGCGGCGTTTGGCCCCGCCCCCGCTGTCAAATGACGCAATTTGCGTCATGACGTCACAGGGGGCGGGGCCGAAATGACGCGATTTCGGCCACCCCGCCCCTTCACGCCCCCCTCCACTGGCTGGCTCCCGGAAGGGAGCTGAAGAAAGTAGGTAAGTATGAGGAAAGTAAGACAAAAAATGGTAAAACCATTGCATTGGAGGGGAGGTAGATTGAAAATGTGATGGCAGATTTATTGTTGGGGTAGGGCATGTCCTAGATCAACTTTACATTTCAGTGTAAAACTAAAGCTATCACGTATTTGTGTGTGACATGAAAAAATGTCAGTATTTATCTTATATGCAAAATAATAAACTAATTTGCCCCCCTTCTATTGTATTATGGTTTGTCCAGGATCAAATTTACTCCTTTTTTGCCTGACTTTCCTTAATGACTCAGGCCCAATGTGTTACAGTACATTAACTATACCTACTAACTGGGAGGTTCCATGATTATAGGAAGGGGGCTTTCTGGACAGCTGGAAACCCCCCCCCCCCTCCCCATAAGTGCACCCCTGCTGTACTTGCTCTTGCACTTTCTAGGTGCACTTGGAGCAATTAAAAACAAATCTTCAAACACACAATAACCACATGTAATAGACACAGTCCCTTGCCCCCTTATTCTGTTGATTAATTGAAGCCATAAATGAAGCGTAGTGTGAGCAGTATTTTCAGAAACCAAAAGAAAAGTTTCATCTGCTGAATAGAGGACAGGAGGTCGGACTGGATGTATTGTTTACACTTTTGCATAGTTCGTCTCTACAGATTCTTCTGTCCCCTGCAAACCAAAGAGCTCATCGGTATGGCAGAGACGTCTCCAGAGACCACACCTTGGAGTTCACCGTGCAGGCCATACAGGGTATAGAGAGAGTCCAAGTGTGTGGTGTGCGCAGGATAAACTTCTCTTAGGCCCTGAAAATTAAGATTTGGGAGCCATAGTTCAGGTCTGAATTGCTAGTATGACGATCATATTATATATTATGGAATATTCTGTACTTAACAAGAACATTTGTGTGGATGGCTGTATGGTTTTCGTTCTTCTGTTTTTGTTTTTGTTTTAGTGTAAAGTCTCACATAACGGAGGATAACTCTTGCGCTATATGAGACGTAATTTAGCAATGTTATGTGTAAAGCCACAACATCAGCGTATAGGTAATATTCAGTATGATAATCTTATGGACCTAACCTAAATTGCACATCGATTGACCTATTTTTGGCCCTTAACAAGAGATGAGCAAAGTTGCGGCACAATTTTGCACAAATCGTGTTCTGTGCTGTGACGCAGAGCTGCAAAGTTCCGGCTTGGGACATTTAAGGCCAAATTACAAACTGAGAAACGCGCTTCGCAGATACGGAACAAGGCAAATATTTTGCAGAGCAGATTGTATATTCCGCTTATCTCCAGCTTCAACCTACAGGCAGAATCCAAAGTACTATATACTTGTGGTGTACTGTCCCAAAGTACTATATACTTGTGGTGCACTGTCCCAAATTACTATATACTTGTGGTGCACTGTCCCAAAGTAATAAATACTTGTGGTGTACTGTCCCGAAGTACTATATACTTGTGGTGTACTGTCCCAAAGTACTATATACTTGTGGTGCACTGTCCCAAAGTACTATTTACTTGTGGTACACTGTCCCAAAGTACTATATACTTGTGGTGCAGTGTCCCAAAGTACTATATACTTGTGGTGCACTGTCCCGAAGTACTATATACTTGTGGTGCACTGTCCCAAAGTACTATATACTTGTGGTGCACTGTCCCAAAGTACTATATACTTGTGGTGTACTGTCCCAAAGTACTATATACTTGTGGTGTACTGTCCTAAAGTACTATATACTTGTGGTGCACTGTCCCAAAGTACTATATACTTGTGGTGTACTGTCCCAAAGTACTATATACTTGTGGTGCACTGTCCCAAAGTACTATATACTTGTGGTGCACTGTCCCAAAGTACTATATACTTGTGGTGTACTGTCCCAAAGTACTATATACTTGTGGTGCACTGTCCCAAAGTACTATATACTTGTGGTGCACTGTCCCAAAGTACTATATACTTGTGGTGCACTGTCCCAAAGTACTATATACTTGTGGTGCACTGTCCCAAAGTACTATATACTTGTGGTGCACTGTCCTAAAGTACTATATACTTGTGGTGCACTGTCCTAAAGTACTATATACTTGTGGTGCACTGTCCCAAAGTACTATATACTTGTGGTGCACTGTCCTAAAGTACTATATACTTGTGGTGCACTGTCCTAAAGTACTATATACTTGTGGTGCACTGTCCCAAAGTACTATATACTTGTGGTGCACTGTCCCAAAGTACTATATACTTGTGGTGTACTGTCCCAAAGTACTATATACTTGTGGTGTACTGTCCCAAAGTACTATATACTTGTGGTGCACTGTCCCAAAGTACTATATACTTGTGGTGCACTGTCCCAAAGTACTATATACTTGTGGTGTACTGTCCCAAAGTACTATATACTTGTGGTGCACTGTCCCAAAGTACTATATACTTGTGGTGTACTGTCCCAAAGTACTATATACTTGTGGTGCACTGTCCCAAAGTACTATATACTTGTGGTGCACTGTCCCAAAGTACTATATACTTGTGGTGCACTGTCCCAAAGTACTATATACTTGTGGTGTACTGTCCCAAAGTACTATATACTTGTGGTGCACTGTCCCAAAGTACTAAATACTTGTGGTGCACTGTCCCAAAGTACTATATACTTGTGGTGCACTGTCCCAAAGTACTATATACTTGTGGTGTACTGTCCCAAAGTACTATATACTTGTGGTGCACTGTCCCAAAGTACTATATACTTGTGGTGTACTGTCCCAAAGTACTATATACTTGTGCTGCACTGTCCCAAAGTACTATATACTTGTGGTGCACTGTCCCAAAGTACTATATACTTGTGGTGCACTGTCCCAAAGTACTATATACTTGTGGTGCACTGTCCTAAAGTACTATATACTTGTGGTGCACTGTCCCAAAGTACTATATACTTGTGGTGTACTGTCCCAAAGTACTATATACTTGTGGTGCACTGTCCCAAAGTACTATATACTTGTGGTGTACTGTCCCAAAGTACTATATACTTGTGCTGCACTGTCCCAAAGTACTATATACTTGTGGTGTACTGTCCCAAAGTACTATATACTTGTGGTGCACTGTCTCACCCTATTTTGCAATTAACAAAAGAAAGGGGCGGTAAAGAAGCCCCATTATTGGTTTAGTATCGGGGCCAGAAAGCTCTCATTATACCACTAGCAATGATTGGATGACGATACTGTAATTTGTGTATAATAATTCTGTAATATTTGTTCTATAATATATTTATTTTCCAGAGAGCGATATCTTTCTTAGTCTATCGTATAATCAGTGATTAAGTGGTTTCCTACCTTCAGATTATTTTAATTTATTGCTGTGTACATGTCCTCCTGCAGTTACTAACAGCATTGCCTTCTACCATCATCCCAGCTGTCTTCTGCACGTTAGCCATGTGTGCTACAATACTGATATAACTCTCCGAATGCTTGTGTCCTTGAGTGTTATTTCAGATTAATGACTTTTAATTTAACGTTTTTTTGTTTTCATTAATATGTTTGAAGTTTGTTGTTCTCCCTTCAGGTATCCTGAGACCGTTTGCTGCAAAAATGTCTAATAAACTGAAGTTATAAAGAATTAACATTATGAATAACAAAACAAATACACAGATGGTGCCAATAATATTGCAATATTGACTTCAGCAAGTCTTCCGCAGTCTTAATCACATAAACACTTTCTATTGTAGCTTTTCAGATCGTTAGCTCTGCGGGATAGCCTGAGCAAATCTAATTTGGGATAACTCCTGCTCCATCCGTAGTGTAAAGCTCATACATTTACTAGCAACGTGTCTGTTGTCTGATCTCTGTTGTGTCCGTTCACAGAGTCGGTAAAGGAGTATTTTCTGCCATGAAGCTTGGGAAGACTCGCCCGCCGAAGGATGACGGTCGGAGACAAGGTAACGCGACTCTTTTCAGACCACTCAACCTCTGATGAATATTTCATGCATTCCCTGAACCAGAACGTCACTGTGCACAATGTCAGCACCTTCTCCGGTTCTCTGCCCCCTTCGTGTTTCACTAACTCATCTATAGATCCTCACTCAGAACATTGGGAAAAATAAGTCACTTGTTCAAGATTATCTCCTCATTCTAAGGGGCAGCTATGATCCAATAGGCTGACTAGGCTGCAGCCTAAGGCGTGAGGATTTTGAGGGGAGCGCAACATTTTTTTAGAGTGCAAAATTGTGACAGGGAGAGGTATTAGTTAAAATAAATTTTTAAAATATAAGAGAAAAGTTGTTCTCCAAAGTAAAATGAAAACATGAAATAAAAATGTAGTAAGGTTTGATCCTGACGTATTCACATGGTAGAAGACAATGAGTCATCCTTGGGCGAGTGCTTGAGGATAAGCGAGTAGGAGGGACGAGGATGGCGATAGGCGCAGGTGTTACAGCCCCCTTCACCCTAGTAGCGCTCGTTCATCCCTCCCTTCTGCTAAACAATTCCTGATTTTAATGACAACGAAATAAGTGACAAAGATTGCAGCGATCCTTTGAAAATGCAAAGTGAAGCTGAGTTTCTAAAATACAGCCACATAAACATTGATGAGAGGAGGGGGGTTGACATATGCTGGCTGGGTTTTAAATGCTGTGTTACGGTTGACATAAAGGTATTTTCACCCCCAGACAACTTTAATTAATTGGTTCTGCCACGGGCTTCTGCAACTTTTACTATAGACATTGATCTATTATTGGATGCAGCAAAAACCGCTCTCTATGTATAACTATGCAAAAGCAGATAGCAGGGCTGAGCATAGACAAAATTAAAGGACTCTGGATCATGTAAAGGCTTTGGTGACTAACTCCTGAGGAAGCCAGGAAGACGGAGCAATGAGTTTAGTAAAAGTTACAGGAGTGCGCATGCAAACTCATAAATGAAAGATGTCTGAAGATGAAAATTGATTTAACAGATAACATCACCCAAATATTGTCATGGGGGGGGGGGGGGGGGGAGATAATAAATAAATAAATAATGTTTGCTTACACTTCATTAGCCGTATATGCCAGTGTCCACGCTCCGCTCTACTCGCTTGGCCTGAGTGGGTGTTGGTGCCCTTACCTGTGGGTTGCCCCTTTCTGGGTGCCCCATCGTGGACTCTGGTGGATACGGCAGAAGTTGCGTGGAAGGTAAATAAGGGCTTATTTTTTCATTGATTTTATTAAATATCTCTGCAACACTAAGGGTTAACTGTTTCACGGAGAGCTGCAACATTGTTGCAACAAAGGATCAGTAGTTGAGCTTCCAGGTCAGGTTCTGTTGTAGTGAATAGGACTGAGGTGGGGGGGGGGGGTAAGAGAGCTCAGACTATTATCTTCTCAAACTCACTGGATACATGTCCACTGCTACGTCCAGCCCACAAGGAGATAGGTTAGAATCATTTTTCATTTATGGTATTTTTCCACAAAAATGCAGCAGAAAGGATAATAGTAATAACGTGCAGCTGATCGTACTATGAATTAGGGAATATGGTGGTTCTAAAAAGGACATTTGTGCGAAGTTTTCTGTGGATTTTTGTTGTTTCGTTTGTGGTTCCCACATACTGAAGAATACTCGTGTGCTATAGGAGAAGTCCTTCAGCGATGCTTGTTGTAGAGGGGGGGTTTCCACACCACGCCGCCAGTGGGCATGGCCAGCCTGCATGGGGGCGTGGCTATAATATAAGACAGTGTTTGGCTGCTCTCCAACTCTCCCTATCCCCATAATATACATGGGCAATGCTGCATGCACTACTGTTAGGTGCACGCAGCTCTCCCTTTTCAAGCAGAGAAGTGTGAAGTGGGGGCAGGGTCCAGCCACCTCAATTATACAGTGCCCTGGGCTTGGAGGGGGGTTTCCAGGCACTAGGAACCCCCCCCCCCCTCAATTTGCCTATGTAATGCCACACATTTCTATCTTAGGTGCCCATAGGAACAATGCCAGCCTACAACCAGCACATTGTAATATAACCACTGATCTCATCACGTGTCCTGTGTGCGCCGATTCTGTAGGAAGAGAATTGTCCTACAGATAAGGCTGGTTGTCCTGAGGCTCAGTCTACAGAACTCACAACTGTCTTCTACATGTCACACTGTATATTAATTCTTTGTCATATGTGTGCGGAGAGGGTCTTACTATCCAACGAAGCATCATATTGGCCCTTAACGTTCGTGAAGCCCGGAAACTTTTTCACATATATTATGTCTACTTTGCCCAGTTAAAGTATAATTTAATTTTCACACTAAGCTTCTTCCAGACGCCCATGGGCAATCTCTGCCGCTTCGGTAGAGTTGTGTTATCTGGAAATTGAAACGCGTTATTTTCCTTCAAGGGCTGAACATGGAGAATATTATTTTAAACAGTCAATTCAGGATCAATTCTTGTAAGATTGTAAAAATGGCCAGAAGGTAGTTTATGACTGCAGTCACCGCACTGTGTGATGAATGTGGAAGTACTGTAAATAATTTACAAACATGTTTAAAGTAGAGATTTTCACTGATGCCCGTGTTTTGGTTTTGGTTTTGGCTCTGGATTAACTTCGTGTTTTGGTTTTGGATCCCTATTTGTTTCTAAAATCCCTATTTTTTTTGGCTAAAATCACATAATTTGGCTCTTTTTTTGTTTGTACATTATTATTGATCTCAATAACATTAATTTCCAGTAATTTCCAGTCAATTTTTGTCAAGTTACAAAAACACTGGAGAATGGAGAGTGACAAGAACACTGCTACCCCCCCTGTTTCTGTGTGAGCAATGGCACTGAGCAATGTCACTGGAGACTGGAGAGTGACAAGAATACTGCTACCCCCCTGATTCTGTGTGAGCAATTGCACTGAGCAATGTCACTGGAGAGTGACAAGAACACTGCTACCGCTGTTTCTGTGTGAGCAATGGCACTAAGCAATGTCACTGGAGAATGGAGAGTGACAAGAACCCTGCTACCCCCCCTGTTTCTGTGTGAGCAATGGCACTGAGCAATGTCACTGGAGACTGGAGAGTAACAACAACACTGCTACCCCTGTTTCTGTGTGAGCAATGGCACTGAGCAATATCACTAGAGACTGGAGAGTAACAAGAACACTGCTACCCCTGTTTCTGTGTGAGCAATGGCACTGAGCAATGTCACTGGAGAATGGAGAGTGACAAGAACCCTGCTACCCCCCCTGTTTCTGTGTGAGCAATGGCACTGAGCAATGTCACTGGAGACTGGAGAGTAACAACAACACTGCTACCCCTGTTTCTGTGTGAGCAATGGCACTGAGCAATATCACTAGAGACTGGAGAGTAACAAGAACACTGCTACCCCTGTTTCTGTGTGAGCAATGGCACTGAGCAATGTCACTGGAGAATGGAGAGTGACAAGAACACTGCTACCCCCCCTGTTTCTGTGTGAGCAATGGCACTGAGCAATGTCACTGGAGACTGGAGAGTAACAAGAACACTGCTACCCCTGTTTCTGTGTGAGCAATGGCACTGAGCAATGTCAATGGAGACTGGAGAGTAACAAGGACACTGCTACCCCTGTTTCTGTGTGAGCAATGGCACTGAGCAATGTCACTGGAGAATGGAGAGTGACAAGAACCCTGCTACCCCCCCTGTTTCTGTGTGAGCAATGGCACTGAGCAATGTCACTGGAGACTGGAGAGTAACAACAACACTGCTACCCCTGTTTCTGTGTGAGCAATGGCACTGAGCAATATCACTAGAGACTGGAGAGTAACAAGAACACTGCTACCCCTGTTTCTGTGTGAGCAATGGCACTGAGCAATGTCACTGGAGAATGGAGAGTGACAAGAACACTGCTACCCCCCCTGTTTCTGTGTGAGCAATGGCACTGAGCAATGTCACTGGAGACTGGAGAGTAACAAGAACACTGCTACCCCTGTTTCTGTGTGAGCAATGGCACTGAGCAATGTCACTGGAGACTGGAGAGTAACAAGAACACTGCTACCCCTGTTTCTGTGTGAACAATGGCACTGAGCAATGTCACTGGAGACTGGAGAGTGACAAGAACACTGCTACCCCTGTTTCTGTGTGAGTAATGGCGCTGGATCTCCTGGGGAGGGAGGTACTTATGGAATTCAAAACCCGCAAGATCCGACAATGCAAAAATGATGTTTTGCCTCGATTCAGATCCGAGGACGCGTGACAGTACCGAGCCGGCTCGCGAGCCTTCTCGGATCCCCTAAGTTCGGTTGGGTTCGGTTTTCAGAAAACTGAGCCTGAGCATCTCTAGTTTAAAGTGCAAAAGTATTTTTGCAATTCCAAGTTTTTTTGTGGGAGGAGCAGGTTGGTAAAAAATGGTCTCTCTGTCTGAAAACCCCTCTTAGACCCCCCCCCCCAATCCCAGGTGCCGTGATCTTGTGTTGTGTAATGAAAGGTATCTGTACTGGAAGATTATTCCTATTATTAGCTTTCATTTATTGGGCACCGCAAGGGGTGCGCAGTAAGACGTAAGACAGAAAACAGTACAATAGCAATATAGGCAAAGCACTACAATATAGACAGAGCAATTTTCTGGTACCTATTAGTATAACCTTCTACCCCTCTAGCTACCCCGCTGGGGCTCTCGCCTGTCATCTAGCTGTACTTTGAGCTTCTGAGTTACTGTGCTTTTTGTTAACTGTTCCGTGATGTCTCACCCTGTACTGTATTTCTGTCTGTCCCTGTACGGCGCTACGGATACCTAGTGGCGCCCTATAAATAAATAATAATAATAATAATAATAATAACCAGAACTGAGGAAGTAGGAGGGGGATAACCTCTCCCTAAACATGAGCTATGGGGAGATGAGGACATAAGAGGGAGATAGACCGCACTAGCTGAACCTGTGTCCAATAAAGTGGGACCATAGTCCCTGAGTAAGAAGAGGCACTGGCGGCTGGTGGTACCAATAGTGGAGAAAGGAGGATACGAGAGAAGAGGGCCCTGTGCACATGAGCTTACAATCTAATGCTGTATTTTACTGTGGACCACTAATTGCACTTAATGTGTGTTGTGCAAGCATAGGTAATAGTACTGTGCTTTGTGTTTTATTTGATTAGCATATCCCCCAGAATCCCCCAGCAACAGCTGCTACCTCTCATCAGGTGGCACGCTGCTGTGCGATAGGACGCAGAGCCAGCAGCCATGACACATTGGACTGATTTACATTGTTCCGCTCTCAATGTTTGCCCCATAAATAACCCCCATATACACATCTACCTACTGCACCAGCTGAAGCAGACAGCGAGCGCATTAATGTATGGATGTCGCATCTCGCAGGAGAGGACACTTAGGGCTAGATTTACTAAACGGCGGGTTTGAAAATGTGGAGATGTTGCCTATGGCAACCAATCAGATTCTAGCTGTCATTTTGTAGAATGCACTACATAAATGAAAGCTAGAATCTGATTGGTTGCCATAGGCAAAATCTCCACATTTTCAAACCCGCCGTTTAGTAAATATATCCCTTAGACCTGTATGCGAACAGGTAGACGGCGGATTTCTCTTTACTTAGTATCTGATCTTCTCTGTTTCCCAAGACAACCGATAATTAGGACAATGGGTTCCTGCCAGTCTGACAACACAGCAAGATTACAAAATTTGTTTGGACATCAGAAAGTTTTACATTTCCTTTAAAGAAAAGAGAATAAACCAAGCGAGAGGATATTATCTGAAAAATAATCATTCTTCCCAGCGTATAAGATCATATCAGAAGACAAAAATAAATTCAATTTATTCACATAACTGTCACTTAGTGGTGAAGGCTTTATGGATATGGAAACTGCATATTATCTCTTAAATCATTTTTCGATTGATTTTTTTTTTTCTTGATTTTATTATTTTCCAATAACACAATAACTTCTGAAACATTGTTCCTAAGCTGGTAAAGGAAGGTTTAAAACATGTTTTTAAAGCTTTTTTTTAAGCTGTAAAATCGAAAAGTTCCACTTCTTAAAAGCAACATTTGTAGTAGTTGTGTTGTCAAAGTCTTTTCTGTCGAATTACTTTTAGAACAATGTATCACAAGTTTTCCTTAGTTGGTTCACCGGGGACTGAGCGCTAGAAATCTGTCCATTCACAAGTCAGATATGAAGGTTAAATACACTGTTCAGTCTTACCCTGATGCCCTACTTCAGCTTTTATAATTAATATGCCCACGTATTTAGGACAGTGTCCTTATTGCATCTGATTCAAGTCAAAAAGCTGAAAATGCAGTCACCTGTGTTACTGTGACATCACCGGCCTAACCCTCTTTTTAAATCCACCAATCCCCACAGTGCATTTCTGTGCAGCAGGTGTGCAAAGCTGTCATTCACTCCCTGTCTGCTCAGTTAGAGAAGTCCCTCCCTAACACAGCATCCTGCCGCAGGGCAGTGAGAGAGAGCATGATGGTCTTATTACTTAAATAATGTCATTACACGTTAAATAGATAAATAGTTCAAAAGTTGTTTTTTTTTCTATTTCAATGGGGACTGATAATATCTCTCTCTGTTTAGCAGTAAGACTGCGTATACCCACTGACCAGTTACTGACAGAGAGTTATTATAGAATCTTAGGGGTATATTTACTAAACTGCAGGTTTGAAAAAGTGGAGATGTTGCCTATGGCAACCAATCAGGTTCTAGTTATCATTCATTTAGTACATTCTACAAATTGACAGCTATTATCTGATTGGTTGCTATAGGCAACATCTCCACTTTTTCAAACCCACAGTTTAGTAAATATACCCCTTAGTATCTGGCTATCACCTCTAAAGGAGATGGAAAGCAAAATCCATTATCTCAGTCATTCTCTACCATTTATTTGAAGTAGTCCCTCTCTTTCATATAGGAGCCTTGTAGACCGGTTTATTTCATCTAATATTCTATACCGGTCTTACATTTGACATGAATATTGATTAGCTCCTAAAAATCAGACCCACTCCTTCCTGTTAATATAAGTTTACCAGAGGTGTGTGTACATGGTCCAACATTCCAGGGTTTCCCAAAAAAAGGGCTCTTTTCAGAAATCGGTGGCACATGTAGCATGCATGTAGTACCCGGAGCCACGTGTCTGTTGCTTCTGTTGATAACTGATTTAGCGCACTTGGAATGTGGTCTTACAGGGTTAGCTAGGTAAGGTGTTAAATCCCACAGAATCAATAATCTCCCATCTCTGCGTTATATCCAGGTGACCCCCCCCCCCCCCCCGTCTCTCCTTCACGTCTAGAACAGAAAGACTCGCAGCTCATTTGAACTAAATTTGCCCCTTTTCAGAATAACCCATTGAGGTCAGTTACTTATTTTACCAGAGCAGCTAAAGCCTACAATGGGATTAGTATTCATCTGTTTCAATATTGTTACTGGAATTTTCTGAATCATATCATAGAAAATGTTCTACCCCTTATGACACGACTTAGCCCCGAACGTTACCCTGTGTCTTTATAGACGAGCCGGCCGTCCTGGAGACTGAAGACCTGGACAGGAAAGCGATACGTCTGGGTGGTGGATTGGACCCAGACACCATATCTCTGGCCTCCGTCACGGCCGTCACCATCAATGTCTCCAATAAGAGGTAATGTCACATTCATTCCCCTAGTAACTGTCCAACGTGCTACCACTATATATATAATGTACATCTGTCCGAGTCACAATAAAGCCAAATCTGGGACCTGAATCCCACCCGACATTTGAAGAACGATACTAAGACGTGTGTCATCGCATTTCGGTAACCAGTCATTTTCATCTATACATTTTTCACAGTACAGAAGGGCTCTCTGGCAGAACCCATCGTCAACCCACCTGCCGGAGACCCCTCTTCCATTCTCAGTTTTAGTTATTGTTTAAATCACCCAATCTGCATATGGGAAGATCAAGTCATTTTATACAGCAAATGGCCAGATCTATGGCCAATTTGGTGAAACGCGGAGGGTCAAAAAATAAAGTTCCGATTTGCTATAATATTTTACCCCACCCAACGTGGCATCATGAGTCCATTTCACCAATAACGACCAAATTGTCAGACTAAAATGGCACGTGTGTGGTTAGTATTAGTCTATTGGTGACAACTGCGGGATTAAATATAAATAGATGCTGAGTAAAAATAGTGGGGTGGGATCTTGCCTTTAGAAATTATTTTTGCATTAAGCTAACCCAAATCCTCATCTGTATTTCAATTAGAAAGCTCCCGGAAAGGTTTATATACAGACCTTATACACTGACATAGCAAGCTTTGAAAAAGTCTCATTCCGGTGAAAATCGTTAGTATTTATATCTAAGGAGCTGAACTACACTGGGTGATAACTGCACTGTACCGGAGAGTGGTCTTATAATGAGAAATCTGAAAAAAATTACAATTGAACTGGGATTGTATCAACCAGTCTGCCAGCAACATATAATCAGAGGTAGCCGGTAAGGTAAAACTGTCTACAATTCAGGCACAGCAACAATTACTCCTTTTCATGTGGCGGAATCAATGGGTGAATAAACCTCAGGATGCTGATTTTACTGTATATCCCCCTGATTATTTGTCAACATGACATTTTTATGTTTTTTAACTATTTTTTTTCCAGTTAAAATAGATCCAACACCTGAATTTTGTTTCTTGTTTAATTTAACACAGGATAACAATTGCTCCAAATGGTTATCGCAGATTCCGAAGAGAAACAATTGTTACATTAGTTTCCTCAGCAATAACAAGAATTTCTCTCTGCAATTTCTGCAGCCCCCAACTCAATACAGTCTCGGGGGGGAGGGGGGGGGGGTCTCCCTGTCTAATTACATCTATATATTCTGCAACACATGAAGTAGATCTCAGTGTGCTGTTTGCTGGCGGTATAACGAGTCCCAAGAGATATCGTATATTGTATTCCACTATTGATTCATGTTGTCGTCTATTATTAATGAACTCTGTTTCTTCCTGTTCAGGTCCAAGCCTGACATTAAAATGGAGCCTAGCGCAGGGAGACCAATGGATTACCAAGTACGTCAGACCCTTTGTGCCGTATAGATTGTGATACTTTAACTGAAATGTACTTTTTTTTCCAATTCAATAATTATGAAGTAATAAAATACACACTTTTTAATCTAAGATCTCGTCATATCCTGCCCACTCCCGAATTCCAACTAGTGTCAGCCAGTTATTGCATCACTAGATATATGTCAGAGGTATCACTTTACTTGGCAGGTTGTGGAAAGTGTGAAATGTCTTCGTTACCCCACACTACTATAAGCGTGAAATCAGAATGTGGGAGGGGATAGGTGGTTTAGAGAAGGAACTATATTTTGGGAATGGTTGCAGAGTTCTGTTATTTTCACATACTTCTTCCATATTAATAATGATGTCTCCTGTCTACTGTGTGTGATTCTCCCCTATCCTTTCGTTCCCACAGGTTAGTATTACAGTCATTGAGGCTCGGCAGCTGGTGGGCTTAAATATGGATCCCGTCGTGTGTGTCGAGGTTGGAGATGAGAAAAAATACACATCCATGAAAGAGTCAACCAACTGTCCGTATTATAATGAGGTAAGTAGATGGGAATCTACATAATTGTAGAATAAAACGACCACCAAAGAGCAAGAGCTGCATGTGACAAAGGCAGTGACATGATGTGAGGTGGGGAATGGATGCAGAAGCCACAGACTGGGAGTTATATAGTGGAAGGAGCAGGGTCCCCCGGCAGCACAGAGTATATTAGGAGATGAGTGATATGTTAGTGAGGACAGGGCTCCATGTGACAGGGGCAGTGACATGATGTGAGGAGGGGAATGGAGGCAGCAGGAAGCCACTGACTGAGAGTTATATAGTGGAAGGAGCAGGGTCCCCCAGCAGCACAGAGTATATCAGGAGATGACTGATGTGTTAGTGAGGACAGGGCTGCATGTGACAGGGGCAGTGACATGATGTGAGGAGGGGAATGGAGGCAGCAGGAAGCCACAGACTGAGAGTTATATAGTGGAAGGAGCAGGGTCCCCCGGCAGCACAGAGTATATCAGGAGATGAGTGATGTGTTAGTGAGGACAGGGCTCCATGTGACAGGGGCTATGACATGATGTGAGGAGGGGAATGGAGGCATCAGGAAGCCACAGACTGAGAGTTATATAGTGGAAGGAGCAGGGTCCCCCAGCAGCATAGAGTATATCAGGAGATGAGTGATGTGTTAGTGAGGACAGGGCTGCATGTGACATGGGCAGTGACATGATGTGAGGAGGGGAATGGAGGCAGCAGGAAGCAACAGACTGAGAGTTATATAGTAGAAGGAGCAGGGTCCCCCAGCAGCACAGAGTATATCAGGAGATGAGTGATGTGTTAGTGAGGACAGGGCTGCATGTGACAGGGGCAGTGACATGATGTGAGGAGGGGAATGGAGGCAGCAGGAAGCGACAGACTGAGAGTTATATAGTGGAAGGAGCAGGGTCCCCCAGCAGCACAGAGTATATCAGGAGATGAGTGATGTGTTAGTGAGGACAGGGCTGCATGTGACAGGGGCAGTGACATGATGTGAGGAGGGGAATGGAGGCAGCAGGAAGCCACAGACTGAGAGTTATATAGTAGAAGGAGCAGGGTCCCCCAGCAGCACAGAGTATATCAGGAGATGAGTGATGTGTCAGTGAGGACAGGGCTGCATGTGACAGGGGCAGTGACATGATGTGAGGAGGGGAAAGGAGGCAGCAGGAAGCAACAGACTGAGAGTTATATAGTGGAAGGAGCAGGGTCCCCCAGCAGCACAGAGTATATCAGGAGATGAGTGATGTGTTAGTGAGGACAGGGCTGCATGTGACAGAGGCAGTGACATGATGTGAGGAGGGGAATGGAGGCAGCAGGAAGCAACAGACTGAGAGTTATATAGTGGAAGGAGCAGGGTCCCCCAGCAGCACAGAGTATATCAGGAGATGAGTGATGTGTTAGTGAGGACAAGGCTGCATGTAACAGGGATAGTGACATGATGTGAGGAGGGGAATGGAGGCAGCAGGAAGCCACAGACTGAGAGTTATATAGTAGAAGGAGCAGGGTCCCCCAGCAGCACAGAGTATATCAGGAGATGAGTGATGTGTCAGTGAGGACAGGGCTGCATGTGACAGGAGCAGTGACATGATGTGAGGAGGGGAATGGAGGCAGCAGGAAGCAAGAGACTGAGAGTTATATAGTGGAAGGAGCAGGGTCCCCCAGCAGCACAGAGTATATCAGGAGATGAGTAATGTGTTAGTGAGGACAGGGCTGCATGTGACAGGGGCAGTGACATAATGTGAGGAGGGGAATGGAGGCAGCAGGAAGCAACAGACTGAGAGTTATATAGTGGATGGAGCAGGGTCCCCCAGCAGCACAGAGTATATCAGGAGATGAGTGATGTGTTAGTGAGGACAGGGCTGCATGTGACAGGGGCAGTGACATGATGTGAGGAGGGGAATGGATGCAGAAGCCACAGACTGGAAGTTATATAGTGGAAGGAGCAGGGTTCCCAACAACACAACATAGTAATTTGAGGCTCCCATCAAATTAATGCAGGAAGTTTGTGATATCAGATGTACCTCTATATGAAACTAGTTTCATACATTGAACATTTTACAGTATATCTTCTTTGTGCGCCCACATATATAACTTACAGGAACTCAGCATTTGTCTGCTCCTTTTAGCTACGTATGTCAGACAGTGACAACGTTCAGTCAGATTGGTGCTGATAATGCCACTTACCTGCTAGCTCTGTGCCTCAGTGCCTCATCCACGAACTATAAGTGCATGACCTGGGTCTGTGTGCACATAGAATATCCACTTACAGACAGCCGGTTCCAGCCTTATTTCACCCTTCAGTACAGGATAGGTTGCTCTGGTCAGCATGTGAACTGCTATAAACTCATTAAAACAATCAGAATATTTGTAGTGATTTCCAACCTGTCCTTTCTAGTGACAAAATGCAAATAATTCACTGTAAAAGAACAATAGCCTTTGGCTA